>NC_060267.1:33402128-33770464 GCF_021613505.1 Equus quagga
CGGGAGAGAGCGGACAGCTCTGAGATGGCGGGAGAGAGCGGACAGCTCTGAGATAGCTGGATTCCTCCTTGCTCATCAGTCTCCACCCGTGCTGGTGTTAGTGGCTGTATCTGCATATTTTAAAAGATGTTACAAAGTAAGAAAGATTGCAGCCTCTGCTCACTGCCATGCTGTTTCAGGGAACTCAAGAATTTTATACAAAACCACATTGTGGCATCTTAAACCAAAGGGGCAAACACGTTGTCTTGGGCAACTTGGGGTTTGGGTTTGGGTTTAATTAGAAAATTCTACTTTTGTGGCTCTTTGCTGAGAGCTCTGTAAGGGTTTAGTCATCTCTTAATCTTAGTGAAGCTATTGCTGAACGAATGAAGCAATATTAATAATAATACTTACATTGATAATAGAGCTTTAAAGTTCACAGAGTACTTTCACACAGATTATCTTTTTGTGCACCTCAGCAACCTTGTAACTTAGGCGTGGCAGATATTATTGACACTTTTATTATGCAATAAATTTAGAAACAGACAAAATACTTGACTAGCCCAAGACGAGTGGGTTTAAAAAAAAAGTTTTCTAAAAGAGGCAGAGAGAATTAAACACACACACACACACACACACACACATATACACACACATCCATCACCATCACCACCACCACAACCAACAAAAGCATTTTTACATAAGTCAGTGTATGCCCTGCGTTCCCTCCCATCAACCAGAATAGTCCTGTGGTATTAGTTCCCACGCAGAAACTGTAATATAAAATGAGATGCCACCTGTGGGAGGTTGCTGACGAGGACCATAAAATGAAGGCCATGAAAACGGAAAGGGCTTTTGAAACCTAAGGCTTTGTATCTCAGACAGTGTGGGTGGAAGCTTGTTCATCTGTCCATCTTCACTTTCTCTCGCCGTCATCTTTTCCCACTCTACATCTAACAGATAGAAAGCCTGTTGGTTCTTCTGGTTTCTTTTAAATCTATGGCTATCTTAATATTACCATACAGCCCAAATTCAGATCCTCACTGTCTCTCAGCACACTGGCAGTGGGCTTTTGTGCTGGTCTTCTCACCTTGTTTGCATCCTCTAGCATATGCTGTAAGAGCTTAACACCCTTTAAGAGTTTGATGTTTCCTACGGGATGAAGACCATACTCCTTAGCCTAGCACATAGTACCCTGCAGACCCTGACTTCAGCCAAGCACTCCATTTTCCTTTCACAGCCCAGGCCATAGTTTTCCTGCATGGTCAGCGGGTCCCTTAGCATAATTCTTCTCTGCCTTTGTAGTGGCTGTTGGCTCTGGAACCCCTCCCCTCTGAGCATTTGAACCCTCTTGTCAATGTGCTGAATTAGTATTGTTTCTTTAAAACTCGGCTTGTGTCTCCTCTTTGGGAAGACTTTCTAGCCTCCCCTTGTGAAGCTGCCACATGCATCTTTGTGCCCCACAGCACCTTCTCCAGAGCTCCATTGTGAAACTTCAGCACATGGTAGATGCCTGTCTCACCCAATCAACTGTGACCTTTCTGAGGACAGGATCTGAGTCTTGTGACCCAGCAGCAGGACCTGACCAGTAAACCTGGGTTGGCGGAATGTTTGGCTTCACTTCACAATACCTTTACCCACAACGATCAGGACCACAGCACACGCAGTTTCTTTGCGAGCTACCCAAAGATACCACTAATTAGAAGGGCTGCTGGGGTGGTCTAGAATCTAGGAAAAATATTTTCTCTGTCAAAGGGCCATTTCCGAATGAACTTAATTAGGAATTTGAAGTGATGGAGAAGAAAACAATTTTTCTCTTTCCTTTTCGTACGTGAAGGAAGTTGGAAGTATAGACTGCAGATTACAGAGTTCAGTTCTGCTTGAATACGGATTTGTGTTTTTGCTGCACTAAAACAATGCAGAATTTGGTTACTTGCCTAATATAGGACACTCAGAATAGTCTCTTGTGTTAAATTAGGAGCACTCTTTTGGAGGTATCTGTAAACAACCTCTGTATTTGTGCTTGAAAAAATTTGTCAATTCTCTTTGTAGTTGTTAACATATAGGAAATAATTTCTAGGGCTTATAAAATATGTTGCCAAGGAAAACACTTTTCAGGTCGACTTGGTGTTCACACACATGTGCCAAATGGTGATTCCTTTATCATATTGTAATTGTGACAGGCTCTCAGCCTGCGTTTAGCACTTAGAAGGTGTGTATTTTCTGCTGCTTATAAAATATTTAGTCATTCACATCAGTAACTTTTAAACCAGAAATTAATAATTAGTTTTCTGTAGCCTCGTGTGTGTATGAGCAGAGGGCAATCAATAGAATTTGTGTTTACAAGCTATAGAAAAAAAGTTATTTCTTCAGAATTTTTTAAATTCCTTAAAAAATTTAGTTACAGTTCTTGATCATTTATGTCATTAAAAGCATGAGAAACTGGGATTTGAAAAGAGTTCAAGCCTATCATTTAATTTTATAATTAATTTTAAAGAGAATAAGAGAATGAGCATATATATGATATAGTCAAGAATGTGGCTGAAGTGGATATTTGAGTTGACTGAATTTTATTTTTGTGATGTGTATTTGAAAAATGAGAATGATTATTATAAATATTAACACATCCATTAAAATACAGTAAATTTGTTACTCTGAATTCTTACAATTTTTTGTGAGAAAAATGAAAATAATGTTTGGATCTTCTATGTCACTATTCCTTTATCATAGAATATTAGGAATTGACCTTTATTCTAGATTGTCATCCATTCCACAGACATACAAAATCATTAGCGTATGGAAATATTGTTTAGTCAAACTTCCATTTTCCTCATTAAAAAGAAAAAATATATTTTGCTTTGTGCCTTAGAGAGATCACTAACTATATTATTCCGCTAGAATTTCCTATCTTGATATTTAGTGGTAGAGTCAGGACTATAATCTTGGCTTGTTTGTTTTCTTTTGCTTTGTTTTTCCCTTATAACACGCTGCATCTCAGATTTCCACACCATATTCATCCCAGGTATGTGGAAACTTTGGGAATGGATGACTGAAATGGTCAGCTGTGATGGTTTCTACTTTTTGCGTCACTCTGGCTGTCAAAGATACCATGAAAAAGTAGTTAATTGTGCAAGTTCAGATAAGGCAGTGAAACTCACTAATCTCATTCTATTCACTTTCTCAGACCAGGTACTCCATTATAATTAAGAAGTGCCTTGCCATATAATGATTACATTTGTTGGATTTCTTTATAAATAACACTAGCTATGGTATCCTTTAAAAAACCTAAACTAATGAAGAAGGGGGTATTTTAACAGTCTAATTATTTGAAAAGAATGTTATAGGGGGAATTTAAGAGTTGATGGGGGAATGGGCTAGATGACCTTTAAATGTTCTTAATACTCAGGGATTCCAAGATTCCAATGCTAGGCTATACGGGAAATCTCAGAAATACTGGTTGTCTTAGTTACAATGTTTTTGTTTTGTCATAGACTGTCTCTTTAAGGTGTGCCCTATGAACCGATATTCTGCCCAGAAACAATATTGGAAAGCTAAGCAGGCCAAACAAGGGAACCACACAGAGGCAGCCTTGCTGAAGAAATTACAGGTAAGGGCCAGGCTTCCATTTGTCTGGCTTAGTCTGGACCAAGAACTGCAATAACAAAAGATCTCTTTTGTAGCTTAGTGATTTCACTCAATACACAGAGATTTAGAATAGATGTAGCCACACATTGAAAGTGGAAAGGACGTTTAAGTTACAGGGTGTGACTCCTTATTTCCTGGCATGTAGGTAATACATTCCTGCTCCTATTTTGTAGGGTGTGTCAGACTAATTCAGAGTCACATCAAACTGGAAACCAGTTCAAATTCTCTGTAGGAATATCAAATCCAGTTATATTTTACTTGGCATGGTACTTAATCTTTTGAAAAACTATGGGAAAAGAATTAAAGTCTCTTGTTTCTGGTTTGGGCTGAGTGTAAATTTGATAGAACTTAATTTTGTGTCATTGAAATTCCTGTTACTTTCAGAATTAAAACTATATTTTGAGGCTTCAGAAATTCACCTACTCTCTAGCATTATTCTTCTGAAAGTAATTTTATAAGACCAAAGAGCCTAGTACTTTTCTGAAATTTCTTACATTAGAGCATCCAAAGGTATTTTGGGCCAAATTGCAGCATTGCATTGAGAGAATCATCACACTGTATTATAATCATGTTTTAATCTTTGACCCTCCTCCCCAGGCACCAAGAGTAAAGCAACTAGCCTATTTTATTTTTAATTTATTTACTTTTTTGACTTTTAAAAAATTAAAAAATTAAAAAAAAATTTTATTGAGGTCATAATAGTTTATAACATTGTGAAATTTCACTTGTACATTATTACTTGTCTGTCACCATATATAAGTGCCCCTTTACCCCTTATGCCCCCCCTACCCCCTCTGGTAACCACTAATCTGTTCTCTTTGTCCGTGTGTTTGTTTATCTTCTACATATGAGTGAAATCATACAGTGTTCATTTTTCTGTCTGGCTTATTTCGCGTAACATAATACCCTTAAGGTCCATCCATGTTGTTGCAAATGGGACGATTTTGTCTTTTTTTATGTAACCAGCCTATTTTATTCATGGTTGTATTTTTTGTTCCTAAAAAAAACTTATTTCTTTGTCAATTACTGCACTCCACTTGCTATGTTTCCACATTGAATATTTGATAATCATTTTCTAGCATGCTGCAGAACTGGAACAAAAACAAAACGAATCAGAGAATAAGAAACTGTTGGGAGAAATTGTGAAATACAGTAATGTTATACAAGTAAGTGTCTATTTACTTTCTCTTAAAAGAGGTGGATGTTTTATGGGTAATTTGCATTTGGTAGGAATGCCAAACTCCATTAAAATTTTGGGATACAATAGTTTGTTCTTTGGTGAGAATTATGGATATTGTGATATTTTTACTTGATATTCCGTGCACTATTCTATGTGTTTGTGAATAAGTCTGGTGTGTACACATAAAGAAGTGAGCTTATCTAGATATGTGCACAAGTTATTACAACAAAAGGAAGAAGATGGGGAAACATAATCTCTAAAGGCCTGTAATAAAATAGTCCTTTAGAGTTAATGGACTAACGTGTAACGTATGAAGCTTTATCTTTTCATATTGTGGGGAGGAACATTTTCAAATTGTACTTTTAGTTGGAGATTGTCCTTGAGTTGTTATTAGAAGGTCTTCTATTTCAGTTGGTTTGCATACTGATTTATCTCAGCTGCAGTCCTTTCTTGTGCTTCACTTGGATCTTAACTTTGTACTTGGTTATTTGTTAATATATGCCCCACCTTGTTCCAAAAAGAATGTAAGGCATTTTCAAAAATACATACCACAAAACAAGATAAAATGGAAATAAATAAGGCAACTGTGTCAAAGGGAAAATAATGGTTGGATGAATAGGTGAAGTCAGGGGTGAGGCATGTTTATAAAAACCATGCTATATGAAGTCTGGTAAACTTTGGCTCAAAGCCTTTTTGTTGCCCATGTAGCTGTAAGGAAAGTGTGATACATTACAGCATTCACATAGGAGGTCCATAATATAGAAGTAAGTCAGCAGTCTAGAAGCACATCCGTTGCCAGGAAGAAAATCAGAGAAGTGTTTCTCCAATGAGCTCTCATAAAGAGAACACTGTTTAATATAGTAAACAATAGATTTAACAACTTCCTTACAATAAATACTACAATGAGGTGTTTCATTGAGCTGTTTTAAAAAATAATATTCCTTAGTGTTTTGTTTATTGGCCAGTGGCAAAATGCCAGAGCACAGGGCAGTGGAAGCAGGTCTTTCATGGGACGAGGTGAGAGCACCTGTGTCTGCAGCTCCCTGAATGTGTTACTTACTCTAATGCTAGATTATGTGATACCTGTGGCATGGGTGCACTGCATGTCCCTTGGACAATCCTCCAGAAATGGAGTTTCTCTTAACCAAGTTTTGATTAATATTAAGTGCCAGCAAGTCGAGCTTATGTTTTCGTCAAGAACCTCAAGAGCAAATGTTTGCTTTGTCAGTTAGGGGCTGAGCCACGTGCGCCAACATGGTGGATCCCAAAGGAGGGGTGTTGGCCCATGATGGTTTTCATTGGTTTATGAGATAATTTCCTTCATATTGTGAGTATTAAAATGACTATTCTGTTTTGAAATGATTGTAATGCTAGACAGGAAGGTTATTTGTTTTACTTTTCCTACTCAGTAGAATAATGTCTCGGAATGATTTTGTCCATAGAATCCAAAAAAACCTGAGAAGTGGTGCTTCTGTACTCCTTTGAGACGCGAGTAGGGTCAGCGTCCTCTGTCAGAAGGTGCAGAGCCTGTTTAGGCTGCCCAGCCCGCATCCTCACAGAGGAAGAATTAGGGCTGTCTGTGGGCAGGGTTAATAATATTACATGGGTTGGTGCATTATTTTAGTTTCTTGGATATTCTTTAGTAAATTCGGTTTTTGTGGCCATGCAGGAATTGAGAAAGAATGTGGGTTGAGGGAACCTCCAGGTCTCCTTTGGGAAGCCTGGTTTTATTCTATTATTTATCAGTAGATAAAAATCATTTAGAGGTGTCCTCTGGTTTGTTTTCCTCATGTGCCCACTTTGTTTTGAAGCAGAATTGGGGGTGGAGGTGAGGAGGAACCCAAAGAAAGTCAACTCGGAAGGATGGTGAGTGAGGAGTCTGAAAAGAGTGCCTTTGTTTAATCTCCACCCAAGTTGTGTTATGTGGGCGCATGATATATCTATAAACATATACATGTAATTAACAGAAGAGATCAGAGAATAAAGGCGGTGATCCATGTCTTTTCCCTACAGCTGCTGCATATAAAAAGCAACAAATACCTGACAGTCAACAAGAGATTACCCGCTTTACTGGAGAAGAATGCCATGCGTGTGTCCTTGGATGCTGCAGGAAATGAAGGGTCTTGGTTCTATATTCATCCCTTCTGGAAGCTGAGAAGCGAGGGTGACAATGTATGTGAATATAAAATTGAGAGAGAAATGGTGCACTCATAAGGACAATAATTCTTAATAAGTGAGAATCCAGAAAGTACAAAGAGAGGAAGTATAGTTTTCAAACTTCAACACATTATTTTTATGTTAGTATGTTTAATAGGTTAAAAGTATTTATTTATGGCACAAATTGTGCTCAGGAATTGTAAAAAGATAACGTTCAGATTAATTTAAAATCATCTTTCAGTTAGAATTGGTGTGAAAGAACTTAAGTAACCTTAATATTGGCTGAGGCTTTTAAAAGAGAGGTAGAGTTTGTTTTCTTTCCTAATCAGGAGGGAGCATGGTTGTAAGGAAAATGAGCTGTGCTTACGAAATGTTGTCTACTTCTTTGAATTAATAGAGTAACACAGTGAATCATGACAATATTTCGTTTACTGGCTTTTTGGTCAACTGTTTACACTCTGTACATCTTAATAGATGTGTGATATATGAGGAGCTGTAGATTGGCACCTGCTTGTTGATGACAATATTTAAAATACGTTGTGGAATATGTGCATGTTGTATCATGTAAATTTTAGTAATTGCTAAAATATTTTCTGCTACTTTATAGAATAGAGAAAATAAAAACTGTGTGAAATGATTCAATAGGCTCAATAGTTATTTTTGTGTGTAATAAATACAGTAGCTAGTGACAGTCTCTAGCACATGGGAGATGCTCAGTAAATGCTGGTTGACACTGAATACTGAATACCTTTTGTAAAAAGAATACCTTACAAATATTAGGTCAGATGATCAAGAAAAATAATTGAGATTTAGAAAAATTAACACTGTAAATTCAAAGCAATATAAAAGTATAATTATTCTGACAGAGTTTTCTCAATACTTTGATTACATTTTAAATATGTTTTGGATATTTCTTGTCTTAGAAATGTCTTTTTTTTAATAGTCAGTCTATTTTTTCCAGTGAATTTTGAAGTACAAATTCAATTCCACAGGATGCAAGCTTCATGGTTTAATTTGGTTAATAAATTATCTGGTGATAACCTCCTTAGGTAAGGTTTGGGAGAAGCATGGCATGCAGAAATGTAATGCACTTTAAGTTTTGTGTTGGATTCCTTAAAAACAGAAGCCCCACTTCTTTTTCTTTTGGCATCAAGTGATGTGTGCTGTGAGCATGGAATGTATTTTAATTTCAGTAGGTAGTTAATTACAATCAACTCTCAATTATTCAGGGACTGATTATGCAGTTTATGAACATCCTGTGTCTTTTGATGCCCTTTCTTGTGATGCTCTTGCCCTCTCCAGCCCTCCACTGAGTCGTGTCCCTGGCTGTAGATGCTCAGTGATGACTAAATGTCAGAACAAAGAAAACCTGGGCTCAAGCTCTAAAGGAATGCAATGAAATAATTGGATAAACTGGGGCCTTTGGAGTTGCTGTGGACTTTATTAATTCGTTCTATCTGTTTGTTTATTCATTCTATCTATTCCTTTCCCTGCTCCCAAATGGCTTTACAGGATCAGCAGAGAGTTGAATGTAATGAACTATTTCAAATACTTAGTTGTATTGGTAGAAGAAAACCCTCCCACTCAAACACTCCATCTTGGTTAAAGTGGACAATGTACTTCTTAAGTGCCTTATAGAAATCCTCCTTATTTAGATGTGTTCCATAAAGCATGGCTAAAACAGTCTTCCACGTTGCTTTTTGCTGAGACAGCTCACTGTTTTTGCTCGCCACTCCGTAGCTTTTGTATGTGATTAAGATTGTTGTGAAAGCATAAGCACACCCACAGCCCTATACTTGCCACATAGATAATTGTATTGTAATGCTCATTTTCTTCCCTAAGAATAGGTAGCATTTTTCTAAAATACAAGCCTACTGTATTTTATTGAAGGCAATTGGAAAGGCTGTCACTTCAAAACAAGTGGTTTAATTATTGCTGATTTTCTTCAAAAGCCTATTAAGATAAGAAGAGGAAATTGCAACGTTCAAAGGACTTTTAAAATTATATTTTACTATTTAGCAATAATTTAACTTATGATTTAGATTGTAAGTATCCAACAGGATGTTTGGTGACCAAAATGAAATGTAGGAAGGAGGCTGCTGATAGTCTGGGGAGAAAAATGTTCATATCCTCAAAAATCAATGGTTTCTATCATTTAAGAGCACCTTTGTCATATGTCTTATAGAATTGTGGGGTGTATAGTTTGGGGAGAAAAATAGATTCATGGATTCCTCAACTTTCGGCTGTCTAGAAGCTTTTGCTTACTGTTGAGCAGTTAGAAAGTCACTGGGGACAGCCTTGAGCAGAGTACATAAATATTTCATTTTCATTTATTTTCCCATAATTGAGTAGTTAATTTTTCATGTTCAACTTTGAACTAAGAAGACATTAGTTCTTTACCTTGATGATAGATTTTAAAAGGGAGAAAAGGTCAGATATTCTTTCAGTCAAGAGAAAAATTCAGCTCCTAGGGAGAAAGCCCCTTCAAATAGCACATAAATTTTTGCTGTTTTGCAAAACTAGATCCCTTGGAAGTCTAGCAAAGGCGGGACTGGATCCCTGGTGTTTTGATTTCTATGGCAATGTTCTTTTCCCCATAACAGGTGCCACTTCAAAAGAAGGGTCGCTGCCAGTAGTATTTACATTGCTCTTCATTTTCGGTACAATCCCAGCTTGAATCTTATATGGCTGTTACATAGAATCAACAAAAGTGATTTTGGAATTGGAAATTTTTTTAAAGATGTTTGTGCACTAGGGTGAATGTAATATGGCAGAAAATGATTTCACCCTCAAGTTCTATATTACATATACAGCTTCTCAGAAGGCATCTGACCCTGTCAGTGGGTTAGGCCCCATGATGCACCCTTCTGAGAATATTACCATCTTCCATATTTGCCAAGTTTGTGTAATTCAGTGTGAATTCCCTGAGAATAGGAACTATTTCTTACACACTTTTGTATTCTTCTTGGTACTTCTTACCGTTCTTTTTATTTCTTTTGATTGGCGTCTTGTCTATTTCATTTGCAAGTTTCTTTCAGCTTGCTTAGTCAAAGTAACCATTGTCAAGAACAAGACCGAGGATCTGGAAATTAGTGAATTAATATTAGATTCTCCTTGTGAATAGGGTTCTTATGAACCCTTGGAGTTTGGAACATTTTGGTTCTATGGCTGGTCTCTTAAAAATATAAGATGTTACAAGTGGTGTTTTGAAGTAAATATAGCCTATGGACTGACTCAAAGCTTAAGACAACTATAGTAAAGTAGTAAGACTTAAAACAGTGGATATAGGTACAACCAGAAGTATTCTTTTAATTGGAAGGACATAGCTAAAATATATCATTATATTTAGCAACTTATTGGCTAATGTTTATATGATACAGATAGTCAACCAAATCCAATTTTTCCTTAAGAAATTGGAAGACCAGATGTAGCACTGGCAGAATGTGGTAGTAAGTCCCAGTATGCATAGTATGGGCGACTACTCAGACTGCTACATGGCTCTGAGACTTGGAGCTGCCTTGGTTTCATGTGCAATAACAAGTATCTTGTTTATTTTTTTCGGAGGGGGATGTTGGAAATTTGTTTATGTCATGTTGACTTTTATATGTTTTTGTTTATACTTAATCTTTTCAAATACCAATTCATGGTTCAAAGATAGAAAACAGTATAAAGATATATTGTGAAAAATCTCCCTTCTATCCTCTTTTCCATCTCCCCAATTCCTGCCCCTTCTTGCACAGTTAACCACTGGAAGGATTTCTTATGCGTATACTCTTACTTCCTCCCTCCCTTTTTTGCACAAATATAGCTCTGCCCCCATCCTCTCACTTAAGACTGTTTCGTGATGATCTTTCCTTATCTGTACATAGAGAGCTTCTATGATGGGTCTTTATGAGTCGCAGCATCTGGCTGATTATGGACTTGAAAGGCAGGTGATGAATAGAGACCAGTCTTGTAAACAATAGAAGTTATTTCTGCAAACCAAAAAACAACCTTCCTTTGCTCAAATAGTGAGCGTGAGCCTTCTCTATCATATTTGAATCTCCAGATATAGTTTGTGACAACAGTACCCCATATGTAAATGTAGACTCCTGTATATAATCCATAAAAGGTTAATTTATATTGAAAATTTGAAATTATAGAACATAATAAGAACATAAGATACAGGGAGAAGAAGTTTTATTTATTCTTATTGTCTGAGTCCTAATTTGTTTTTCAGTTATCTGTCAAACTAATCTATTCTAATATTCAGTTGGAAAGAAATATGCAATGAGAGAGTTGGTTTTCATTTCTGAGATAGTGAACAATTCCATAAATGAGAGTATAGCTTCTCCAGTAATGCCTTCTAACAGAATTTAACAACAAAAATAACTTTAATAACTCTAAAATTAAACTGTTCATTATTATCATTAAGAAAGCATAACTTCATTTCCCCACAATTTGAGTTATGAGTAAAAATACTTAAAGATAAATTGGACATTGTTAATGATAGCATAAATGAAAAATCAACTTAGGCTTAATTTCTCTACAGCACTTTTCCCATAACCAATTTAAAAATTTTTTAATTAAAAAAATTTTATTTAAAAATGACCAGGGGCCAGCCCCGTGCGCTAGTGGTTAAGTTTGTGCGCTCTGCTTCAGCAGCCTGGGGTTTTACTGGTTTGGATCCTGGGCACTGACCTTGCGCTGCTCATCAGGCCATGCTGAGGTGGTGTCCCACATAGAAGAACCAGAAGGACCTGCAACTAGAATATGCAGCTCTGTACTGGGGGGCTTTGGGGAGAAGAAAAAGAAGAAAAAAAAAAAGATTGACAACAGATGTTAGCTCAGGGCTAATCTAAAAAAAAAAAATGCATAGGCTTAAGAAGCAATAATAGTTTTGGATGTTTAAGATAAAAGTGAAGCAGATGCTCAAGGCCCTAACAATAAACATATTTCTACAAGGTCATACCTAATTCTTCATTTCCTGAATCCAGATGATGTTAGAATGTTTAATAAATTTCTGGGCTTATGGGAAAGATCAAATTTAACGGACTTGTTTTTAATTCCAGAGATAATGCAAATGTATAACATTGTCTGCTTGCAGTTGAAGTGGTTCTAACATTTAGGCAGATTGGTTTTTTGTGGTAGATGCATTTACTCTATCTGCTGTGCTCATGGTATAAGACCTCGTGTGGAGGCACAATGACCTGTTCATCGATGTTAAGAAAGCTCTAACTGAAATGGGAGGCTAACAGGAAAAGGATCTACACTAGCTTTATGAATCCAGACTGATAGGCACTATGGGACATGATTATGTGATCATTTATCAGAAGATATTTTACCTCAAAGAGAAAACAACTAAAATTTGTATGGAGGTGTTAGGTCAATAACAAGGACTTCTGGGCAGTTATTTTTAGCTTCAAATATAGCACCAAAGATCCATGCAGTGTCTCAACTGTAACTTATTTCTGATTCCTAGATTGTTGTAGGAGATAAAGTTGTTTTGATGCCCGTGAACGCAGGACAGCCACTACATGCCAGCAACATAGAGCTTCTTGATAATCCAGGGTGTAAAGAGGTAAGTTCGGGAGGAAGGGAAATGAATTTGTTGATTTTTCTCATGAGAGAGAGAAAAAAAATGTCATATTAGTTTCTTTCCTTGTTTTCATGAGCGTAAAGCCAGTTATGCTAATTAATATTCCTAAGGTACGTGTAGCTAATGAGTAGCTGTTGCTATTTCTGGATGGTCTTTTGAAGATATTTGCATTGAGTTACATACTTCATTGTCCAAAGTTGTCTTTTTTCTCTTTTTACTAGTTGACATAATAATTTCTGGTATAAAATGGAATCTGCAGTCTTATAACGTAACATTTCTTCATTAATAGGTGAATGCTGTTAATTGCAACACTAGCTGGAAAATCACTTTATTCATGAAATATAGTTCCTACCGAGAAGATGTACTGAAAGGAGTAAGTATGTGCTACACAGAAAGTTTATTGGAAGACCTGAAGTCTTTCTGGACTTCTAGATGCAAAGCAAGTGTATTCATAGTTTAGAATGTGACTATAAACCTTAGTACTATGAGTGTTGTATTGTGTTTCCCCCCCTATATTTGGAAATGTATAAATAATCATTAAAAGCCAAGTAGCTAGCAGAAGGGCCCAGAGTGTCAAAACCAGAGACACCTGCTTCTTATGTCTATTTATTCAGACTTCTGTTGGAAATGCATTTTTCTTGACGTGTTTTTATAGGGTGACGTTGTTAGACTGTTTCATGCTGAGCAAGAGAAGTTTCTGACTTGTGACGAATACGAGAAGAAACAGCACATTTTCCTTCGTACAACCTTGCGTCAATCAGCCACTTCTGCTACTAGTTCTAAGGCACTCTGGGAAATAGAGGTATGTAAATATTTTTTGGCTTTTGATAAATATACATATCAAAAAGACAAGATTCACTAGGCTGATTGTTTTATTGTTATAGGCATCATTTATGATAGACCCATAAAGCAATAATTTTTGTCAACCAACTTGTACCTCTTCTTTGCTCTGGCCAATTTGAAATATTACTACTTTCTTAACCTATCTTCTCTTGGGCCTCTCTCTCTCTAGCTTAATAAGGGCATATATATGATTTTGTTTTTAAAAAGCCCGTTGTGAAATGTTGTCAAGACTGATCGGACTGAAGGCCATGTGTCTCAAATGGCACTGGAGTTAAGATGGAGTAGAATGATTCACTTTAAGTAAAGACAGATACCAGAATTACATAGTCACTGAAAGAACATTTATTTCTTCTGGGGATGCCATTTCTATTGGAATGAGGAGACACATAGTTAAGCATTCATTCATCCTTTAAAAAGTATTTCTTAAATGTGCCAAATGGTAGAGTAATTAAGAAAAGTATGTGTTTTTCTTTAAGGACCTTTCAATACAGTGATACACATGTATCTTCAATATAAGATAAACATGATCACCTATCAACAAGCCACATCTGATTAATTCTATCTTGATTTAATGGACATCCAGGCTTATTGCAGTGGTTCTCAACCATTTTAAACCCATCTCTCTCCTTTTACAGCACATATTTTGAGACACTTCCTTCAATATCTTAAAATGAAATTGATGGATAATATTATTTATATATTCTCATGAGTAAAAATTAATAAAATGCCCAAATTCTAATATAAAGAAGAAATAAGGGTCTGGTCTGGTGGCATAGTGGTGAAGTGTGCATGTTCCGCTTCAGTGGCCCAGGGTTTGCTGGTTTGGATCCTGGATGCAGACATGGCACCGCTTGGCAAGCCATGCTGTGGTAGGCGTCCCACATATAAAGTGGAGGAAGGTGGGCATGGATGTTAGCCCAGGGCCAGTCTTCCTCAGCAAAAAGAGGAGGATTGGTAGCAGATGTTAGCTTAGGGCTAATCTTCCTCAAAAAAATGAATAAAAGGAAAAGTTTATAATAAAATAACATGTATTTCAAAACATAAATAACTACTCTACAAGATAAAATGTTTATACCTCTCTTTGATGAATACATTTGGATTTGAAGAAGTGGTAGAAGAAGAGCTCAGAAGACATTCTATGCAAGTACAGGAAAAATGAAAGAGAAGAGGTAAATGTGGGCCCTTGAGTAACTAGTGTTAGAGGAAGTAATAACGGAGCAGACTTATTTGTACGTGATTTAAAAAGAAGAGGGAAGTAACCATAATTGAATTTGGGATAACGAGGCAAGTTAGACTGTTGAAACAGAGAAAATGAGGAAGTATGATGTTTATGCAAATGAGCTGAGCCTTAATTATAAGTGTAACATCAAAATAATTCTCTGAGTCATGACATGGTTTAGGATAGAGATGAAATAGTACAAAAAACATGTTTTCTATCTTGAGACCCCACTACATGTTGAGGCATCCTTTCAGTCCCTAGCATTCAGACGAGACCATATTCTTCAGAGTGTTTGGAGACCATGTCCTACAGGAGGTGACAGGGAATTGAGAAGCCCTTGGGAAAACAACCACCACCAAAGCTACATGACATTCTTTCCAGAAGTCTGCCTCACAGCTAATCCTAGGGTAGGACTGAAAGATAACAGGCAACCTGAAAATAAATACATAATTAAAATATGTTTTTTACACCATAGATTTCTTTTTTTTCTTTTCTCATTAATTTTTTTTATTGTGGTCATAATAGCTTATAACATAGTGAGATTTCAGTTGTACATTATTGTTTGTCATATACCATATAAGTATACCCCTTCACCCCTTGTGCCCACCCTCCATTACCCTTCCCCCAGTAACCACTAATTTATTCTCTTTGTCCATAAGTTTGTTTATATTCCACATATGAGTGAAATCATGTGGTGTTTGTCTTTCTCTGTCTGGCTTATTTTGCTTAACCTGATGCCCTCAAGGTTCGTCCGTGTGGTTGTGAATGGGACGATTTTGTCTTTTTTGTGGCTGAGTAGTATTCGATTGTATAAATATACCACATCTTCTTTATCCAATCATCTGCTGATGGGCACTTGGATTGCTTCCATGTCTTGGCCTTTGTGAATAATGCTGCAATGAACATAGGGGTGCATAAGTCTCTGAATTGTTGATTTCCAGCTCTTTGGGTAAATACCCAGTATTGAGATAGCTGGGTCATATGGTATTTCTATTTTTAACTTTTTGAGAAATCTCCATACTGTTTTCCATATTGGCTGTACCAGTTTGCATTCCCACTAGCAGTGGATGAGGGTTCCCTTTTCTCCATATCCTCTCCAACATTTGTTGTTTTTTGTCTTGGTGATTATAGCCATTCTAATGGGTGTAAGATGGTATCTAAGTGTAATTTTGATTTGCATTTCCATCTGTGATTAGTGATGTTGAGTCACCGTAGATTTCTTAACATGGTGCTCCAAAAATTTAGAAATATAGGGATAGCAATAATGCAAGATATTATTTAAAAACTTTATTAATGGAATATAGTGATGAAAAAGTCGTACAGTGACTTCTCTATACAGCGAGTTCCCTGCATTTCATGTGTCTCTGCCTCTTTGATGTTTGGCTCTAAGTCTGTTAAAAGGACTTTTGAATCTTCTCTCTTATCTATTTATTATTAGTTTTATAACTTTTGCTGTAATTGTACCACTGCACTGAAACCCATTCCAACAAAATGCGTAGTTGGAAATGTTATAACCCATTGAGCCGTCAGAATGGAGAGAGTGAATAAATTATTCAATAATTTTGAGATAATGTCTTGAATTCATTTAAGCTTCCCTCTCTGTAGTGAATTGCTCTTAAATTATTGGACTTTTCATATAACTTGATGTAAAAACTTTTTAGTATGATTATATATTAAAGTGTTAGCAATTCATATTTGTGGTAGGTCTATTTCTGTTGGAGAGTTGGAAGAGGTAGGCTGTGGGACATTTCTCTATTGTGTTCTGTATCAGTCAGGAAGCCTGAACATCAATGTTTCAAGCAAAGAGGTATTTAATAGAGGAAATTCGGTTTCATCGTTGTTGGAAAGACTGGATGAGTGAAACTAGAGTGGGGAGCACTGTCTTATTTGAAGATCTAGTTGTGCCGGCAGCCACTACTGCCTCTTCTCTGAGCCCTCAGGGCTCTCCTCCTGTGCTTCGGGAGTCCTCGTCCTCCCTACCCTGTAGGAGCCAGCACTAGGCAGCTTCCACCCCCTTTACTGGAGCCAAAAGAGGAGCCTCTCTTCTACTTTCTCTTCTAATGGAATGTCTCTAGAACCCTCCAGCCCCTGTGGTGCAGGGGAACACTTAGAATGGTGGGGATGGTCCTGAATGCCGTACACAATCTCTAGCATGTGCTGGATGCTCCTGTGAATTGCAGGATATATAATATCTTGGCCACTACCCATTAATGCCAATTGCATCCCTCTAAAATCATTGTGAAAAATGAAAACAGTCTCCATCTCTCCAAATTGTCCCCTAGGGAGCTATACTACCATTACTAGACTGTTAGTGTGCAGGATAGGAGTTCTTAGTCTAGGATCTATGGTGACCTTCAAGTTATTTGTTAACCTCTAGCAATTGTATGCAAAACGTGTATGTGTGCATGTGAGACAACCAATAGATTTTATCAGATTCTCAAAGGTGTCTATATCTTCCCAAAGGACTAAGAGTTCAAACAAGATCACAGTAGCTGGTGTGATTAGTAAAGGATTTGTGAAGAAGTTTGATTTGAGAACTGAGCCTTTTAGGATAGGCAGGTTTTCGTCACAGAGGGAGCCTTTCTGTAAGACTTCATCCACGTTGATGTATTTTCGTAGTTATTCTCTTATTTGAACTATTGGAGTAGGGGAAGACGTAGAAGCTGGAGTCTAGTAAGTGCATTAGAAAGTTGTATATATTAGCACACAGAATTTGAGCCTGGGCGGGAGTCCAAGGGTGGTCAATATTAACAAAAAAGAAGGTAACCTGTTGAGGGAGAATAATGAAAAGTTCTTCTAGCACTCTGATATGCCTTGTGATATTTAATCTTCACAGCAATCTTGTGAATCAAACCCATTTTGTGCATGAAGAAACAGGCTTGGAGATGCTAAATTGTTTGCTGTGATTGTACCATAGTAATCAGTGGAGCTGGGACTCAAACACAGTCCTCTTCAGACTGTAAAACCTGAGCTACTACACCAGGCCACCTGTTGTAACCAGCTGTGTCAGAGCTTCTGCTTTCATTCTCAGTGAGCCCAGTGGCTCAGCATCTGGGGCGAGGCCAGTTCCAAGGAAAGGTATCAAAGAACATAGTGTTAGTAAAAAGCACACGTGGACGGGGCCACGAATTGTTAGTCCAGATCTTCAAGCCTGGGTATTTGTGTTCTCTCTGCCCAGAGTGATCTCTTCCAGTCTCTCTGCATGACTGTCTCCTTATTCTCCACATTTCAGCTCACGTGTCCTCTCCTCAGAGTGACCCATGCTCATCACCATTTCTAAAGTAGCCTTCCCAAGTTACTCAGTCATGTGCTCTGTTTATTTCCTCCTGGCACTTGCCAAATCTTCTTCACTTTTTTCTTTTTTTCGCTGAGGAAGATTCGTCCTGAGCTAACATCCATTGCCAATCTTTCTCTATTTTGTATGTGGGTCGCCACCACAGCATGGCTGCCAGTGAGTGGTGTAGGTCCATGCCCCAGAACTGAACCCAGGGTGCTGAAGTGGAGCACGCCGAACTTAACCACTAGGCTGTGGGGCCGGCCTGCCAAATCTTATTTATTGAAAGTTCTAGTCTTATTCCTTGCTGTGTCCCTATTGCCTAGAAGAGTACCTGGCACATAGTAGGCTCTTCATGCAATCTGTTGAATGAATGTTTGAATAACAAAGAGGGAGGAATTCCTAGTTTCCAGTAATTCACAGTATTCCTAGTTTTGGCCTGGGAAGCATCTTTTGGAGCAAGGCTGTATTTACAAATATGAGGCATGGGCATCATGAGTGCACAGTGAGATAACTGTTACGTCTCTTGCTCATTTCTGGGGAATTTTGTTGTTCTGCCACATTGTCCTCTCATGAAAACATATATTAGATTTGACAAGTTAGCATTAACAAGTGGGCACTCTGTGTAAACTGTTGGCATTTGCTTGCCAGGAACAAAAATATCTTTTAGCCATTATTGTTGTTGCTCTTTTTGTCTGTAGGTGGTTCATCATGACCCGTGCCGTGGGGGTGCAGGACAATGGAACAGCTTGTTCAGATTTAAACATCTTGCAACTGGGAACTATTTAGCTGCAGAGGTAAGATTAATGCATACAGCGTTATTAAATCTCTGATTCTGAAATAATGAAATAGGCCAGGGTTCTCCAAAAGATGTTGTATTTGTAGGAACAGTTATTGCACAAATTTGATTATTGCCTATCTTGTTCTGGGTTTGCATATAAATTATTCTTAAAATGTAAATATTAATGAAAGCCTTAAAATAGTCTTTGTCTTAAAAATGAAAACAACAGTAAAAACAGAATGCTGGTGGTTGGTTTACTCTAAGGTCAGTTATCGGGTAACTGACTTGCATATATATGTGATTAGTCCTGAAATTTTCTTTTTGGCTTCACCCTTCAGAATGTCTGCACTGGGGACATGATCAGTTCATCCATGTGGTAGAGCCTAGAGAGTTTCGGGTTTATCTTCAGTGTCCACTCGTTCACTGGTGGGGGTGTTTCTATTGTTCAAACCACTGGAAAGGAAAAGGTTTTTGTCCTGAGGTTTAGGTTTAGGACTGAATGGTCCTAAAGCTGTCAATAAAAATGGTAAACACATAAAGGTATTTTATTCCTCCACTAAAAGCATGTTGACAATAATATAGATATAAAGAATGAGTAGAAGTAACAGCATTAAGTTTTAGACATGATTTAATTAAAGTTTGGTTATCTGATTTAAAAATAATTTTGAAAATACTTGTTTTTAGATTTATGAGAATATCCGTTCATTCTACTCTCCTCAACTGTTTCTGTTTTTCAATTTGGAGTTTCTTCTGGGATTCCGAACGAGAATTTGGTCTTAGAATTTTTAGTATTACTTATCTAAGTTTTGGTTTTGGATTTGAGGGAAGGTAAGGAAGTGGGGACGGAGAATTGATGAGAAAGAGCTGTGGGAAATGGGAAGTTTCTGTAAACATAATGACCCTGTCTAAACTAGCACCCAGCCCCATTACCCTCTCCATCCTATTAATCTGCGATGATTTTCTTCATAGTACTCGCCCCTATCTGACTTATTGTACATTTTATTCTGTTGTCTTTCTCTGTCAGAATGTGCGCTCTCTGAAGGCAGGGTTTTTGTTTTTTGTCTTTTCACATCTCCTCTGTGTCCTCAGCATCCAAGACAGTGCCTGCTATTTAGAAAGTGTTTGATGAATATTTTTTGAATGAATGAAGGAATATGAAGGAGCTATTCAGGTTTCTATAAGCTTAGAGGATGGGAAGAAGGAGATTTCGAGATTTTTATCTGAGAGGCATTTGGAGCCATATTTGGGCAAATTAATCTCTGTGAGCTCCAGTTTCCTCCCCTGAATGGGGATAATCACAATATTTATACACAAAGAGAATTAAATGAGGTAAAGTGCTTGGCATAATGTGTGCCTCATGGTAAGCATCCAGTAAGTGATGCTGGCATGATTCATTTTAGTATATGATAAATAGGGGTTGTTCTTACTTTGATCAATATCTGACATTATTTATGATTCTGGTCAACTAGATGAAATACACCTTTGCAGTTTATGAGCTGTTCACACCATAAATGCTTTGAAGTAACTTTTTTGAAAAGTAACCCTTTGAACCAAAAATAAGCAGTAAAGTAGAGAATCTTGTCTAAAATAAGAATTAGAAAAACCTACTAGATGGTCTATAAAAAATAAGAAATAAGAATTCAAGTTCTCTTGGATCTTATGTTAGTGGCTCTTTTCCTGAATTCATTTTTCAGTCAGTGGCTGTTTTTGCTGCTGATGTTCTGTAGAAAACTGACATGATTTGCACATTATTAGTTTTCCTTGTTAATTTCTGTAATTAAAACTTGTATCATTTGATACCTTGAAATGCTTAGATTATTAAGAATTAAATTGTTTGTTAACTTTAATGATGATCCAAGATCTCAATGCATAAATGAATTCATTAAAAATTGAAAAACAGAAAGCAGTTCATTCCTTGAAAAGAATCCGAAAGACTGTGTTTGCGTTCGATCTCTAGAGAACACGACTTCAAATGCCAGGTGCTATTTTGTCCATTAAAGAGTGTGGTGTCTTTGGAGGATCTTTTCTTTGACCTTTAATAATTTAGATATCTTTTTTATGGCAAAGTGAGAGAAAGAGAATTAAGCATTAAATATATATCTGAAAATTGAAAGTTAGGAGTGTGTTTTCTACTGATTTTAGCTCGTATAACAGAATGGGTGCTTCTGTGTAGTATTCTAAGGTCAGAAAGGAAGTCATAGCCTCAAAATACTGACATCCGGAAGTCAGGGTTTTATATTTCATGTGTCAGCTAAGTTCAGACAAGATCCTGGCACAGTCACGTCTGAGGATGCTTGTCTTACTGATGTGAAAGTGTCTGGAGGTGTGGCAAAATCACAGTGATTGTAATCACTATCACTTGATAAGAAATTGATTTCCTGGGGCCAGCCCCATGGTGCGGCTGTTAAGTGCGCACGGTTCGGCTTTGGCAGCCTGCGGTTTGCCGGTTCGGGTCCCAGGTGCGGACATGGCACCACTAATCAAGCCATGCTGTGGTAGGCGTCCCACATATAAAGTAGAGGAAGATGGGCACGGATGTTAGCTCAGGGCCAGTCTTCCTCAGCAAAAAGAGGAGGATTGGCAGGTGTTAGCTCAGGGCTGATTTTCCTCAAAAAAAAAAAAAAAAGTAAAAAAATTGATTTCTAATTCCAATTCCTCAACAGGTGGTAACTAGCCTCCCACAGCAGTTAAAAAACAAGGATTATCCTTTATCATTTGCTTTTTTAAAGTGCTCAGTTCTTTAATTCAAAGCGTTATTCATGTCATTTCGAGAGGGTAGGGAGTTCCCAATATTTTGAGTTATAACTTCCTAGCATTATTTGTTTTATTGTAACATACCCTTATTCATAGGAGAGGAAAGGCTCCATGGCTTTTATTTTACTTTTTCAGTTTTCTCTTTAATATCTAGATACTACTCAAAAAATAAGAACACATATTGTGTTGTTGAAAACACAAAGAGTTGGGAATCATTATTTTTGGAATTTATAAAAATAGCAAACATCATCTTTAAGATTTCACACCATCTTTAACATATGTTTCCTAAGGGCCTGATAATGCGCAGCACAGTAGAGAAGGAAGCAGAACAGTCAGTCTTGGTCCTCAAAGAATTGACCTTCTAGTTCAGAAGACAGCATCAGTAAACAACCAGAGGATGACCAACAGGCAAGGTCACGTGGGGCTGATGAACTGTGCAGGTAGAGGTAGGTCAGTGTGAGATTAGGCAAAGAGAACTCTTGCTTGGGGAGAACTTTCCCTTGGTTCTCAAAGAAAGTAATGGACATGGGTTGGCAAAGAAATAAGAGCACAATCCTTGCAGAAGTTGCCAAGGAGGCAGACAGGGACATGGAATGTCCAGATCATCTGTAGATCATGTAAAAAGGGCAGTCAACTCAAGGAAAAGGATTCTCAAAGGAATTACTGAGTGACAGATCTCTTTGCTTGAGGTTTTTTTTTTTTTTTTTTTTTTGTGAGGAAGATTGGCCCCGAGGTAACATCTGTTGCCAATCTTTTTCTTTTTGCTTGAGGAAGATTTGCCCTGAGCTAACATCTATGCTAGTCTTCCTCTGCTTTATATGTGGGATGCCACCACAGCATGGCTTGATGAACAGCGAATAAGTCCATATCAGGGATCCGAACCCACGAACCCCGGGCTGCCAAAGTGGAACGTGCAAACTTAGCCACTATGCCACTGGGCCAGCCCCTTTGCTTGAAGATTTTGAATGAAAGGTTTGGATTTGATCTAATTAGTAATAGGAATGAAGGATAAACTTCTAATAGCCACAGGTCTCACAGCTTCCAGAAGTTTGGGGATTGGCTAGGGCTGAAGAAATAGAGGTGGTCCCTCATCAGCACGGATGATCTTTTAAAGATCATCTTTTAAAGGTGGACCAAAGACGGGGAGCCTGAGAAGTCAGAGAAGGAACTGGAAAATCGAATAGGCTGAGTCACGAACGCCAAGCAAGGGAGAATAGAGTTTCAAAAAGGAGAGAATACTACTGAAAAGGTTAGGAACAAAATGTATTTACAACATTTGGCAAGAACATGGTCCTCTGTGACTTTATTGAGAACGTATTTAGTGGAAACCAGAATGCAGAGGGTGGAGGAATGAGGAAGCCAGGAAGTGGAAGTAAGTGTAGACTGAGTTTTCATGTCATAGCTGTGAAAGGGAGAAACAGTAATAAAGGACAAGGACGAGTCCTATTAGACAGGTTTTTCTCAAGTATATTGAAAAAAGTAAGATGCATGAGAACTGAGCTGTTTTTGCATTAAAGGGAAGTACCTATCAGAGGGGCAGGTTTTGGCAGTGTGTTACTCCTTTCCCTTAGCTTTTCGACTCTCAACACATATATTTATAATTGGAAATGTTACTTTAATGTGCTGAGGCATTCCTGGTAAATTCCTGGTTATGTAATTCTTGAATTGCCTTGGAGTTTATGGTGTTTATATTGGCCAGTGTGGCGAAGAGAGCCTAGTGTAGTGGGAAAAAAAAATCCATGTATACTGCGCACAGTCTATCTGACTTTAAGCAAATATTTAACCTCTCTGAACCTCAGTTCCCTTGTGTGTAAAAAAGGTGATAATATATATTATTTGGGATTATAGTGGAATTAAAGAAGATATCAGCACCGTGCACATGAAAGGAATTCAGTAAGTGCCTTCACTCTCACTGAGAGAAAGGGGAGAGAAAATGAAGAGTCGTGATGGTGATGATGATTGTTCCTATGATCCAGAACTCGTATTTCTTTGTCAGTCAGATAACTTAAGAGGGGAAAAGTTTAGGGGCTTATCACTGTATACCTTGTGCCTAGAATAGTGTCTGATATTTAATTTACATCCAGTAAATATTGGATGATTGAATAGATCAATCATAGAGATTATGAGGTTGTAAATCCAGTCATTTCCCTTTACAGAAAAGGAAACTCAGGCTCAGAGAGGTGATTTATTTTGTCTAAAGTTGAAAAACAAGATAATGTCAGTATTCAGGCTGAATGCTAGACTTGCACCGCTTTGTCTCTATCACTGGTTCTCCACTGAGGGGGACCTTGACTACCAGGGGACATGTGGCAATGTCTGGAGACATTTTTATTGTCATAGTTGGAGAGAGGTACCTACTGGCATTATCCTGCCCAAAATGCTAATAGTGCCGATGTTGAGATCTACATTATACTGAAATTGCACGGTCTTTTATTGACCGCCTGCTAGGTGGGAGCACTCTTTTGATACTGTGAAGAAAGCAAAGATGGTTCACATCTGGTCCTTGTCCTGTAAGAGTCTGCAATCGGGAGGAGAATCACCTTCACTCGATCCCTGAGACAGGGAGCTCTCTTTTGCAGTTGTTTCTATCATACGTACACATCTGAGATAAGCGATTTTGTGTAATGTTTAAATTATCAACATCTATAGGTGGCCATGATAAATCTCACAGTAAGTTTAAAGGGCTGCAGCCTCAAATCTAAGCACAAATCTAAGAGAAAAAAACACCTAAAAATTTACTTGTGCCTATCCTTCCTAAACATGATATTTTATTTTAACCAGCACTTACTGGAGGGCTGAGTTATTCAGAAAACTGTAATAAGCCTATTGTTTGTGAAGAAATGAGGGAGGTACTCTCCAAGGGAAATTAGACTTTCGTATGATGAAGATTCTGTAGTCTAATTATAGAGACAAAACACAAATTGCAAGCTACTTAAGAATAGCACTGTTGTTTGTGTAAATTGTAGAAAACATCTAGGAATTAGAACACCGATATAAGATAGAACACTGTTCAGATTTTCTTCTGTGAGGTACTATTTTAAGTGCTCTGAGACCCAAATTTCCAATGTGGGGAGGGGATTCCCCCCACACACAGCAAGCAATTCTCGGACACCAGCTGAGTGTCCTACCATTCAACTCAATTATGACACTGTCTACCCAGAGACAGCGTCAGGTTCCCCAGGTTAAGGGTTCAGTCTTACGAGACTCCCCCGACATCCCTCCCTCCACACACACACTTCAGATGCCAGTCACAAGCCCAGGTTGTCCTCTGTGCTTCTGACCAACTGGCTATAAATTGGAGGTTCCCACCACCTCCTCCTTGGACTTAAGATGGAAGTTACGAGTTCAGGTTGTTACCTGTACTTCTGACTGACTGGTCATAAATCAGAGGTTCCCACGCTCCCTCCTCCAGTTCGATTAATATACTAGAACAGCTCACAGAACTCAGAGGAACATTTTATTTACTAGACCACTGGATTATTACAAAGGCTATAACTCAGGAACAGCCAGATGGAAGAGATGCATAGAGCACGGTATGGGGAAAGAGCTCGGAGCTTCCATGCTGTGTCCTGGAGCATCACTCTCCCCCAGTCTCCAAGTGTTCGTCAACCTGGAAGCTCTCTGAACCCTGCCCTCTTGGGCTTTTATGGAGGCTTCATTCCATAGCCGTGATTGATTAAATCATTGGCCACTGGTGATCAGTTCAGCCTCCAGCTTCTCCCCCTCTCCCGAGAGGTGGAGGGGTGGGACTGAAAATTTCAACCCTGCCATCACAGAGTTGGTTTCCCTGGCAACCAGCACCCAACCCTAGGTGACCTAGGGGCATTCCAAAAGTCACTCTGTTAACATAACAAAAGACACTTTGATCTCTCTCAGCGATTAGGAAATTCCAAGTATTTTAGAAGCTCTGTACTGGAAACAGGGATGAAGACTAAATTTAGATTTCTTTTAGTATTTCACGATATCACAGATGCTAAAGTGAATCAAGGTTTAGAAATGGACCTTGATTCAATTTAGAGATTCTAACAGTATTGTTTTAGAGAATTCAAGATTTATATTTGAGAAATATACGATTCTGGAAACCCATGGACAAAATGTGGAACAAAGTATTTAACTACGAATTAGATAATAAAGACATTTGTGACTTCATCAGATAATGCATTGCAGTACTGTATTATTAGACTCGTTAAAAGAACACTTTCTGAGGGCCATCCATGTGATTTGGTGACATGAGGGGAAGGCAAACATTTTTGCCTTTAAAACACAGCACAGTTGTCAGCATGGTCCTCACCATTTTGCCATAGATCTTTTATTCATCTCACCTTGTTGGTGCAGAGTTCACAACTATACCTGTTGGGGAGAAAGCAGTTTTATCGTATTTTGACTATGATAATATGGAAGCCTCAGTAAATAGTCCTTACACAGTCATGGGAAGAATTATAAAGCAAGTATCACAATTTCTGATCTGCTGCTTTCTCCATTTTCTTTCTTTGGATATTGTTAGGGCAATAACTTTTGATGATCCTTTCCAAAGCGAGATAGAATAGTGCGAAATAATTTTATTTGTCAAAGATTTTATATTGCCCTTTTTAAGACAGCTCTCATTTGTTTGTAGATAGGCCAGACTTCCACCAGATGGCAGTAAACACTTATTTCCTAACTACACAGTAGCCTTGCATTTAATTAATTAGTTAAAAACTTAGTATTCAGGAACCTGTACATTAGCGTAGAATCTTAGGACTATTAGGGCTGTAGTTTCGAATATCTCTATTTTTAGTTTTCTGTCAAATGTATCAGCCACAGTATGTGAAAAGGTCAGGGTTTGTATGTATGTATATGTGTATATATATATACATATATATATATATATATAAATAAAATAGAACATACATACCAGACTCTATACACACACACATATGTAAATATTATATAACAAAATAGAAATTGTGGCTGGCACAAATAAACATGCAGTAAAGGTTATTTTTTCCTTCTTTTCTTTTCTAGACTCATTAGTCAGAATTATAGATTGTCTCTGAAATGCCAGTCATTGGAAAGAGGAACATACATATATAATCACTTAAAAGTACACACATGATCGGGGCTGGCCCCGTGGCCGAGCGGTTAAGTTCGCGCGCTCCGCTGCAGGCGGCCCAGTGTTTCGTTGGTTCGAATCCTGGGCGCGGACATGGCACTGCTCATCAAGCCACGCTGAGGCAGCGTCCCGCATGCCACAACTAGGGGGACGCACATCGAAGAGTGTGCGGCTATGTACCGGGGGGCTTTGGGGAGAAAAAGGAAAAAATAAAATCTTTAAAAAAAAAAAATAAAATACACACATGATGATTTCATGAGTTTAATGTTACACATTTCATTATTAAAAATGCAACATTTTCTTTTAAGAAAATGAACATGTATTGTGGACTTAGAAGCTTTCGGTCTGCTCCTTGCTGTCATGTTAGATGGAAAGTTGCTATTGTCTTTCATTAGGTTGTGGTACAGTCATGACTTTCACGGCCTGGGTGTTTATGATATTACTCTCTTTCTCTGTCTCTCTGCCACTTTTCTGTCCTGACTTGTCACATTCTTTCTCTGACCTCTTTCTAGTCCTCTTTGGACATTTAAATAAGAACTCCCTTCAAAGGTTAGTAGTGGGTGTTTGCTCTTTATACTCTGTCACTCACTCCAGTGGACCATGAATTTGGTCTCAGATATCCCACTGCCATTCAAGCTCAATAAATATTTCTAAGATTGAATTATTTCCCCACAAAATAGTGACTTTTCTTAGTTTAGGGTTAAAACCTTGAGAGTCATCATAAATGTATTTTTCCCTCTCCGTTTACATATTCAGATTCTACTGTCTCTGTAGAACCTTCTGCATCGTGGTCTCCTTTCCGTTTCAGCGTTCTCATCTTTGTTGGGTCTCTGCCACCTCACACTTGAACCACCGTACTTGGTTACTTGGCCTCTTTCAGGCTCTGTCTCCATCTCCTGCTCACCAGGGCCGAGGGAGGACTTTTAATGTCTTGTTTCTGCAAATGTTTTCCCAAGGATATTCAAGATCTTTCTGAAGATGTAGACCTGTTAGCCTGGAGTTTAAAGGCTCCGTTGGTCTGGGCTGGCCTTCTTTCCTTGGGTGACACCACTCCTCTTTATGGAGGCAGGAGGGAAGTCATATGCTGTGGTAACTAAAAGGTGTGGCTTTGGAACCGTCAGAGCTGTGCATCTGAATAACCCTGCTGCTCACCAGCGATGGGACTTTGCCCAGAGTACTTCATTTGATGCGCTTCACATGCCCCATATGTAAAGTAGGGTTAAGAATCCCTTCTAACAGAATCCTTGTGAGGGGAAATGAATTAACCTTTGAAGGCTTAGAAAAAGTATTCTATAAGTGACATTTACTGTCTTCTCACAACAAGTCTCATTTTCTCACCTATATGGCATTCACTTCCCCCCCTCACTGCCTGTCTTCTTACTCCCTCTTTCCTTCTCTGCCAGTTATAATTCTACCCATCCTTCAAGGCTCATCTCAAATGCTACCTTCTCCATGAATAATTGTTGAATAAATTTGCCCACCACAGATCCCCCCTTCTCTGACCTATATTGTTTATAAATTATTCATTCCTGTCTTATGTCTCTTGTCACATTCTATTTTGTATTACAACTAACTGTATTTATGTCCTTTTCCCCCCTCCTAGATGGTACAGTCTTGTGGTCAGGGACCATATACTCTTTGTCTTTGCTAAAATACCATATGCCACAGTGCTTTGCCCATTATAGATGCTCTATTATTATTTATTGAATAAATGATTGAATAGCATATTAGGTCTCTCTCTCCAATGCTAGATTTATAATCTTTTTTTTCACGTAAGGAAATATTTCCTTTTAAGTCCTGACAGATTCAGGAGTCTCCGTATGACCATGTCTTTTTTTTCCCCCCTTCTTTAGAAATAATATATTTTTTGGGTCATCTTTGGTCAAATTACTTTAATAATTACTGCCATTATTATATTTAGAGAAAGAGAGTGGCGGTATAATTGACCCATATATGAAAGCGTATATTTATTTAGATTTTAGTTAACATTGGCGAATTTTATATAGCCATAGATTTGAGTGTCTTCTCCTCCTTCCTGTCTTTTTTCCTCCCTCCGTTGCTTCCTCCTTCTCATTATTATTATCACTTTAATGAATTTACTGAAGAAATAACTCTATATTAATTATTAAACAAAACCACATTGCGGGAGATGCAAGATGAGGCAACTCTGACTGATCAGCACCATCTTTAGCATTGTTGCCAAACACGTGAATATGTAAACTTTAATGACGTATAATTAGTATGATTAGGCTTTCTTTCTAGACTTTTCTCATTTTACAGAGGAAGGCCTTTAGTTCCATGGGGGTTAGGTGACCTTTCCTAAGACCCATGGTATTTCCTTACAGAGCAGAGTCTAAATCCAGTTCCCCAGATGTCCCTCCGGGACTGAGCTGGGTGATCCTAAGTGGGTGAGATATGTGAAGACTGAATTTCAGAAAGTAACATTGTCTTTGGGGTGGAACATGATTGACATTTCAGAGGGCATAAATGATTTTGTGTTTGACCTAGATACATTAATTTCTGTTTTGGTACACATTTTGGTTATGGATATATTGTAGTTTCCAGCATGAATTTGCTTTACAGTGTCCATGATCAACTATTCTAACGCTTATTGAATGAAAACTTTGACCATAAGGTATAACCTTGGTTAAACATGTGGCATATCTTTTGGATGTAATTTAGTTATAATTTTAGTGTGGATTTTTTTTGAAGATTAGCCCTGAGCTAACTGCTGCCAGTCCTCCTCTTTTTGCTGAGGAAGACTGGCCCTGAGCTAACATCCATGCCCATCTTCCTCTACTTTATATGTGGGACACCTGCCACAGGATGGCTTGCCAAGCGGTGCCATGTCTGCACTGGGATCCGAACCGGTGAATCCTGGGCTGCAGAAGCAGAACGTGCGAACTTAACCGCTGTGCCACTGGGCTGGTCCCTGGACTTTTTTTTAATTTAAAAGAAAATCTGGATTCTTTAAACAGAAAACAAATTAAAAAATATAAAACAGTGATATTTGACTAAAATAGCTGAAGAAACCCCTACTAGGCACTGTACTAGAACTTTCATTACTACTAAGTAAATGTGTGTCTTTTGAGTTTGATTAATTAGTAGACAGGAATTTGGTTAATTCACTATCTTTTGGCTTTTTAGTTTTCACTCTTGGATTTCAAAAGCAAGAATATTCCTGTTTTGGAACTAATTATTTTATTCATAATTCAAGGGAATTTCAGGAGCCTGAGGTTTATATCTCCATAGAAAACGAAAGTTCAGCCTGAAATCTCCCCAAGTGTGGGCTTCACACTAATAGGCAATTTGTAATTGTATTCCTATTTTCTCTCTCCCTTGTATGTCATTTCTAAAAACTGACAGACTGCTGTTGAGCCAGTCCTGATAGCCTCGTGGTTAAAGTTTGGCACTCTTACTACTCTGTGGGCCCACGTTTGTTTCCCAGTCGCGGAACCACGCCACCTGTATGTCGGTTGCCATGCTGTGGCGGCTCACATAGATGAACTAGTAGGACTGAGAACTAAGGATATACAACCATGTGCTGGAGCTTTGGGGAGGAACAAGAAATGAAAGAGGAAGATTGGCAATAGGTGTTAGCTTGGAGTGACTCCCTGCAAAAAAAAATAAATGGAAGACCGCTGTCATGTGACACTTGGACTGAGTTCTTCCTTCTGTCTACTCCCCTCCCTGACACCACCACTCACTTTCTTATTTGTTTAACTATAGTTTAGCTTTGTCTGTTCTTAGATTTCATATAAAGGGAATCATGCGGTGTCTGGCTTCTTCTACTTATAGTATGTATATATTTTTAATTGCCGTGTAATTGACATACCATGTTCTGTTAGTTTTAGGTGTACAACGTCATGACTCGATATATGATCTATCTATTGTGAAATGATTATCACAGTAAGTCTAGATAACATCCAACACCATGCATAATTATAAATTTTTTTTCTTGTGATGAGAACTTTTAAGGTCTACTTTCTTAGCAACTTTCAAATATGCAATATGGTATTGTTAGCTATAGTCACCAGGCTGTACATTACATCCCCAGGACTTGTTCCCTTATAGCTGGAAGTTTGTACCTTTCAACCACGTTAACCCATTTCGCCCCCCCCCCCCCCCCCCCCCCCCGCCTCTGGCAAACACCCGTGTGTTCTCTGTATCTATGAGCTTAGATTTTCTTAGATTCCAGATGTAAGTGAGGTCATGCAGTATTTGTCTTTGTCTGATTTATTTTGCTTAGCATAATGCCCTAAAGGTCTGTTCATGTTGTCACAAATGGGAGAATTTCCTTCTTTTTTATGGCTGAATAATATTCCATTGTATATATTTTTGAGATTCATCCTTGTTGTGTATATCTGTAGCTCACCATGTTTATTACTCCATTGTTTGAATAGACCATGTTTTGGTTTGTCCATTCTCCTGTTACATGATAACCATTTTTGTCTAAGCCTAATTTCTGGCTCTATTTTATGTTCCTATCATTGTTTCCATCCCCCACTGGTCATCCCCATCATCCTCAAATGAATGTGTCAGTCTGTCTGAGTTGATATTTTTAGAATGCAGTAACCTCTGCATACATAGTTCTTTCTTCAGCTGAGGAAAGCTTTATTTTCTATTATTTTTGATTATTGCTCGTGTTCCACGCATATTTTCTCTTCCTTTTGAGTACACTGGTCACCCATTAGTTGATACACCCTTCTCTGCTCCTCCGGAACTATTTCCTTTTTCCTAATTTTCATTTCTTTATACCTTTTCTCTCAAGTGAGGGATAGCTCACCCTTTGCATCACCCATATCCTATAGCATCACTCTGCTTTTTATTGCTGCCAAAAGGGACTTTAATTTTGTATTTATATTTTCATTTTTAGTGAAACCCTCTTTAACTTTTTTTATAATTCATTATGTTTTTATATTATCATTCATATTATTATTCTTATATTTTATTTTTAGCTCCAGTTCATTTTATTCTGTTTACATAGAGGTAATGTTTACTTGTACTTTCTTGAATATACCAAACCATTTCCTGGAAATTTATTTTGCGTCATATCATAGAAAATATTCAGGAAGACTCTAAGAAAGAATTTCACCTTCTTCTGACATACTTTTTAATCAGTCCCATGTTGTTTTTTCCTTCCTTCCTTATTATCCTCAGATGGCTGAGCTCTGTGCATTACAAGATGGGTTGAGAGGATGATTCTTTTATTCCATTTTTTAATTCTCATTCCTCTTTCTTCATCTCCCGCAGCAGGGTGGCCTGAAGGGCACCTTCCCAGTGTAGTTCCCAGTTCTAGCGGAGTCGACTTTACGTACCTGGGCTCTATTGCAGCTGCTTCCTTCTCCTACCCCTTTGCTGTTTCTCTGTTATTATGCAGTGAAATTCCAGCACTCAGCAGCCACAGTTCTTTCTCTTCTCTGCTCTTTCATCACACAGTGCTTCTCAGAAAGCCCTCCACCTTTATCTGCCCCTTCTGCTTTGTGCACGTTTGTTTTCTGAGCTTTGTGGTATCTGTTTGGTCATGAGAAGAAAGAGGTAAGTCATGGGACAGTGGATGGGAGGACTAGGGAAGCAATTTGCTCCGTCTAACAGCAGCTTCTCAGCAATAGAAAAACTCTTCTTTTTTTTTTCTGGAAGATTCACCCTATGCTAACCTCTCTTGCCAGTCTTCCTCTATTTTTTTTCCTTTTTCTCCTCCAAAGCCCCAGTACATAGTTGTGTATAGTTGTGAGTTCTTCTGGTTCTTTTGTGTGGGCTGCTGCCACAGCATGGCTCCTGACAGACGAGTGGTGTAGCTCCAAGCCTGGGAACCAAACTTGGGCCGCCGAAGCGGAGCGTGCTGAACATTAACCACTATGTCATCAAGGCGGCTTCGAAAAACACTTCTGTATATGTTTTTGGTTGGTCAATACTCTGGGTCTCAGTGGACAAATAGTGGGAACCACAGCAGTATCTTCTTAACTGTGTTCACATGGCCACTAGCTTGAAGTCAGGTTGAGGTATGCCATGAGATCAAAACTGGGGAGTCATCTGCCTCTTCCCCAGCACTGTCTGCTTTAGAATTACTATCGATTCAGTGAAGATTTAGGGTTTAGGTTGTTTTCAGCCTCAGTTTTCATGAGATTGAGAGGTTTTTAAAAATTTTGTATTGCTTTTGATCTTTTTCTGCACCTTCATTGACATTTAGTGATCAGCTGGGAAGGGCATTCCTCAGAGCTACTAGCCAATTTTGTCATTTTGAAAAAGACTCCCAACCTTACATTTTAATTTTTTTGCTGGGGAAGAATTGCCCTGAGCTAACATCCCTGCCAGTCTTCCTCAGTTGTTTAGTATGTGGGCCACCAGTACAGCAGGGCCACTAATAGAGCAGTGTAGGTCTGTGCCCAGGAACCAAACCTGGTCCTCCAAAGTGGAGCACGCTGAGCTTAACCACTAGGCCATTGGGGCTGGCCCCAGACCTTACATTTTAAATGGTGACTTTGACTATGTGGGCTTGCTTGTTGTATACACTAACTGATTCACACTAAAATGATTAAATTCAATTGGACAGCTTGGTATTTTGAGAAAAACACCATATGAGTCTGTCATTTTGCAAATTATGAACTAGTTATTTCAATATGACAGAGACATCCTTTTGAGACTGTGTCATCATATGGGAGTCAGGAATTATGGATTCTAACCAACTGGAAATGCATGAGGCCCACACTTGGCATGTCCAGAACTCATCTTTCTCATCAGAATGACCCCTAAACTCCACAATCTGAGTCCAAAGATATGTGTTCTTGTTTGTTTGTTTCAATGGTCCTATGCATTAGCCAACATATCTGATATATATCTGATATATATCTGATACATAGCTTCTCTTTGGCTCGATTTTCTTTTCTTGTGTGTATAGCATGTGGAGCATGATCTAGAATGACTGTTAAAACTTTCCCTTGGTCTGCTTTTTAAAATTGGTGTCTGAGTTATTGGACAACGGCAGATTTTGTGGCTGGCAAAATGATGAACTGTCTTGAATGCTTCCTCAGAGGAGATGAGATTGTCAGCTCTCACTTATTTGAAGATGTCAACTGTTCTGATATAAACAAAGGCCATAAACATGGCATTTTAGCCACTGTCTCCTGCAACTAGGGTTTGAAGATAATGTTTTAAATTGTAATATTTACTAATAGTATTTTGTTAGCTTCTTTTTATGTTAAACTTAATTAAGTGTACAATAGTGAACTGAATTAAAGATCATTGGTCTTGTTAACGTGCATTTTTAGTAGCAATTTAAAACAAGTTTTGTTTTGTTTTTTTAGCTTAATCCTGATTATCGAGATGCCCAAAATGAAGGAAAAAATGTGGTGAGTAGAATTGTTTGTTCCCCAACAAATATCAAACATATTGTTTATATCTTCTATGGATAAATTGAAAAGTTAATAGGAAATTTGAAGACTAGGGACTCTGAGAGAGATGCTGTAAGAGGCTCAAGATCAAAGATGAAAGGTTAAAGATGATATGGCTTAGATCATTTGAAGATGTTAAATAATGGGTGTTTAGGGAAATTTCTAGCAGCTTGGAGGCTGTTTATGATAGAGCACTGAAGGCAACTGGCATCTGAAAGATACGTTGGGTCTAGGTTTAGTTTTTAGAAGTACATAGAAACTAGGAAGGAGAAATGGAATTATGGTATGATTTGACATAGGATAACAGGACAATCTTTTTCAAGCAAAATAATTTGAATTCTACTTATGGGGAGAGATTGAAGCATCAAGCAACTAGATAGATTTTTCTGATCTTCTAAAGTATGCTACTCAAAAAACATCTCAATCTTATTTTAAAGCCAGTTTTCATTAAAGTATTTGTTATCGTCACGCTGCTCATTTTGTCATCATTTGTAAAGAAGATGGCTTTATAATGACATGACTTAATTCAATCAAAAATTCAGAAATTTGGGACGATTTGATGTGCTGCTGATAAGACCTGCATGAGGGGTTGGATTTTTTTCTCTTTTTTTAGTAATTTAGCCAGATAATTTGATGTAAAATAGACACAGTCTATAATTCAGTTTTCTTAAGAATTTAGCAATCCCTTTTGGAATTGGTAGGTACTATTACTGCATCGTCCAGAAGTCTGCACTTTGGTAGAAAGAGTTGGAAAGTTTAATTAAAATGACTGCTGTCTTCACGTTGGTACACAGCTTTGTGTTTTATGAGGATATTGATGTGGGGTGTGAATCAAATCAGAATTTCTGGACCTGATTCCATCCTGTGTGACTCCTCTCTCCATCTGTCAGGTTTCCAAAAGAAATAAGCTGAAATATCAGGTCATTGACCCAATAAGAACTTTAATTTGTGCCAACATGTCCCTAACATAGAATTAGCCTTGTTAGATCAATGGGATCTTCTATATATAATTCAATTTTATAACTGTGTGTGACTCTTCTCTCCTTAGTTTTCAAATGGCTGCCCCAGGAGTGTTGGGTTCCTACTTGCCTAGGATTTAGGAAAATGCTGTCAGTAGCCATGGTTAAAAAGCTAAGCAGGAATCCTGGTTGCTTTGGTTCTCCTTATAAGCTTGTCAATGCCTCCAGCCAAAGACCACCAGCAACACATCTGGACTTGAACAAGTGGGGTCTGTTACTCATTGAACACACACTATGGGGAACCATGGGGCATCTCCGTAAGAGGGTGTTAGGAAGAACCCATTACAGGATTTGGGCTTGTGTGAGGTGATTTTGGGGAGGATTTAAGGAACTGGGGCTTTGCTGTGGATAGGAATGCTGTCAGGAAGAGGAGATATCTTAGTTAATTTTATCTCTGGTCAGGGCAGACCAGAGCCAGGAGAAAGCTGTAATTGCTAAAGAAGCAATAGCTGCTCGTATTAGCTAGGCGAGAGGGATACTTAGTCATTTTTGTGGCTTGGACAAGGTTCGTATTTTGTTGGTGTTCAGACATGATTATGGAGTCATATTGTTTTGTCTCGATCCATCCTAGTCGTGGAGTGGCTTTGCCTGATGTCGATGTTTTGTGAAATTGTTCACGTTCAGCAGGAGAACACCATGGCCTAGCTGTGAATGCTGGGACGGCTCTTAGCAACAGCAAGCCCTGGCTGAGAAAACCAGGCCAACTGTTGGATGTGAGGGGCTGCTGTTCTCTTTCTCAAGGTTTATTTTTATAATATTCTGTGTGACTTCTTCAGCATGGTGTAGGACAAGAGAGCTCTGCTTCTAGAACCACCATAACTTGCGTGACCCTGGACAAGTCAGAGAGCTTTCCTGAGGCTCAGTTTTCACACCCGTATAATGGGACAAGGATGTTTGCCCTCCATCCCTCACCTGCATGTCATAAGGTTAAAATACAATCAGATAAAAGGAAACTCTTTGAATAAAAGATGTTAGAAGGCTAAAAATGTAAATTATTTCTATTAAAATGGCATCGTATCAGAGCTTCAAATCGTGCAATTGAATTAAATCTCTGTGCTCATCTCCTTCTGGCTACATCTTATTTGGTGAAGCTATTGATGATTCTGGGCAGAGCTGAGTGGGAGATTATAGAGTATGAAGGTTTATGGAGTAGCACAGAGAATATAAATAAGGTATAAATCTGTGGTGGAGTTCACTTTTTGTGTTAATTAAGCTTTTAGTTAGACTTGATAGATTTTTTCCTTCTTATTCTGAAATACAACTTCTTTATTCACCTCTAAAGGTGAGAAAGAGCACTTTTCTAAGTAATTTTTTAAGTAATTGTTACTAGGAATACTTTGCGTATAACACAGGTGGGTCTGCGTTTGCTATAGAAGTTTATGACTGGATCTCATCTGTCATCTCAGGGACACGTGCAACTAGAGACACTAGATTTCATTTTTTTTCTCTCCAAAATCCCTAGCTTGAAAGTAAATAAAACTGAGAATATGGAACAGTCAAGCTAACAATATGGCTTCTCATTTTATAGGCCGTTTACCACCTAGCAATAATTATGTTTCTGTCTAAAAAAGAAAACAAAGGAGCAGTTTGAGTTCAGCCTGTTAAAAATGAAATCAATTTCCCCAAACAGAATGGTATCTCACCTCCGATCTGGGTTCCAGTAACACTGAATTCACTGTGACCATGCTAATTATTTTCTTTTCTAATTTTCCCTATGTTGTCTATTTAATATCCCGTTAATATTTTTCCTGTAATTTAGAAACCTTTATCAAAATGTTGCCTTCCATTTTTGAAGCTTCAAAGGTTAATGCATGGGGCTGCTGAAATGAGGCGCTATGTGTCAGAACTCCCATTAAGACCCAAATTGCTGTATTTATTCTGCAAAAGGAGCCTATTATTTGCAATCTTACAAATGTACAGCATCCACAGGGACCGTGTAAACATTGGAACTGTGTCAAGCCCAGCTGGGAAGCTGACAGTCATTAGCGTCTTTTCCTTAAAGGCTGCATCTTTTCAAATGGCTCTTTGAAGGGGTTTTTTTGGAATAACACCACTCATTTTAATTACCATATTTATATGGAATGTGGTGTGATATTTCGAGGGAGTGTCTTTTGTCTTTGCTGTGGTTTCTCAACCTCAGCCAAGACTGATAGACTGGGACAGATGACTCTTTGTTGTGGGGTTCTCCTTTGCATTGTTGAGCAACATCCATGAACTCTACTCACCAGATATCAGCAGTTCCCCCTCCCGCCGCCAGTTGTGGCTGCTAAAAGTGTTTCTGGAAATTGCCACATGCCCCCTGGGGGCCACACTCTCTTCCTGTTGAGAACCATCAGTCGTTGTGCATCCATATACGTTAAACAGAAATAGTCTAGGAATCATGAAACTTTGCTGAAATATACTTGACAATTCTGTGGAATTTTTCTTTTGGGGGGGATACCAGATTCTCAAAGAAGACCCCCAAATTTCCTTGAGTTTTACTCTACCTCGGTGGTAAGAGGATAAGGAAAAGAAAGAAAAAAGCGTCATTTTAGGAATGAGTTTGAGAGTAATTGTTTGTTAAGGAACCATGGCAAGAGAAGTGTCTGCAGCTTTAAATGGCAGCGTTGTGTCTGTTACATAAAGTCAGCCTGAGAGCCCTGGAGGGTCTGAACTGAAACACAGATGCCTGCACGTGGCTATCCTGCCGGGGGCGCACACAGGTCTGAATCAGCCCTGAAAACGCATACATTGTTTCTTCCAGAATGTCTCAGGCTCCCAGCAACAGAAGTGCAACGTGATGTCTCTGCTAAAAATTCGATGACTCACAAATGAGTCAACAGAGAAGGTGTCAGAGAGCCTAGCTGCTGTGCCACCAGCACAGGCCCCAGGACAGGCAGGAGAAGCCTGGAGCCATCAGTTTACTCGGCCGGCTTTTCAGAACGGAGTTTCAACCTGAGAGGCTGTGGGCTATTCCTTCGGAGTGAAAATGCCAGCTTTGCAGGAGCCCCGCAGACCAGCAGACCAGGTTCACATTCGGAGGCCCTGCAGTTCCTAAATTGAGAGTGTTTTGGATAGCTAGCTGATGTTAAATTTAACACCTGTTGAAGCTCCGTTGTACCTTAACATATCACCGTATCATCGTGATGCTACAGGGAGAGCATGGTGCTTCTGTAATTTTGTGTAGGGAACTAGTATTTTTGTGTCTTTTTTCTTACTTAAAAAGAGATGTGGTTTTATCAACAAAAGCCACAAACACATAATTCTGAACAGCACTGTCTTCACATTATAGAAATATAATGTTGATTTTTCTTGTATATTGAAGCTTGATCCACATGTTAAAAAAATGTATACTTATAACCCATTTTTCAGATTTCATTATTTAAAAGTTCAGAGGGGCTGGCTTGAAGTTTACTGTCAAACTGTTTATGAAGGAGAGTTTGTTAAGCAAATTAGCAGAGTATGAGAGTAAAGGCAGAATGTTTAAGACTACAGCACCGTTTTAAAAAACTTGTAATTATGTTTGAAGCTCTTTTTCACAAATAAATAATTGTTATGCTATTTATAATTAGAACTTATCTATTCATTAAAGCTTTTTTCCAAAGACCTAAGCAAATTATTTAGGAGTACCTTAGTACATCCCACTTATCCTGTGTAATTAAAATTAAACCACAGGTCTTAAATAACATGAGTAATTCAGAGAGACTTCTTTTAATTAACCCTAATTAGTGAGGTTTTTCTTTTTGGAAAAGATTTTTATTGTTGCAATGTAAGAATGTCAAAATAGAGAGGTCCCTGACTACTCTTGTTGGGCCCCCCCACAGGGAGATATTACCAAGAGGGATGAGGTAGGAGGGCAATCTCTAGGAACTTGAATGTGCTCTTTTTTTTAAATAAGTCTAGAAAATTCTTTTTATTAGCATTTCAAAAGGGTTCATACAGGAGGACTGACTCACACTAAATGAACTCACGAATGACTGATGTATAAACCATAGTGTAAACTTTCAATTGCTAGATAGATCTAAATTGTTGGGTCAGTTAGTGCATTTTCCTTGAAGGAAAATCTATATCAAAAGCTAAGTTATAATTAGAAGATTGGTGTGCAGGAGTCTCAGGAAACTAGATGACATATATTCCTTTTAGGGATATGGTATTCCTCCAAGAAGACTGGAATACTCATTCATTGTATCTTCACTAGGCATTGGTGAGAGAAATGGTCAATTCTTGCTCATTGACTCTCCATTTAATTAGGCTACATGCTCATCTTCTCCTATTAAAGCCTTTCTTCAAACATGGTTCAATATAATTGGTCAGATTTTATTTTCCTTAAAGTCATATTTTAATTGTGCCTTTCTAATGCTCCATATAAGCCACTTGTGCTCAAATCTCTTTGCCTACATATTCACAAAAATCCTGTGGGTTATTTGTACAACTGACTGACCTTGTCCATTATTTCTGTGTTCTTACATTCTGAGGCAATCTTCTCTCACATGTATTAATCAACACTCATTGTGTTGGAGGTTCTTTCTTTTGGCTGCCAATAGCATTGTAAAAATCCAGAAAAGAGCTCTTCTATGATATTTCTTTGTGACTGTAATTCTTGTGGTCTATTTCTCCCCAAGTTTTCATGTTATAAGGAAATAATGAAAACAAACTTTGTTTTCTTTCTTTTAGAATTATCACTTTCTCTTCTTAAATCCCCTCCTTCCACCTCTCTCTGCCTTCTTCATCATAGTCATCATCATCTTCAGTATCAGATGTCCCCACCATTTTTGCCATTGAGAAGGAGCTCCTAGTTGCACATGGTGTTCTCCTGGGCCCTGTGTAAGAGGATTGTGTAGCAGTCCTTGACACCTTCTTGCCTCAGCTTTTTGCAGTCAGTCGGAAGTGTGGTTCTCGTGTCACCCTTACATTTCAGAATATCCAGGGAAAACTGCTTCTTTGCAATCCATATCTTAGTATAACACCTGGATTTTCAAGTTGAGCTATGTGGCAGAGATCAATGAAATAGCACACTTTTGCATTTAGTTCCTTCCTTCTTCTTATAGGTATAGATGGTTTTAGTACTTTTGTCTTTGGGCCTTCATCCTAGTTTTATAGGTGGTTGATCTGTCTTTACTGTATATTTGCCTTTATCAGCGATATTTTATCTTTGATGATGTTCTTATTTCTATTTGTGGCCTTTTCTTTTCCACTGAAAGAAGTTCCTTTAATATTTCTTGTGAAGCCACTTTAGTGGTGATGAACTCCTTTAGAGTTTGCTTGTCTGGAAAACTCTTTTTCTCTCCTTCCATTCTGAATGATAACCTTGCCGGGGAAAGTATTCTTGGTTGTAGGTTTTTTCCTTTCGACAATTTGAATATATCATGCCACTCCCTTCTAGCCTGTAAGGTTTCTGCTGGAAAGTCAGTGGATAGCCTTATGGGGTTTTCTATGTATCTAACTTGTTGCTTTTGTCTTGTAGCTTTTAGGATTCTTTCTTTATCTTTAATTCTTGACATTTTAATTATAACATGTCTTGATGTGGGCCTCTTTTGGTTCATCTTTTTTGGGACTCTCTGTGCTTCCTGTTCCTGGATGTCTGTTTCCTTCTCCAGGTTAGGGATGTTTTCAGCTATTATTTCTTCAGATAGGTTCTCTGCCCCTTTGTCTTTCTCTTCTCCTTCTGGGACACCTATAAGGAGAATGTTAGTGCACTTGATGTTGTCTCTCAGGTCCCTTAGACTGTCCTCATTCTTTTTAATTTCTTTTGATTTTTTCTGTTCAGCTTGGGTGATTTCCTCTACTTTGTCATCCAGATTGCTGATCTGTTCTTCTGTGTCATCTACTCTGCTGTTGATTACCACTAGTGAATTTTTCATTATTGTATTCACTCATTATTTCATTATTGTATTGTATTGTAATTTTCCATTACTGTATTCTTCAGCTCTCATTGGTTCTTTTTTGTATTTTCTAATTCTTTGTTCAAGTTCTCCCTGTATTCATCTGTTCTTCTCCCAAGTTCAGTGAGCATCCTTGTGACTATTAGTTTTTACTCTTTATCAGGTAGATTGTTTATCTCTGTTTCATTCAGTCCTTTTTCTGAGGATTTGTCCTGTTCTTTTGTTTGGAACATATTCCTTTGTCTCCTCATTTTGCCAGGCCCCTGTCTTCATTTAACTCTGAGTTTTGGTCTCTGCAGAAGACATATAAGTCAAAGATGACAAGAGCTATGAGGTGTTGCTGGGTTGTGTGGGATTTAGGAGGTATCGGTCCTCCTCCTGCTTAGGAAGCCTGGCAATTCTTCTGCCAGTTCAAAGCTCAGTGGTGCTACCAATTTGTGCACCATTTACAGAACACACCAGAAAGAAACTGCAAGGGTTTTCTGATCCAAAGAAAATGATATTCACAATCTTGAGATGGAACTTCAAGTGAATGTTTTGGAATGATTAGGTGTAATATTTCATTGTCATGGCAGCTATTAAATAAATGCTAGTCATTGGATGTTGACTGCTTTCAATTGCCTTTTTTTTTTTGTTTTGTTTTTTGTTTTTTTATTAATGTTATGATGGATTACAAGCTTGTGAAATTTCAGTTGTACATTTTTGTTAGTCATGTTGTGGGTACACCACTTCCCCCTCCGTACCCTCCCCCCACCCCCCCTTTTCCCTGGTAACCACCGATCAGATCTCCTTCTCAATATACTAATTTCCACCTATGAGTGGAGTCATATAGAGTTCGTCTTTCTCTGACTGACTTATTTCGCTTAACATAATGCCCTCGAGGTCCATCCACATTGTTGTGAATGGGCCAATTTCGTCTTTTTTTATGGCTGAGTAGTATTCCATTGTGTATATATACCACATCTTCTTTATCCAATCATCAGTTTCTGGGCATGTAGGCTGGTTCCACGTCTTGGCTATTGTAAATAATGCTGCAATGAACATAGGGGTGCAACGGACTCTTGAGATATCTGATATCAGGTTCTTGGGATAGATACCCAGTAATGGGATGGCTGGGTCATAGGGTATTTCTATTTTTAACTTTTTGAGAAATCTCCATACTGTTTTCCATAGTGGCTGTACCAGTTTGCATTCCCACCAACAGTGTATGAGAGGGTTCCTCTTTTTCCACAACCTCTCCAACATTTGTCGTTCTTGGTTTTGGATGTTTTTGCCAATCTAACGGGGGTAAGGTGATATCTTAGTGTAGTTTTGATTTGCATTTCCCTGATGATTAGCGATGATGAACATCTTTTCATGTGTCTATTGGCCATATTCATATCTTCTTTTGAGAAATGTCTGTTCATGTCCTCTGCCCATTTTTTGATCGGGTTGTTTGTTTTTTTGTTGTTAAGCAGTGTGAGTTCTTTGTATATTATGGAGATTAACCCTTTGTCGGATAAGTGGCTTGTAAATATTTTTTCCCAATTAGTGAGCTGTTTTTTTGTTTCAATTCTGTTTTCCCTTGCCTTGAAGAAGCTCTTTAGTCTGATGAAGTCCCATTTGTTTATTCTTTCTATTGTTTCCCTCAACTGAGGAGTTACAGTGTCCGAAAAGATTCTTTTGAAACTGATGTCAAAGAGTGTACTGCCTATATTCTCTTCCAAAAGACTTATTGTCTCAGACCTAATCTTTAGGTCTTTGATCCATTTTGAGTTTATTTTGGTGTGTGGTGAAAAAGAATGGTCGATTTTCAATCTTTTGCATGTGGCTGTCCAGTTTTCCCAGCACCATTTGTTGAAGAGACTTTCTTTTCTCCATTGAAGGCCCTCTGCTCCTTTGTCGAAGATTAGCTGTCCATAGATGTGTGGTTTTATCTCTGGGCTTTCAATTCTGTTCCATTGATCTGTGGACCTGTTTTTGTACCAGTACCATGCTGTTTTGATCACTGTAGCTTTGTAGTATGTTTTGAGATCAGGGATTGTGATTCCGCCGGCTTTGTTTTTCTTGCTCAAGATTGCTTTAGCAATTCGTGGTCTTTTGTTCCCCCATATGAATTTTAGGATTGTTTGTTCAATTTCTGTGAAGAATGTTCTGGGGATTCTGATTGGGATAGCATTGAATCTGTATATTGCTTTAGGTAGTATGGACATTTTAACTATGTTTATTCTTCCAATCCATGTGCAAGGAATGTCTTTCCATCTCTTTATGTCATCGTCAATTTCTTTCAAGAAAGTCTTGTAGTTTTCATTGTATAGATCCTTCACTTCCTTGGTTAAGTTTATCCCAAGGTATTTTATTCTTTTCGTTGCGATTGTGAATGGGATAGAGTTCTTGAGTTCTTTTTCTGTTAGTTTATTGTTAGTGTATAGAAATGCTACTGATTTATGCACGTTAATTTTATATCCTGCTACTTTGCTGTAGTTGTTGATTATTTCTAATAGTTTTTCTGTGGATTCTTTGGGGTTTTCTATGTATAAGATCATGTCGTCTGCAAACAACGCGAGTTTTACTTCTTCGTTACCTATTTGGATTCCTTTTATTTTTTTTTCCTGCCGAATTGCTCTGGCCAGCACCTCCAGTACTATGTTGAATAGGAGTGGTGAAAGTGGGCACCCTTGTCTTGTTCCTGTCCTCAGAGGGATGGCTTTCAGCTTTTGTCCATTGAGTATGATGTTGGCTGTGGGTCTATTCAATTGCCTTTTGAGCATCCCTTCTCTCCCCTACTTTCATTCAACTTCCTGTGATGGTATAATGGCAATCAGTTTCTCTCTCTCTTATCTTAAAATGTTACTTGTTTTGATGAATATGTATAAGTAGTTATATTTATGTACTTAATTACCAAGCTTATATTGTATTTGCTGTATCACATTTAGGTTTCATGTGCATCACATTCTTCCATGGGGCATTGGGAATCAGGGAAGTTCAAGTAAAAATAAATAATCATTCATGTTGTGTTGTTGCTTGCTTAAAATGGTATGGGTGACCTGGAAATAATGACTGAGTTTCACATCATCGTGAAGCCTTCTATTTGTGAAGATCTCACTTTATTTCACTTTATCTGCCCTTGGAGTATGTTCTTGGATCTAATGGAACAAACCGATGGACTGAAGGGGAACATTGCTGTTGCTCCCCCTTCTCTCCAGGTTAATGTCCCAATCATCTTTGGGGCTTTAGGCAGTAACTCTGAAATACTGCCATGCTTACTCATCAACTTATGAAATCTGTATGATTCACCACGCTGTTACTTCTCTGTGTTTGTTTTAAATTTGGAGTGGTCAAAATTACTACTGTGTAGACGGGCTTAATACAAGGGAGGGGACCATGACTATTGTGACTGTTGGTGTCTTGAGAATGTGCCCAGGTCAAGCCACCCCTCCAGAAGTGTGTGACTTTTCACTGTTGATAGTAATTCCCTCAAAGGCTGTCAGGCCTGAGCTGCGCTCTCTGCATTATGTGAAATAGACATCTCTGTAATCCAATGAAGAAATAACATTCAAATTTAAACCTTATCTCCCAATTAATTGGAGAAGATAGTAAGAAACCTGATAAAAGTAAGTAACCTTGCACCTCCTCAACAGAGAGATGGAGATCTCCCAACGTCAAAGAAGAAACGCCAGGCAGGGGAGAAGATCATGTACACTTTGGTCTCAGTCCCACATGGAAATGACATTGCGTCCCTTTTTGAACTGGATGCTACAACTCTTCAGAGAGCTGACTGTCTGGTTCCAAGGTAAAAAAAAAAAAAAAGCTTAAATGATAATGTTTCTTTGAATAATTTTACTGGTAGGTAAGGAATTAAAATCACAACATTAATATAATTTTTCCCATATCAAGGGAGCAAGCGTAAGTGAAGAACGAGGGTGAAAATCATGCCTCTTTTGTGAGTAGATTAACATAATTTGTTTTATTCCTATAAATAATTAAAATGTGCAGGACCAAAAAAATTCTGAAAAATTCATGAGAATCATTTATTCTTATTACTTGTATGGTCTTTGGTTACTAAAATGAAAAACACTCCAGAAGCATTTCTGTTGATACTTATATAATTTATTTTCACATATGACAATTTCATATCAAATTCCAGATTTCATTCATTCATCCATTTGTTCATTTAGTTAGTCATTCAGTCAACAAATATTTATTGAACATTGATTACGTTCCAGGCATTGCCCTTGGCATTGGGAAGACAACAGTGAACAAGCTGGTTATGTATTTAAATTCAAAAGGAGGAGAGAGGCATAGATAAATAAACCAATAATCAAACTATAAGGTCAGGTAATGAAAATGCTTTGAAGAAAATTTGAAGTGTATCGAGAGTTCCATTAGGTATGAGTTCAGAAATGGCCTCTCTGAAATTTGAGAACATTTGAAGACATTTGAGAAAAGATGTGAATGATTTGGGGGATCAAGTCCACTTCATCTGGGAGGAGTGTTTCAAGCAGCAGGGACACGAAATGGAAAAATCTTGAAATTTACTAAGGTGTGCTGAAGGATCAGCTGGGAGATCAAGAGCAGCTGGACCTGAGCAAGTGAGGGGGATGGCGAGGGGAATTGCTAATCAGGTAGCCAGAACTTAATGCAAGAGGATAACTTACGTTCTTTTGCTTGGATTAGACTATTTTAATTAAGCTCTTTGCCTACAACTGTCTACCTTCCAACCATAGCACTATGGCGCCCTCTCTAGATGCATAGAGGAGTCTTGCCCATATGATTAGGCTAAGAAGGATGGTTCTGAATTCTCCTTCATAGAGTGTGATTGTAGTTGGCCTTGGGCAGATGATAGTGGTTAGGCTGAAGTTTAGGTTGGAAGTTAGGTTGAACAATGCAGACGTTGTTGTGTAGGTTACTTTCAGGGAGGGTAAAAAGTTGCTGTATCAACGCTGCTGAGAAATACTGCCCTTTGAGCTTCCTAGGGTGTTACCTCACTGTTTTCATTTGGGAGAAATGTTGCCGAATCTTGGCCTTACATGAGCCATCTCTCATTCTTCCCTGTTCCAAACATATAAGCCGGTAAAGAGATCCCCTCTGAAGGTTTTACCTGATCCAGGTCTCTGGCTTTCTCTTCTGAGTATTGGGATCTTGATCAATCTTTACTGACTTTAATCATTTTAGATTTGAACTCATGAAAAGTTGAGTTCTTCTTGAACTCTAACCAAGAAAGTTTGCCTAAGGAAATGATAGGATCTCACTACAAAGTGTATGGGCCCTTGACAAGGCCCCTGAGCCTCACTTTATATGGAAGTGTTAATCTACTACTGTTTAGAACTGTTGAAGCTCTTCTCAGTATAGAACAGCATTTTGTATCAACATGGATTCACTTGTCATTTATTGTATCAAACCTAACATTAATTAACACTTAATAATAACTACTGTCATAACTCCTGAGCATTTTCCATGTGCTAAGCCCTGTGGCAAGTTCTTTATAAATATTATCTTATTTAATTCTGGCAGCAACGCTTACAAATCAGGAACTGGCAACTTAGAGCAGTGCGTTTCAAGTTGGCTGTAAATTGAAATCACCTGTGCAGCACTGTGACCTCTCTGTGCTCTGGCTGCACTGAGACCAGTGAAGTCAGAGTCTTGGGGGGTGGGATGCAAGTTTGCCCCCCCCCTTTTTTTTAGCATTACCCAGGTAATTCCAATGAGGAGTCCAATGTTTCTCAAAGTTCACACTCTGTGATCACTACTTCACAAACTTTAACGTGACCTGAGTTACCTGGGCATCTGATGACAGTGTAGATTCCGATTCACTCAGTCTGGGGTGGGGCCTGAGATTCTGCATTTCTCACAAGGCCTCAGGTAATGCCGATGATGCTGGTTTGTGGACTAGTCTTCAAATATCAAGGGCTCAGAGTAGTGGTTCCCAACCTTTCCTGCACATTGGAACACCTGGGGATCTTTAAAAAGTACTGATTCTTGGCTCCTACTCCCAGATATTCAGATTTAAATGGTGTGGTGCAACCTGAGCCATAGGACTGTGAAAATTTTCCAGGTGATTCTAATGTGCAGTAAAGTTTGGGAACCACTGGCTTTGAGTTGTTAGGTTAATTGGCCCATGTCACACTCATGAAGTGGAATTTGATCCTGGAGTGTGTGAACTTAAAGTCTGTACCCTTAACCACTATGCTACAGTGCCTTCATATTTTAGACATTCAGATTATATCAGGATCTTAATAACAACAGACTTGTGTAGCATAGGTCCTAAAGAGTTATTCATTTTGAAAATTCTTACAAATTGTAAATTATTATACTCAAGTGTAATCTCTTTAGCTTGGAACTCAGTAATCTAGGTTGACTCGGTAAGCATATATTGAACAAGTATAGTAAGAATAGGGGATATGGCCACAGAACGGAGTAAGCTATGGCCCCACTTTCCAGATACTTAAAATACAAGGGGGAAGACAACTGAGTTCAACGAACATCTCCTGTGTCATTTCATGCAGAAGGTGGTAAGTGGTATATCAGAAGTATTTGAGAATTTCTGATTATTTGGACAAGGATTGGATCTCTGCTATTTTAGGTTTTTGAAACTCAGTCTCTATTTTATCTACTTTTATAAATGAGCAGAATTATTATGTTGAATGAATTTTTTTCTTCCCCTGAGGCCCTTGGAGTTTTATTTGGTTTTCTGTTATTGACCTAATGCTTTCTGCGTCATGTTGTACGACTTATTTATACCTTTCCTTTCCTTCTGAACTCTCAGCAAGTTGAAGGCAGAGAACTTACCAATAATGCTTTTCTTTTAAAAGACACTTTACCCATTTTTGTGAAAGAAGTGATGATGATAAGAGTTTCACTACAAATGATAATATTTGAGTGGAATGGTGTCCTGGCTGCCCTTTCTCAGGCACTCTCTCACAGTTCATGTACAGTTGATTCTTATTTTTCTTGGGATGCTGAATTGGTAAATACTGAGCCATTGTTCCTAGGGGAAATATAGGGTTAGGTTCCTGTGAACCTCTGGTCACAATATTTTCATCAGTCAATCAATACATAACCTTGTTTTGTGTGTATTTTTGTTTAAAGATGCCTTATTTAATATATACTGTTGATTCATTAACATCACACTCACCACCATGAGCTGTACCTCATGCCTGAATGAAGCTTGTCTAACGCGAGTATTTTCTCCGTAATGCACATCACAGCCGTGCTCTTAGGAACACTAGACAGCATTTCTGCACCATGCTCAGGTGCTGTTTTAAACTGCGAACTCAGCAACAAAAAGCACAAAAATGTTAAAAACATAGCACGAAATAGACCATGAAAAGGACACGTTTACTCTGAGAGAGCAGAAACAAGGCAGAGCATCGCCTTGTCCGGCCTCATTGGGAATATGTGCGGCCAGGGACTCAAATTTTTTGCCACCCTGTGCATGTCTGAGAATGACTGCAAAAGCACACTGAGAATTGATTTTGGGGTTACAAATAAATTTTAGTGAGCATGCAATCCGTGAATAATGAGGATCAACTGTATATACTTTTACATGCAGAAGATTAAACTACAAAAAGGACTACATCAGGCAGCGGTTTTAGCTGAGATGGTTACTCAATCAGTGGTTCGCACTTTAGTATGCATCTGAATTGCCTGGAGAGGCTGTTAAAATACTCATTGTTGGGGCCCACCCTCGGAGTTTCTGATGCAGTGGGCTGGGACGCAGCCTCAGAATTTGCATATCCAACAGGTTCTCAGGTGATGCTGTTGCTGCTGGTCCAGGGGCCACACTTTGAGAACCACTGGTCTGGGTCATAATACTGCATGCTTTGAAATAGTCTGTAGTTCAGAATTTTTCATAAACCAGACTGGTCTGCACTTGAGTCAGTTACTAGTCTAAAACATATTTATTTTCACATCGTGTATGAGACTGTTAAATGTGGTAGTACATAAGTGTGCAAATTTTTTATAATCTGTTTTTCATGTTATTTTGCTTTTAGGAACTCCTATGTTCGGTTAAGGCATTTATGTACCAACACATGGGTAACCAGTACTAGTATCCCCATAGACACAGATGAAGAGAGGCCTGTTATGTTGAAGGTAAATATTGCTGAGAATGGTTGATTTTTCAGCCAAATGTCGTGTTAATAGGATCAGGAGGTGTTTGACATGTTCCTTACAATCCATCTTCGTCAATATTAGAGGTTATTGCAATTAATTTCATCAAGCACTTATGTCCACTAGTTGCTTAGGTAGCAAACTAAGTGGCTTGGCTGCAGTGGGGCTGTGATGCAGGAGGATGATGCCAAATGATGATACCCATCAGGAGGAAGATTCAGGGGGAGATACCAAAAGAGTGGGAGCAGCATGTAGAAAGGGGAGGGGATTCCAGGAGTACATGCTCTCTACTCTGCTGACACTGAAGCAAAGGGCAAGTGTGAAAGGGGTACGTTTCCACTTGGGCTTTGGGAACAGGGCAGGAAATGGGCACGGAAGGTCTGTGTGTCCCTACAGCCTTTCATAGCGGATGATGCATGTGGGGATTATTGGGTTTGGATAATCTGTTCCTGTCTTATATTTCTTAAACAGTAACAAGATGCGTTAGTACTTGAAAAATACTGCATAGTTATTTAAGCAAACAACTAATCTTAATGGGAAAAACACTTTGCAGATCGGAACCTGCCAAACAAAAGAAGATAAAGAAGCATTTGCCATTGTGTCTGTCCCGCTGTCTGAGGTCCGAGACTTAGACTTTGCCAATGATGCAAATAAAGTGCTAGCGACCACAGTTAAAAAACTGGAAAATGGCACAATAACTCAGAATGAAAGGAGGTGAGTAGCTTTTTTAAATGGCTCTTAAATCATCAAGAGTCAGTTGCCAACTCTTGCAGTGAAGCTCAAGTAAATGAATGACTCTAAGGGAATATTTAGAATGTTCTCCATAGCAGAACACCTGCTTCTGAATGAGCAGATCGTGGTGAGTGATGAAAATGGTGACATTAAAATCTGGTGGAATATTTACATTTTCCATTTTAGCTTGGCTTGAAAACAGTTGTTTTTAGTTACTCTCTGATCTTTCTTTTTAAATGTGTCATAAAAAATTTTCAATACCTTTTGCTGAACTTGATTTGATATCTGGATTTAGAGTTCTAAAAGTTCTAACAGGAGTTTTATGTTTTTGTGTTCTTATTTATTCAAGACACATTTCTCTGCTCGGGAATCACAAAACAAATATATAATACCAGGAAACAGGGTGTAGTTCTCTATCTCTGTAACTCCCTCAGAGAAAGTGGATCCTTGATTCTTCAACTCTGGTTTTGGGAATAAATGAGAAAGAGAATGATACTGATAGTTATCAATTATTTATTTCATCCCTACTTTGTGTCGGTACTGTGTTAGGCACTGTAAATATATTTTATCTAATCCTTCAAACAGCCCCAAGATGGACATTATTCTTATTTTACATGGAAAATTGGAAGGTTAGGCAAACTGGGGAAGCTCACACAGTAAGTGGGAGATTCAATCATGTGTGGTTGTAAAGTCAGTATGTTTCCAAGATGCCAGAGCACAAGAATTCTCTATATTTCTCCTTGCCATGATCTGCTACATATCTTTAAATCTGAAGCAGAAAAACTATTGACCAATTTCCTAGGCATTCATCAGAACTCTCATACACAGCTGGGGAGATGATAATTGGTATAAGCACTCTGGAAAATAGCTTGATGGTAACTAGCAAACAAAGATGGAATCCATCTTCACGTAAGTGGAATCATGCAGTGTTTGTCCTCCCGTGACTGGCTTATTTCACTTAGCATAATGTCCTTCAGGTTCACCTGTGACAAGATTTCCATATTTTTTAAAGCTGAATAGTATTCCATTGTATGTATATATTGCATTTCCTTTATCCATTCATCTGTTGATGGACATTTAGCTTGTTTCCGTATCTTGGTTATTGTTAATAATGCTGCAAAATAGTCTAACTCATAGAAACAGAGAGTACAGTGCTGGTTGCCAGAGGCTTGGGGAGAGAGGGAAATGAGGAATTTCTGTTTAATGGGTATAAAGTTTCATTTATACAAGATGAATGAGTTCTAGAGATCCTCCATACAACATTGTGCCTCTAGTTAACAGTACTGTATTATGCACTTAAAAATTTAAGAAGGTAGATCTCATAAGTGTTCTTAACACACACACACACACACACGAAGAAGCAGACGCTCCAACACTCACCAGTTCCACTCCCGAGAGTGTTCTTGAACATCTGTCCAAAAGAAGCTTCTACACTTGTGTACAAGCACACATGTTTAAGAATGTTCAGCCTTATTCTAAATAACCCCGAACTGAAAACCATCCAAATGTTCATCACCAGTTGAATAGGTGCGTACAATCTTGGTATATTCCTACAATGAAATACAGTAGAGCAATGAAAATAAAGGAACTGCCTCTATGAATAACAACCTGGATAAATCTCATAAACTTTAGATTAAGCAAGAACCAGACACAAAGGCATTCCCTGTAGTAATATTTGTGAAGTTCAAGAGTAAACAAAACTAAACTCTTTCTTTGGGATGCTTAAGAAATTGGCAGACAAAAATTAGACTACTGGGGTGAGCACGATGAAGTGTATTCAGAAATGGATAAATAATAATGTACACCCGAAATTGCATAGTTATAAACCATTATAATCTCAATAAAATTACTTAAAAAAAGAAGAAACTGGCAGACTATAAAGAAATGCAAGGAAATGATTGCCATAGAAATCCAGATGCTGTTCCCCTTAGAGGGGAGGAATTTGAGGAGGCTCCTGAAATGTTCCATTTCCTGCTGTGGGTGGTGGCCTTATGGGGTTCACATTATAAGTATTCCATAACTAAACGTATATGATTTATGGTCTTTTAGATATTTATCTTACAATAAAAAGGAACAAAAAAATCCAACTTGCTTCCTCCCACCCCTGTCGACAGAAAAACGTCCTAAATGTGCAAACAATTGGAATAATTGTTTCTCAGCTTCCTCTGTTCTTACCTCTGTTTTCCCCCTAACAAACCTGCATTTGAAAACAACTATTGTTTGTTTTCACAACAATTTCTATTCAATCTTACCTCCAACCTTGTTGGGGGAAATAAAAAAAGGCCAGAAGCTGAAACAACTGCCCCACTCTTCTGGACTACAGATAATTAATTATCTGAGCCAAATTATGACAGATAATGGAATCCGATATGCAGATAGCACTTTTTATTTGCCTGTGATTTGTCTGTTAACTCCTCTTTTGATGAATCTGTTTGTTTCTGTCACTCTCACGTATGCACAGAAACTTACTCAGCCTCCCTTAAAAAATCTCCCTTGCTAAGCAGTAAGGTCTTCCTTGAAGAAGAGGACAAATAAAGATTCTGATTATGAGCACTCCACCGTTCCTGGCTGCAACCCTGAGCTAGTCGCTCTTCTTAAGTTGCCGCCAAAGAGAATCTTGACCTTTCAGCATGATTCTAAGGAAGGTGCTGGACCAGGACTGACCAGGATCATGCGTTTTCGTTTCCCTTGCTTCTTTTCCCATTGTTATAGAGTGAAAAACATCATAGCAAAAAGAAAGTCTTGCCTGAGAAATGGGAAGTTGCAATTATTGATTTTAATTTAGTAATTTCCAAAAAGTCACCTTCCATCAAAATTTATTCAAAGCTGCCTGTCAGCACAGTAGAGCTTATTGGTATAGTTGAATGCATTTGTACTATTTTCTTGGTTTTAGAATTCAGTGTAAAGTTCTTTCTGAAAATACCTCACAACTCTGACTTTTTTTTCCCTCTGGAGAATGAAGTTATTATTAGATATTCTTTTCTCAAAACCAGGAAGAATGATACAAGGTCAAAGCCAAGGTGGTAGAATATTGTAGATGTGGCTCAAAAATGCCTGTGTTATTTGAATCCTCTCTCTCTCTCAGCTGCCTCTTCCCTCACCCCAGGAACGGACTCAGGAGGCACAGCTCCTGTGTTATGCTCCAAGGTCTTCAACCTCAGACGTTTTTCAGTGGAATTTTCTGATCTTATTTTGCATAGTTGCATCAACAAAATAGATAATACATATTGGGAACGTATTGGGGGTGGGAGAAGAGGAAGAATGGAGGGAGGTTAACTGCCTTTCAGAGCTGGAGAAAGTGACACATACAATCATAAACCAGAATTTCTGCACCATATTTCTCCTCTAAGGGTACAGGAAAAGATGTGGCGTTCCTCTACAGCGTGTATAGTTCAGTATCTATTTATTTCCAGCACTATTGAACTCCTGGTATATGCCAGGCACTGGGGCATGCAGCATCCACATGTGGTGATAATGTGGTAGTGAACAGCCACACTATGGCCATTTCTTCATTCAGTTTACCGACTTGAGGTTGGTTCTAATTCCCTGCGATAGAAGCTCAGGATCTGGAATATTGGTCATTCAACATGTGATCACCAGATCAGATGTCCTTCTGATTCAAAGTCAATGTCTTTCTGTAACAACATCATTTTCACTTAAATTTTATTTGCCTGATAGTACTGTCTCTGTACTAGCTCTCTTTTGTGTAGTGTTTGTCTGATACCTCTTTATCAATATCCATTTATTTCAGATTTCCTGGTCATTTTGTTTTAGTAATATCTCTTGTGAGCAGCAGAGAGCTAGATTTTTGTGTGTGTGTGTGAGGAAGGTTGGCCCTGAGCTAACATCTGTTGCCAGTCTTCCTCTTTTTGCTTGAGGAAGATGGTCCCTGAGCTAACATCTGTGCCAATCTTCCTCTATTTTGTATGTGGGTCACCTCCACAGCATGGCTTGATGAGCAGTGTGTAGGTTGGTGCCCAGGATCCTGTGAACCCTGGGTTGCCAAAGTGGAGCACACAAACTTAGCCATCATGCCACTGGGCTGGCCCCTGGATTTTTAAAATCTAATCTAATAGTCTATTTTAATTTTCAGGTTTAATCACTTTCATTTGATAAGTAATGTGTTTGGATTTATTCTTATTGTTTTCTTTTTCCTTTAGTGTAGCTTTTTTTCTTTTTCCTCTCCTTTTCTCTTGCTTTCTGTTAGATTAATAAAGTTTACATTTTCTCTCCATTTTTCCTTTTCCTCTACTGGTTTAGAAGGTTTAGGTCATATTGCTATTTTTTAGCAATTGCCCTTAAGTTCTTGTCATACATTTTAACTGTATATTCTTTCTTACAAAACTTGAAGTTATTAAATATTTCTGTCTTCTCATAGGAGTAAAGTACCTCTCAAGGCTTTAATTATGCACTGGTGTTCTCTCTCTGGTTTTGCTTGCAATAGTTGTCTAGAACTATAGCTCTGTGTTTATTCTTTTCATTTAAAAATTTTAGTTTCTAAAAATTGCTTTTGTTGTTAGTTATATTTCTTAATATATTTTACCTCTTCTTCTGCTTACCCTTATTTCTTGCATCTCAAGTCTTCTCCCTTAGCTCACTTTAATTTTTGCTGAAATTCATTCTTTAAGCCATTCAGTCAGGATCTATGGGTTATAAGTTTGGTCAGTTTTTTTTAATATATGAAAATGTCTTCATTTTACCTCCACTGTTATGTGCTACTTTACGTATATAGTTATTGTAGGGGAGGAAGACATTTCCTCTACCCTCTCTGGGTTCATCTGGCCAGAGAACGAATTAAATTCACATGAGACAGAATAAGAGGAGAAAATTAAACAAAGCTTTATAACATGTATACGTGGGAGAGGCTCAGGCAAGCTGAGCAATTCGCCAAAATGGCTGAAGCCACCACCTTAAATATCATATCCAGCTAATGACAAAGGAGGATGTTGGGGGTGGAGGGGGAGTGGATCATGGGAGATTACCACACAAGTACAGTAAACAAATGCAGATTTAAGTCCTTGCCTTTGGCATTGATTAAGAGTTTCTAGAGATAAGGTCATCTCCCTCTTCCTGGTACAGAGAGGGAGACAACTTTACAGATGGAGATTTCCCTTACAAATGTAAATGTTTCCCAACAAAGGGTAAGTAAATTCTACTTTTCAGTTGCTTTCCTGTCTGCAAAGTAACCAGCCCCAAATAATCCTCATACCAGAGAGACATATTTTAGGATGGCCAATTCTAGGCCCCCACATTATGAATCTATAGAATGTTAGATTGACAATTATTTTCCTTTAGTATTTTAAAGTTACAATTTAATTATTTTCTGGCACATTTTGTTACCAATAAGAAGTCTTTTGTTGATAGAGTTGCTATTCTTTATTGGCATATTTTCTTTGCTTTCTAGTTATTTTGTAGATTTTTTCTTTGTCTTTGATGTCCTGAAGTTTCACTACAATGTGTTTACAAGGAAGTTCTTTTCTTACGTATTTTTTTATTGAAGGTATAATTGACATACAACATTATATTAGTTTCAGGTTTACAACATAATGATTCAATATTTGCATATATTGTGAAATAATCACCACGGTAAGTCTAGTCAACATCCATCACCACACACAGTTACAGAATTTTTTTTCTTGTGATGAGAATTTTAAGTTTATTCTCTTAGCAACTTTCGAATATACGGTACAGTATTATTAACTGTAGTCACCAGGCTGTACACTCCATCTCTGTGACGTATTTATGTTATAACTGGAAGTTTGTACCTTTTGACTCTCTTCACCCATTTCACCTACCCCCTAACCCCCATCTTTGGAAACCACCAATCTATTCTCTATATCTATGAGCTTGTTTTTTTTTTAGATAAGGAAGATTTATTTTTGTTTTTCCGGCTTGGTACTTAGGGTATGCTTTTAATCTGATTACTTATGTCTTCCTTCAGTTCTGGAAAATTTTCAGCCATTTTCTGTCAAATATTGCTGCTTTAGCTTTTTTCTGTCTTCTCTTTTTTGGAATTCCTGTTAGATACATGCTGGATCCTCTTAATTTATCCTCCTTATCTCTTAACTTGCCCTTTACAATTTGCCTCTTCGTATCTCTCTGTGCTGCTTTCTGAATTGAATTTTTGATACTGTCATAGAAATCACTAATTTTTCTTAGAATGCATGCAGAATAGTTTGCATTCATGAATTAGATTTTTAATTAAATGAGTATAATTTGCTCATATTTCTATTAGTTCTTTTGCATCCCCGCCTATTCTTCGTTTGTATCTGCCCCTTTTTATGTTGCCTTTTTTGTATATAATTGCTTTCTTTATCACTTTGATGATGGAAAACACACTTATTTAAGAGTTATTTTGAAATTGTTCTGTTACTTGCATTTTGTTGGTGATGAATCGGCCTCTTGATTTTTAAGTATGATGACTGGTTTTCTTAGTGTCACTTTTCCTCATGTGCTTTGGAATTTGAGTATTCAGGCTCTTCTTGGGTGGGAGATTTTTGCTTCTCCTCTCTCTGCCTTCTCTCATCTTCTCTATCAGTTGGATGGTTGCCTCCACCTGACTGGTCTCAACTGGTCCACAGCCAGATCTGATATGGAGGGCTCAGAGTTCATGTTTTATGGTAACTTGAGGCATTAGCCATTGAGATCAAAGGTGGCTGGGTCCGGTCGTGTCTGGGAGCTTCCTCTTTTTCCTCCTGCCTCTGCACAGCCAGAGCCAAAAAGGCGCCACCAAGTTGTTAAGGTTCCTTTAGGAGGTGGAAAAGGCCTGCTTTTGTCTCTGCTTTCCTACCTTTAGCTTAGTTCCCCACCGCGTACCAGTCTTTGTTATTTTACAAAGATTGAACATTCTCCCTGCTCATCACTGTGTTTTGCTTATTTTGTTCCTGATCCACAAAGCTTTTTATTATGTTTTTAGGTATGTCTTTTTAAAAAATATATTTTATCTATCATTGCTGCCCCATGACAAAGTCATGCCAAAAGTTTTTAGTACAAGAAAATTAATAAGATTGAATGAGTTAGTAGGACCTAGCCGCCTCCTAGTGTAGAATTAGAGTTTGCTCTAAACTGAGGAAACCCAATTTGCTTTGCCACAGGTGGAAAGCTTGAGGTGAAAAGGCAAACAACAACAAAAAAAGATTTCAACAGTTTCAGAGGTCAAAAGAGAAGACTAGTTTTCTTGACTTCCATTTCCCCATCATCAGAGGAGATGGGCTCAGCTAGTAGTAGTATACTTCATACTAGTATAGTGATCCTCACTTAAGAGTGTAAATTTTCTTCATCATCGTTCCATTAACTGTCACCAGTTTCCTGCCCGTTTGGAAGACTTTGAAGCAGAGTGATTTGTAGTTGCTCCCAAAGTTGTACTTTCTTAGATGCCTAAACATCTGAATACACTTAACTCAAAACGGCAAGAGAAAAAGAACATTAATAATTAAAAAAATACAGATACTTATGCTCAGACTGGACTTGTGGATTGAGTGAATAACATCTGAGGTTCAACTTATTTCAGTTTGCTGAAATATCTTGAGTTCAAAATAGTTTTTTTTTTTTAAGTAAGAATAACAGATATTATAACATAATATAATATATTATTATATATAATTATATTATAATATAATAATAACAGAAATAATATTCTTTTTAGTAAGAATAACAGAATGGTTTGGAAGACATTGTCACAATTTCAAAAGAAATTCACACCACATTTTCATGCACATGAATCATATTTTACATTTCTGTGGCTGGCCTCAGGGGTTATGTGAGTGAATCTTATCAGACACATTTTCGAAAAGAAACAAATTGGGTTAAAATTTAAAATAGGCACACCAAGAAAACATAGAATCTCTGGAATTTTGAACTGGAATTTAAGATCCCTGAAAGTATGCTGAAATTTGGATGTGGGTGGCAAAATTCTGGATTATGGGTGTGTCCACTTGGCTTCATGTAAATAGATTCTCTTTCCGGAGGTAAATCTGGAGATAGGATCAAGATGCTTCCTAATTGAATGCAGTCTACTTGTCTGGAATTGTTGAATCTTTTAAATTGTAATCTTCTTATTGATGTGATGATGATTAACCATGCTAACGATAGTGAATGGTTATCTTAACGTATATGCCTAAATATATGTGTATATGTATTTGTTGGACAAGATTTTTAAAAAATTTAAAAAATTAAAAATTTGTGTAGAAAATGATAAAGAGCAGATAGAGGAAAGAGGAAGGAGAAAGCTAGAGAGGAAGGATTTTCAAGACATTTCAGCTACTAAATGCCACTGAAGTTCAAGTGATAGTTAAAATAATAACCACAATGTAGAGTTAAAGGTGAACATTAGTGTATGGTGTAAAATATATGTTTTTGTAGATCGATTAATACTTTCAGAACAATTTAGAGCATCTGACTGCTTACTCTCTCTCTATTCACAGATCATTTAAAGTTTTCCTAGTCTGTACATTAAAGATGTTGAAATGTGATGAGGATTAGGAAATGTAGTTTGAATCAGTAGTAGAAAAAAGGATTTGTATTTAGGAATTTAAAAGTATAGCTGTTTTCCCTTAGGCAGAAATACTCTTTGCTAGTCAGTAATAGAAAAGCATCTGGTGGTGGTATCCTATTGACTCATCTGTTATTGGGGCTCCCGTGGCTTTATTTCATAATAGTTTTTGCAAATACTTGATTAGAACTTGTGGCAGGAGTTGCGGCTGGAGGAATTGGAGAAGGGATGTTCTTTGTAAAGATGTAGGTAAATGTTAACTACATTAGGTATGTTGTCCGTGAAAGAATTCTTATTATGAAATAATTTTCCAGTGTTTCAGTTCTTAGTGTTTATTAAAAATTTTTTTTTTCTAAAATTAAGCACATCATAGAGTAAAATTTCCTTTCCATTTTATGATAGATTCGTAACCAAGTTATTGGAAGACCTCATCTTCTTTGTTGCTGATGTGCTTAATAATGGACAAGAAGTTCTGGATGTGGTTATCACTAAGCCAAACCGGGAACGTCAAAAATTAATGAGGGAACAGAACATATTGGCACAGGTGAATGTTTTTATGTACTAAATTTGCATATTTTATTATTTTGAATTATAGTATCAAGAAAGTCCTTGTATTATCTATTGCTGTGTAACAAATTACCCCAAAACTTAGTGGTTGAAAACCATAGACACCCATCTCACAGTTCCTGTGGATTCAGAATCTGGGAGTGATGTAGGTGGTGGTTCTTGCTCGGGGTCGGTCACAGGCTGGAGTCAAGGTGTTGGCTGGGGCTGCAGTCATCTCAAGGCTTGAATGAGAGAGGATTCACTTCCCAGCTCACTCACATGGGCCTCTCCACAGGACTGCCTCAAGAGAGAACAAGAGAGGGCACCCAGATGGAAGCGACAGTCTTTTTATAACCTATTATTAGAAGTAACATCTCATCAGTTCTATGGTGTTCTGTTAGAAGTGAGTCAGTAAATCCAACCCATAGACAAGGAGACAGGATTGCATAAAGGTATGAATTCCCGGAGGTAGGGATGGTTGGAGGCCATCTTGGAGATAGTTTCACATAGACCTCTTAAAAAACCTACATAGTCAGACTACCTCCAGAAAATGTGCTAGAATAATTTTGTAGGTAGAATTTCTAGGAGAACCTGTAAACTGCAATCTGCATCTACTTCTTACTTCTTTCACTTCCCTGGGAAAGTAAGGCAGTCTGCTCATCAGGTTACAAGTGCCCTGTACAATAGTCTGGGGTTTTTCCCTGAAAGTCTACGTCTACTTCTATACTGTGTTTTCCTGAAATTGTTCATAACACACCAGTAAACTAATTCGCTTCCTAATAATATGCACATATGGGCATGCCTACTTTATGTATTTTTATTCTGTTAATTGTTATATAAAGTAATGAGCTTCTGCATTAAGTGTGGACTCAAGAAAGATATTTAAAAAAATAAAGATCATATTATTAATATATGTGTTCTTGTGGAATTGGGAAAGGAAAACAGTAGATGTATTGTCAATGAATATTCTATAGCTGATTGAAAATATAAAATCAACATTTTTCTCAAAGAAAATAAAGATTGCAAATCTAATGAGACAAAGTCTTTTCTGAAATTAGCATTTCTTTTGTATAAAACATTTGATTTCAAGGACTTTTAGGACCTTGAATGATTTATTAATATTATTTCAACCAACATATGTCAAATCTTTTATTTCAGTATTATAAAGTTCAAGGTTTAGTAAATATAGAATCATTGAAGTAACTTTAATTCATGGTATGTTTGTGAACTACAAAGAATAATTCTTTTCCATTTTGCTTTCCTGTTTTAATGTTTATGCCCTTGTCTGGATGCTTTTTCATAAGCAATTTACTCATCCTACAAGCTCATCTCGAAGTGATGCTACCTGCTGTCCTGCTGCCTAAAAGAGTTATATTCCTCAGTGCTTCTTAAATACTTCCCAACCGCTAACCTTCGTACAAGGAGAGTCTGGGTCACTGGATACCACCAGCTGTCCATGTGGCTCCCTATTTTTTCCATTTGAATGCTGATACAGTCATTGCTTTGGCCACACCTTTATGTAACAAGAACGATAAGTTAACTCTTTTATAAAGAGGTTTAGAAGCAATATTTGGAGGCAGTTTTCTGATGTCAGTTTCAGATGAAAAGTAAATATTTTCTTTATATTATTTTGATTTTTGGAAAGTTATAGAAAATAATAGAAGTACTTATAAAGCCTATAGAAATTAAACTGTATTTTAGTTCATCTGAATGTGTTCATGTAACTTGGTATAACTCAACATCTTTATATTTCTTATTTTAATGAAGTATAATTTCTAAACAAAATTGAGCATTTTATTTAAATAATGTTTTTGCCATTCAATTTAGGGAATCCTTTTAGAGTATTTTTCTGTTCCTTCATATGTTGATCCTATATCCTAAATCCTTGTGCTTATTTGTGAGGAAATTAAAACATTGTAAAACACACACCTCCATTCATCAGAATAGGTCGTTGTTTTTGTCCTAATAGGTATTCGGGATTCTTAAAGCACCCTTTAAGGAGAAAGCAGGAGAAGGCTCAATGCTGAGACTTGAGGATTTGGGAGACCAAAGATACGCTCCCTACAAGTACATGCTGAGGCTGTGCTACCGCGTGCTGAGACATTCACAGCAGGACTACCGGAAAAATCAGGTCAGAGGGTGGCCCTCATTTTTACCTCTGTTTAACATTTAAGGAATGGGCAAGGTTCTTTGGTTATTGTTCTAAAACTTATAAAATAGGAATGGGAAATTCTGCTTTGCAATGAAATGTTTTGTATTGGCGGCACACAAAAATGACCTATAAGTATTTTTGAGTTGACATATGTATTTATTATTCCATATGAAATTGGAATCATTGAAGGAAAATATCTGAGTCTTTCGGTGTGCATGGTATTAGCTCCTGCTGGGCAGGCAGCATGCTGGATATAGTATGTATAGAGGAAGGAGACATTTCTTGGCAGTTCTAGGAATATGCGAGGTAGCATTCAACACAGCATTCAAACCCAGCCTCTTCATCATCTCACTATTGCCTCTTAGTAGTTTGAAAGTTTTTTGGCAAGAAAAGATAATTTGCTTTGAGAAAAATGTGTTAAAGATACCATGGCTTTGAAATTCTGTTTAAAGATTAAGAAAAGGTCTAAAAAGAATATGTAAAGCAGAGTTGCCAAAAGACAAATAATATGTCAAGGAGCAAGAGTAAGGAAGGAGACAATATAAATAAATCTTTAAATACTTTTTAATATAATCCTAGTTATAAACATCCTTCTTTTTAAATGAAACCGCTGTCATTGGAATTATTTTTTCCAACTTCATTGCGTTTCTTTAAGATGGAAAAATAATGTAGGTAGGGTTGTTCTTATTTTATTGGAAGAAAAATTAAGTTCTAGAACATTAAATGACAGACCTTCAAGTGCTCAGAGAGTTAGCATCTTTGAAGCCCCCAATATGAAGGCCTATCTAATTCCGTGAAAGTCTGGGATGGAGCTGGGCTATTCTTGACTTGGCCTCAATTCTCTTCTTGGGTCTGGAAAGATGTGTTTTGCTAGACAGGCCACCACTCCACATACGAGCAACGCTGTATTAGAGAGATGAGTTAACTGAAAAAATCAACAGGTCTAGAGAGTTTACCTGGTGTTCTCAGACCCACTGGGGCCCACGATGTGCACCATCCTCGATTGTGCTCGGCTTTTGGAAGGGTCCTGAGGAGCCCCCTGTCTACAGCACTGCCCTGTGCTTCAGAGCCAGGTCTCCCTGGGGTTGGTTGTTCTGCTGGCTTGTAGTTGGTTGTCCTGGCAGCACATCTAACTGATGTCCTTTCTTAGTCCCCCAAGGTCTGGCATACAGAGTTCTTTCTCATTCCTTTCCGCCTTAGCTGGGGCTTCGTGTGCCTAGGGTGCTGAGGTTTGTGCAGTGTCTCCTCTGAAAACAGTCATCCTTCTGACAAATAGACATACACACACGCACATGCACACACACACACACACAGCCCCTGTGATTTCTCCTCTCTTTTGTTAGTTCACCCTGCCCGGTCACATCGCTTCTCCAGGCAGTTTTATTCACTTTAAGATACCTGCCTCCTGGATTTCTTTAGAGCATATGACTGTGGGTGGGGCGCTCGTTCTGTCTTTTGGGATATCTCCCCAAGAGGTACATCATTGAGCTGACAAAAAAATAATCATCAACATTCATTGAGGGTTAGATATTATTTTCCCTCACGTTCTCTGTATGCTCCAATTGAATCTAAGTGATAATTGAAAATATTTTTCTCATTTTGATTGAATTCAGAATGCTTTGTATTAAGCATAAAGCAGCTTTCTGATATTTTTAGAACACGATTTTAAAATGTAAGCAGAAAGACTTTCTACTTTTTACATAATTACCTTGTTTTCCTTTATTTTCACCTATATTTTATAGAGTCCTAATAGGGAGTTCTTTTGTGATTTAGTGCTAACCCAAGTCTTTAATGTTGAGTCTCTGTTTATTGTGATTTATAGAATTTAGTAACACCTCTAATTTCATTTTATTATTTATCAACATCTTGGTCTATTTATCACACATCTTGGAGGTTTGCCTTAGACTGGAGTATGATTACAATAATCGTAAAGGGGTATAAATCAATGCATATCTTTAAAATGATACAGTAACAGAAGACGTTTACTTTACTTAACTGGCTACCCAATATAAAGCCATCATTTTCAAAGGCCACAAAATTGCTGCCTAGAATATAATTAGATTTGTGCAACCAATATCATTTTCAGGGAATAGATAGGTTCCAGTAAATTATACCTAAGGCAAAACCACTTTCTAATCAATAAATTCTCCCATCATAGAAACAGAGATGCATTCCCAAGGAGAATTGCCACGAAATTGAAGTGAAAACTTTTGATTGTGGAAGGGGTTAAGCTCACCAGTTGTGTGGTTGTGTGAGATGTCTTGCTTATATACTGCATGTGGGAAATAAGCAAAAGTGGCTTGGAAAATAGGAGAGTTAGTGTGAAGAATAAAGAGCAGATTAAATGCATGATTGAAACTCCCCAATGGCTTTCTCTTGCTCTTAAAAACGTTTTTCTCCTCTACCATGGCTCATGAGGACCTACCTCTCCAGCTTCAGCTCTTGCTTTCCTCTCACTTACCATACTCAACTTACAATGGCTGGCTTTTGTTTATAGAACACAAAAAGCTTAGTTCCGCCACCCCAGGGCCTTTGTACTTGCTACTCCCACTGCCTAGATGGCTTGTCTCCCTATGGCTGCCTCTTTTTTTTATCATTCCTATCATTTCATCATTTTAATCATTTGCATCCTAGCACAAATGTCACTGCTTCAGTGTCCACCCTATCTAAAGTTGCCCCTATTTCCATCCATCTGTTTGTTTCATTTCACTTACCAACATGCAAAATGATCAGATGTTTTGCTCATTTACTGCCTTTTTTCTCACTAGGGTGTGAACTCCATGAGAGCTTATCTATCTTGTTGTCTGCCATATTCCTAATTTCTTGAATAGTGTCTGGAATGGAGTAGACTTTCAAGAAATGTTATTGGATAAATAGATCTGATCAGTAAAGTGATTAACCATATTATCTTGTTTGATAGCTTTTTAAAGATAAAAAGTGGTATGAAATTTTATCATTATTTTAAGGAGAAGGTTTATTAGATTATTGTGGTATGTGTATGCAAAAAAATCACTGGAAGTCCACGTGGGATCTTCATGTAACACTCTAGATCTCATGTCTCATGAACAAAATATCAGAGTCATTTTCTTCCTATAATTATGCTAAAATCATCGGTTATGCCTTTTAGTGAGAGTTAGAAGAAGGGCCTCTGTCTGTTAGGCTGGTGAAATCCTTAGTTACCATGTCATAAAAATTTGTCATTTTAAACAGGTTTATTTTTGTTTTTCCCACATACACTGCAAGAGTGTATGCACCCGTATTAAAACATATTTCTAGGTATATAATTTTCTGTTATAATTTAAATTTGGTATATGCTACTGTGTTTTCATTTCCTTTCTCAAAAAGTCCTGTTTATTGAAGAATTACTCACTCGCTGTTCTGTTGACCATAATTTTTAGTGAGTTTTATGTTATGAATAAATTAATCAATGTTTCTGACCCTCCCAGAACCTGTTATTTCTAAGCTCTTTGGCAGTGCATTCTGACAGTCTTTCTTCTTTACAGGAATATATTGCTAAGAATTTCTGTGTCATGCAGTCCCAGATTGGCTATGATATTTTGGCAGAAGATACCATAACAGCTTTGTTGCACAACAACAGAAAACTACTAGAGAAACATATCACAGCCAAAGAAATAGAAACATTTGTCAGTTTACTCAGGAGAAATCGCGAGCCAAGGTTTGAAGTGGTTCATGCAATTTTCTCTACTAGTGGGGATTGTGGCTTTTTGCTTTGTTTTTAGACCTTTTTAAAGTTTGAGTTCTTTCATATCACCAACTTGCATGGACAAATCTATATTGGGCTTCTTGCTATAATAATTATGTAGCTTAAAGAGATATTACTTCAAAGGATAACAAAACCCTTTATAGGCGTATTTAAATGTAATTGATTTTCCCTCTGACAAGTTATGTTTTTATAGTGCTTTATAGGTTTTTTTTTGTGTGTGTGTGTGTGTGTGTGAGGAAGATTGGCCCTGAGCTTACATTTGTTGCCAATCTTCCTCTTTTTGCTTAAGGAAGATAGTCCCAGAGCTAACATCCGTCCCAGTCTTCCTGTGCTTTATATATGGGATGGTGCCACAGCATGGCTTGATGAGCAGTGTGTAGATCCAAACCTGTGAACCCTGGGCCACTGAAGCGAAGCATGCGAACTTAACCACTATGCCACGGGACTGGCCCTAGTTTTTAAAAATATATTTATATACATTGTCTCATTTAAATCCTGACACATTCTCATGAAGTGTACTTGTCATATATTATTATCCATATTTTAGAGATGAGAAATAGAAGCCTAGAGAGCAACTGGCTCAAGAATACCCTAATAGTAAGGAATAGTATCCTAGGTAAATGAGGGGTTTCTGACTCTGTGTCAGGTTCTCTTTCTATTGCACCATGCTGCCTTATCTGGGAGAAATGAATGCAGGAAAGTCAAGCAGACTGACAAGTTTTCTTGACTAATTAATTAGCGCAGCAAATGAAAGTTAGAAGGTAGGAATGGGCCTCTGACTCAACCAGACCATACTCACTTTCATTAAGCGTGTGCTTTATTCCTATTTTACTCCATACACCATTAGCTTTGGTCGCCTTCTGTTTTGTTCTTCAGTTCCAGGGTGGTCTCACTTTAGGGCAGATAAATGATTTTCTAAACATACTAAGTCACAGTGCTGTGAGTTGAATATCACCAAATAACTACGTGTAAACTTTCATCCTTTTTTAAATACAAATACAAGATTTGTATGAAATATAAATAATTGGATGTTTAATTTTTTTCTGATGATGCAGTAGATAAGCAACACATTAGAAAAATGTTGCATGGAAGTAATATAAAAAAAATATCTAAAAAGTTACCTTCATTATACCCCAAAGGATATTTTTCTTGTGATGATTTTATGAAATGCTTTTTCTTATTGTTCAACTTAATTTTTTTTCTCTTGCCAGATTTTTGGATTATTTATCAGATCTGTGTGTGTCTAATACCACCGCTATACCTGTAACTCAAGAACTCATCTGTAAATTTATGTTGAGCCCAGGCAATGCAGACATTCTCATTCAAACGAAGTAAGCCCAGATAATGGAGGCATCTTTTTTTTCATGATTTGTAAGCGTTGTAGTACCTTATCATATTTGTAAGTGAGCTTCTTAATAGATTTTGTGTGTGTATTTCAAGGCTGGTCTCAATGCAAGTAGACAACCCCATGGAGAGCTCCATCCTTCCAGATGACATTGATGATGAAGAGGTTTGGCTGTACTGGATTGACAGCAACAAGGAACCTCATGGCAAAGCTATCAGGCACCTTGCTCAAGAAGCAAAAGAAGGCACCAAAGCTGATTTAGAAGTTCTTACCTATTACAGGTAAAGTATTGTAGAGAATTGTAATTCTTAATCTCACACATTCATTGAGAGATGTTTCTCTGAAACGTTTAAAAGTCAGATATCTATGAAGAGGAAATTTAAAAAGCCATGTCAGAATTAGGGTAGCTGAAGTATTTAGAATTATTTAAAATATTCAAAATGAAAATTAACATCTAGGGGCTGGCCTGGTGGCACAGCGGTTAAGTTTGCGCACTCTGCTTTGGCGGCCTGGGTTTTGCCAGTTCGGATCCTGGGCGTGGACCTGTGCACTGCTTATTAAGCCGTGCTGTGGCAGGCGTCCCATATATAAAGTAGAGGAAGATGGGCACAGATGTTAGCTCAGGGCCAATCTTCCTCAGCAGAAAGAGGAGGATTGGTGGCAGATGTTAGCTCAGGGCTAATCTTCCTCAAAAAAAAAAAAAAAATTATCCGTGTTTTCTACATACACCACTTGCAATTTTCTGATTTTCCACTAATTTGGAATTGTTGTGCAGCAAAGGACTTTTTCCTGTTATTGATTGGAGTGGGTACAGATGAGACACATCTTGGGATGTTAGGTAATGGAGTTGAGAAATGGAACTAGGGCTGGGGAAGCTGATCCAGCTGCAAAAGTGGCCTCAGAGAAAGTTAGCCAGTAGTTATGTGTATAGTGCTTATGAATATGTGGAGACCAAGGGCTTAAGAGAAACTGGTGTCTGTATTTATGAAAGTTCAGTGGTGACATACAGCAGCAGAAGTTCCAGTGGTAGTTTCCAGTGCTCTGTATATTGGGAAAAAGACCCTAGCTGGTGTCTTTGAATTTAAGCCCAAGGCAGAAGCCCTGGGCCAAGTTGGGCACAAATGACTGGAATCTGAACAAGGCAGAGAATGCCTCACGCTCCCTGGTTTCCATAGCTATGGCAGCTGTTCCAAAGCCAAAGGCTGATTCTTGATCTCAGAGGCTGATGAATGCAAGTGTCCTGAAGCCATTTGGATTGATCACATTGGATTGATCCCAAGTTCACAGCTTGGAAGCTGAGTGGGTCTAAACTTAGAGTGCAGATATTAGAGTCTGGAGCTGAGTGGGACTGAGGAAGGCAGAGAGAGATGGTTTTGTGGGAGCTGTTATTCATAGCCTTCATACTTAGTGTATTTGTAAAATGACTCTCTCCACCAGACATATGTTGCTGGAACAAGTAACAGAAATTTTAACTGAATGGGCATAGAGACAGTTTCACTTGTGTGTTGTCATTTGATCACTTAACCTGCTACCAAAAGAATTTGACTCTAGTATCACATACACTTGGAAATATTGATATCACAAAAGTAGATACTGATTCATATTGTGATGTTTAAGAACTTTATCATGATAAGACAAATAATGTAACATGTTTAATATTTTCAAGGTACCAGCTAAACCTCTTTGCAAGGATGTGCTTGGATCGCCAGTATCTGGCTATAAACCAGATTTCAACGCAGCTCTCTGTTGATTTGATCCTGCGGTGTGTGTCGGATGAGAGCCTGCCGTTTGACCTCCGAGCATCTTTTTGTCGCCTCATGCTCCACATGCATGTTGACCGGGATCCCCAGGAATCTGTGGTGCCTGTTCGCTATGCCAGGCTCTGGACGGAAATCCCCACAAAGATCACAATTCATGAGTATGTTTGGAAAAATTCCTCCAGGGCTTTAAATTCAACAGATGAACTCAAAATCAAAAGTCTTCAATTTTTGAAATGAAATATATGAAAAGGCATTTCTGTGTTCAAACTCAGTATCTTAATCTTCCAAATGCAAATAAGATACTGCACTCTTTTTTTGGAGAGTAAAATGGAGACAACTCTTGATAATAGAAACATCATTCTGGAAACTGTGAAACAGATCATATTCATAATAGGAGTAACAATTTGTTGAGTGCTTAATATTATGGTGGACTCATTTAAGTGCTTTACCTGTGTCAACTCATTTCGCAATAGCACCATTTCACAATTGAAGACACAACATCTAGAAAGGTTAATTATTTTACCCAAGCTTAAATAGCCAGGAGGCTAGAGTATGTATATTTTCCTATTTTTAAATGATTACCGTCAATTTAACTTGCTTTATGTTCTTTCTGTCTTTCTAGATATGATTCTATAACAGACTCGTCCAGAAATGATATGAAGAGGAAATTTGCGCTGACGATGGAATTTGTCGAAGAATACTTGAAAGAAGTTGTAAATCAGCCCTTTCCTTTTGGAGATAAAGAAAAAAACAAACTGACATTTGAGGTATTTTTAAAAAACAATTCATTCGTGAGGTTATTCAATTTTCCCTGTCTAAAATTTGATGCATTGAACATCAAAGATTTTTCCCCTCTAATATTTAGGATGTTTTGGTAATTAGGTAGTTTTAGTTCATGAAGGTATGATTTCCTCTGCCATTGATTAAAAGATAGATTTGATGCTTTAATTATACCTGATGTCTGATACAAAATAGTTTATTTGTAATTATCTGTTAGATATTCTTTTCTTTCATGTTTTTTGGGTTTCATTCATTTGCGTAAACTTTATTGCATTTAATGAACAAAGACATTTTTGCATATTTATATTATGTTTGGATATATATTTTTTTCATTTCTGTAGAGGTGATATTTTTAACCTCATTAAACTGAATTGAAATACCTCTAGTTATAATATCATTTTGGGGCTATAGTGACTAGAGAAGATACCAGGACTTGATACCTGATATGTTAGGTGCCTACTGGTGTGTAACAAATCACCCCTAAACTTAGCAGCTTAAAACAACAAGCATTTATTATCTCACGGTTTCTGTGGGTCAGGCATCTGAGAGTGCTTAGTTGGGTGGTTCTGGCTCAGGGTTTCTTGGGAAGTTGTAATCCACCTGTTGATGGGGGTTGCAATCACCTGGGGCTAGATGATTTGTTTGTAAGCTCACTCACATGGTTGTTGCTGGCCGTACTTCCTTGCTGGCCGTTGACTAGACAGCTCATTTTCTTGCCATGGGGCCTTTCTGTAGGCTGCCTTAATGTCCTTACAGCATGGCAAAGGCTTCCCTGCAGACATTTGAGAAGGAGAAAGTCCAAGATGGAAGTTGTGGTCTTCTATAACCTAATCTTGGGATAGACATGCCATCACTTCTGCTGTATTCTGCTGGTCCCACAGGCTAACTGTGGTGCATTGTGGAAGGAGACCATACATTGGGGGCCATTTTGGAAGCTGGCTCTCACACCTAGTATGTCCTATGGTATCCAGAAGACCACAATCAGCATAGGGACATATATTTCTGGAGAAATTTCATGAATAGTATCCATTTATTAAAGTAATTCATTAATGTGACCATTTATTAAGTGGTATCCTGTTGACTTTAATAATATTAGTTAGTATTAATATTTAGTTAAAAAGTAAATCATTCTAATGTAAACTTCTTTAACCACCTTAATGCACTTAAAATCTTGTCTTCTTGGTTTTTTGCTGACTAGTGACCAGACACCTCATCTTCTTGTCACACGACCCTCTGATGGGGTGGATGAGCCAATCTTAGTGGGATTTAATTCTAAATTTGAATAAATCAGAGTTCAGTGGTTGCTTTTGCAGGTATTTTAATTTCTAGGTGTTAAGAAATGACAAAGTTCAGAAATAGCTGTACTAATTTAAATAATAAAAGTCAGTATTAATTTCAGTTCCTAATGTTTTTCTTTTCTTTCCCATCCTCCCCTTCCTTTTTTATTAAGGTGGTCCACTTGGCTCGGAATCTTATATACTTTGGATTTTATAGTTTCAGTGAATTATTAAGGCTAACAAGAACACTTCTGGCTATCCTAGATATTGTACAGGCCCCCATGTCATCATATTTTGAAAGATTAAGCAAATTTCAAGATGGAGGTAAGAATCTTTGAGGAAAGTTATAATCTTTTTGGTATTACTTGGAGGTAAGATAAGAAACAAATCGATAGGGAAATGGTTGTTAATGTGTACCTGCTAACATGTATGTCCAAATAAAAAGTAATCCTATGATAGGATTGGGTAATAATAGGCTGGATTTACAAACATGCTTCTTTGTTTTTTTTTTTTTTTTTAAAGATTTTACTTTTTTCCTTTTTCTCCCCAAAGCCCCCCAGTACATAGTTGTATATTCTTCGTTGTGGGTCCTTCTAGTTGTGGCATGTGGGACGCTGCCTCAGCGTGGCTTGATGAGCAGTGCCGTGTCCGCGCCCAGGATTCGAACCAACGAAACACTGGGCCACCTGCAGCGGAGTGCGCGAACTTAACCACTCGGCCACGGGGCCAGCCCCCATGCTTCTTTGTTTTTAAAGCTAAAGTTTGAAAGACAAATTCGTAAGATCAATGAGTTTTATCTTTAGGAACTAACATTATGGCCAATCCACTAGTGAAGATATGATGTGTCAAAAAAATAAAAACACCTTAATATTTGTGATCATCATCCTATGAGTCATATGCTAGCTATCCTTCATAGCAGGGCATAGAAAAATGCAAAGAATGGGGACTCTAAGGATCGTACCAGAGAAGCAGTGAATGCAAAGCCAGTGTGGACAGCAGTAGAGTGAAGTGGATAAGAGAATTGGCTTTTAAGTCAGAGTGCCTGTATTCAAATCCTGCCTTTACTACTTATTACCTTAGGCGAGATGCTTAACTCCCCTAAGAGTTTCTTCTCTCATCTGAGATATGAAGAGGATAATAATAATATCTTCCTCACAGTTTCCTTGTGAGAATTAAGTGAATGTATACAGTATATTCAAAGCACTTACAACAGTGTCTGTCTCATAACTGAATTAAAAAATTTTTTGATGGTGATTTTCTTAGGTTGGATGACCTGAAAATACCCTGAGGTAGAGAATTGTTTGCGTGAGGTATATTAAAGAGTGCATGCAGAACAAACACCTGTAAGGAAGTGAGGAAGGTAGCACTGGGTAGACAGAGGAGCTGATCCACAGTGCAGTTAGAACTGAGATGTCAGCTGATCGTACTGGGAGCTCTGGAGCTGGGATGGCCCTTCAGCATTGTCACAGATTAAGGCAAAGGGGATGAGCCTTGGATCCTTGCATCAGCCAACCGTTGGCTGTGGACTTCATCATGGAGGGGTGTGTAGCCTTGGATAAGGCAGTTCCCTTCCCTTTGGCCAAGGTTCACTCCTGGTGAGAGGCACAGCTCTGAGAAGTCAGCAACCATGATGCCCAGGAACTGGGGCTCTAGGTGCCTCAGCTCTAAAGAGGAGATGTGAGTGGAGCACAATGTATCCATTACAGTATCCACTACAGGATTAAAAAAGTAAAACCAGAAATCTAATTTCAGATATAAGGAAGGAATATCTGGTTAAGAATTATAAATGAGGAATTTCCAGGTAACTGAAGTAATTAATTGCTGCTGCCTAAATCTCCATTCCTTCTACATCTTCCGAAAATCTGTACAGATCAAAAGAGGCAAATTAAACCAGAGAAATCCCTCACCTTCAGCAGAAGTAGAAGACAGAGGACAGTAAAAACTTCAGTTATTAAGTAAGAAAGTAACATCAGTTTTCAATAGAGCTGTCTCACAAGTTCTTACTGTAAGCCTTTGTGGATGGTTAGCTGGATCTGGGAAAAATGTATGGAAGAGACAAGAAAGGATTGTATGCAAGTGACACTCAGAAAGAGAAAGTCTAGCCTAAGTGTGAAAATACTGAAAGAGAATCCAGATAGATGGGAGCACTGAGTAAAGAGGAAGGGACTTAAAGGTACACAGGTGGCAGTTGTGGAAAAGCTATGCTTCTACGATGACAAGGTTAAGAGTAAGGGAGAGCACCTTTTGGAGTCTTGTTGGTGAAGGGAAAAAGAAGCAAGATGGGGAAATCCTGAATACCACAAGATCAAAGAAAACCAAAAAATTGGAGGCAATATGATTCCTTTTGCGTTGCCCCCCACCAAAACCCAAACTGTAAAGAAATTGCACTTCATGACTCTGACAGGAGAGGGTGCTCTTGATCTAAAGATCATATTGTCAACCTTGTCCAAGAAATGGATAAATGAACTCATCATCTATATGAAATGACTATAAGATAAAAACAGAATGGAGAATGAAAACATTTCAGTTGATGGAAATTCCTCTCTGAAAAGCAACCATGAAAGAGAAGAAAATTGTAACATTGTAACATGACACTCTAAACTGGATTAAATATCTTCAAATAAACTTTGGGATATAAAAAACACCTTGAATCATAAATTCAAAAACTAAGATTAGAAATGGACCAAAAAGCCAGGGAGAAATGAAATGAAAGTTGATTGGACTCAGGAAAGAAATAGAATAAAATGGTAGACTTTATTTCTTTTTTAGAATTATATATTAATTACGAGGTATCAAAAGGAGAGCGGATTTTGAATGAAAGTGTAAGAAGCAACATTTAAGAAAAGTGAGAACAATGATGAGAATGTCAGTGATATAAAGAAACAGGTAAAAAAAAGTCGGAGAGAAAGTGGTTGAAACAGACAAAAGGCAAAGAAGAGCCATCATGTGAATAATTGGAGTCCCTGAAGAGGAAAAACCAAACAATGGAACAGAAAGATATTTAAAATTACAATCCAAGAAAACGTTCTGTAAATAAAAGATCACCTGAATTCTACATGGTGAAATTGTGCAGAATGGTAATCTCCAAGACATAGCCTAGTAAAACTATTATATATAATATACATTCAGAGAAAGTGGAGAGGAGGAGAGGGAGGCACTATGAGAGCAGGTGGAGAAAAAAGGAAAGGAAAGATGCTTCCTGGTATGATGCTTATACAATGTCCACTTTACTTTCAACTAAACCATTCTCAATAAGTTAGAAGTTGATCTTGACGTTTGATTTTAGTGCTTATGGTCTGCTTCCGACTATAAAAACAGTATAAAAAACAGTGTTTTTTACCATAAAAAGCAGAATTTTCTTCCTCTGAAAATTTGCAGATGTCTTGTTTGCACTCTTCACCGTCCTGTCCATGTTTATCCTCTAAGACACATTTTTTTACTCTTTTACATTTTTTATAATTCTCATATTTTCTCATGAACTCCAGTCACCTCTCGATACCTAAATCATTCTTTCAGCTACCTGAGAACGATTAATTAATTTGTTCAGTAAGCAACTGTTGTATGCCAGACACTGTTCTAGTCACTGGGAATAAACACTGGACAAGATAAACAAAGTCCTTAGCTGCAAGGAGGATTGATAATAAATAAATAGACAAAACCCCGCCTCTCCCCTTGTTGGAGGAGATGGTCAGATACTAAACAAATGAATATACACTGTAACGTTAGCAAACACGTTGAAGAAAAATAAAGTAGGACAATGTGGGGAATGATGAAGTAAGAGAGGGGCAGTTATTTTTGGCTGGGATGGACTGAACAACCTCTCTGACATTTGAGCAGAGAGCTACCTGCATCAAGGAAGACAGTCCTGAGGCCGAATAAGTTTGGTAGGTGTGAGGAGCAGCAGGAAGGCCGTTTGGCCGAGGTAAAGTGAGATAAGGGGAGAAGAGTAGGAGAGAAGGTCGGAGAATCCCGGATTGTAGAGATGTGCAGACCTTTGAATTTGAATGTTGTTCTGAGTTTGACGGACAACCTTCGGAGAGATTTGAGAAGGGATTGATATGATCTGGTGACTTTGGCTGCTGAGTGGAGAACAGAGGATATCTGTGTGGGTGTAGTGTTGGGAAGACCATAGTTAGAAGGCTGTTGAGGAATTGGATGATGGTATTTAAATAGGATGGTACTGGTAGAAGTGGTGAGAAGGGATGAATTTATAATTTTATAGTCTTAACTGATAGAACTTGGATGTGGAATGGGAAAGAAAGAAGAGAGCCAAAGGTTCCTAGGTTTTGAATCAGCAGCTGGGTGATTGTGGTAGTATTTATTGAGGTGGGAAAGACTAGCAGATGAGTGGAGTTGAGGGAAAATTAGGATTTCTGTTTGGGCCTGTTAGGTTTCAAATGCCTAGTAGGCATCTAAGTGGAGATGTTATGAATAGTTGGATGTGGGAGTGAACTTAGTGTTTTCTCAGGGTAGGAAATATAAATGTGAGAATCAGTGCATGGGAGACCTTCAAAATATCAGACTGGATAAGATCACTTAGGGAATGATTGTTCATTGGAAAGAAATGAAGTCTAAAGATTGAATCCTGGGATGTTCCAACATTGAGCCGTGAGATGGAGAAGGACCCAGCAAAAGAGATTAGGACAGAGCAGCCGGTGAGTAAAGAGGAACACCAGGAGAATGTGATGTCTTGGAAGCCAAAGGAAAAGTAACGCTAAGTAATTTAATTGTTTGTTGACTTTTATAAATACACTTCCTAGATAGCTAATATTCATCAAGGACTCTGTGCTAAGTGGTACTCTGTGTGTGAAGGATTACCTTCCATGTAGTGTGACTTGGCCTTAGCCATGACACACGCAATTTTACTCCATTATTAAAATATGGAACACCATAATTTTACTCCAGTGTTAACAATGAATCATGATAGTTTTTATTAGCCAATTACATTTCTCTAAGAAACTTCTTGTTGTGTTGATAGGAAATATTTATATATGTACTGCATGAAACAAGACTCAGAGATTTCTTCCTTTTGAGAGTGGAATGTCATGTAGAGCAGCATCTCTTTATTTGGGGAAATGCATTTTCCTACTTTGTGGATTTTGGCTAGATTTTTGGAATCTGAAAGGATATGCTTATCCCCCTATATAGTAGTAAATACCCAAGAAATCTCTATTCTAGTTCTTGATGTGTTGAAGCTAATTTGAACTTAAGGACCATAGTTTTCAGATCACTTCTCTTGATATCTGCAAATCAGAGGGTAAATTATTTTTTTATACATTCCTGTGATTGGGTACATGATGTAAACTGTGAGAAAATATACTTTGTTGTTCAGCATGATTTGATAACAATTGTAGTTATACTATAGATAATACCTCTGAAAGAAGTTATAGTGGGCTTTCTTCATTCCTCTCAACTCTAAAAGTCCTTCTCAGGGAATCCTTTTTGCTTTTACTAACATTAAATGTTTATTTAATGTTATTAACTTGCAAACGTTTGGAAGAACAATGCTTTTATAGTGAAATACTCCAATCTAGATTTCTTTGGAGCATATCTATAACCTGCAAGACAAAAAAGGAAGGTGCTATATGTTTTGTCAATGTTACCTTGAGGTGCATTTGAAAAAGTGAATATGTGGCTTTATTTATATCATATAAAATAGAAAAGAATGTGCCTTACAGGGATACATTATTTTCCATAAATTTGCCAATAATGCGAATGTAATGGAATTATGCATGGATTTCAGATTGTTCTGTCAAAAGTTTTCTTTTAAAGTACCAATATAGAAAAGCGTATTCAGGGAGATAATAACTTGCCTAAGATCCATTTGTAAGTTAGTGGCATTGCTAAGAATTAAAGTGTAAGAAATTAGTCTTCCTATCCTTTGTACCACTTAGATTATTTATTAGTCCAATGATCTAATATTTTAGAAAAATTGTTGTTGAAGTTAGAATTTTGTTTCATAATACTTTTTAAGTTTAGACTTATGGAGGGGATCATTTTAATAGATATTCTTTATGCTGAGTAAACAAAATACAGAGTTTAAAATTAAAAAAAAATTGGGACAAAGCAATGTTATATGCCTCTAAATGTGATGCACTGAGGACACAACTTCACCTATTTTGTATTCATGATCTCCCACTAATCATGAGGAATTATCAGACAAGTACGAATTGTGGGATATTTTATAGAACAACTGGCTTGAACTTTTCAAAAATTTCAGTTCCATGAGAGATAAAGAAAGATTGAGAAACTATTCCAGATTAAAGGAGATTAAAGAAACATGACAATTAGATACATTATTTGGGATCAGAAAAAATGTTACCTGCAGAAGACATTATTGGCACAGTTGGTGAAATTGGAATATGAATTTTATATTAGGTTGTAGTATTATGTCAGTTAGACTTCCTGAATTTTATAATTATATTGTGGTTATGTAAGACAAGGTGCTTGTTTTTGGCAAATATATGCTGAAGAATTGAGAGTTAAAAGGTCATGATGTTTAGAACTAATTCTCAAATAGTACAAGAAAGATATAATATATATATGTAAAGAGAGAGTGAGAGAGGGCACAAATGTGGCAGAATTTGTGAATCTAATAAATCTGGGCAGAAGGTATTATGGAATGAGTTCTTTGTACTCTCTTGCAACTCTTCCCATAAATTTGAAAGTATTTCAAAATGAGAAAGTTAGTAACTTAAATAATTAGCCAAGTAGGAAAATGATTTATTTTATGTAAGACAACACTTCAGACTTAAAGGATTACCTTACAATTCTACTAGGAGGTGTGTTAGTATAGCTGAGTTCTGTTAAACTATAAATTCCTAACAAAAGTTCTGTGAGACTCTATAAATTCTTAACAAAAGAAGCAAGAGAGAACACATTTCTGGAATCTCCAAATGTGGAGACAGGATTGTCAGGCCTGGGAAAAATTCCTGTGGTACAGGGTGAGACAGAGGTTGATGCCAGAGAGGAAATCCCAGATTACGGAAAGTACCTGGTGAAAAAAAAGAACATTTCTTTTAAAGGACAACTCATAGGAGTCATAGCATGTTGCCCCATTACAATACCCAGTGTATCATCATCTTGGCTTTTTTATATTCACGTGATTTTTGATTCTCTTTCCTTATTTTAGTGAAACTTTATTTTCAATTGGAAGTCATTTGTAAGGCATATTTTTAAAAAATAGGGAGTAATTCTGTAAGCATTGTTGCTAGACAAACCAGTCCCTTTAAGTCAGTGATAACAGTTTTCTTTTCTTATACCACGTCTGGGAAATTTTGTGCTATAGAACCGGGTCTTTTGTTATCCTTCTGATCTACTTACCACTTACTAATTCTGCTCCAGCACAGTTGGGGTTGGACATTCAGAGAAATGTGTTTGCTAGTTGTTTGGCAGGTCAGACCCAAGGAGCCGGAAGAAGAGGTGTGTCTGGAAGGAAAAGGCTTCTGTTCCCGGAGTTCCATTTCGTGCGGCCTCCGTGGCGCCTGCCTCAAATGGGGTGTGCCCACACAGCATTCATTTATCTTTCTGGGAAATCCTGTGGGTTTAGATGTCAGTGATTAGCATCTGAGGCGATGGGGATGGCTGGCTTGGAAAGTGGCTGTTGCCGAAGTTTTCCTTTTCTGGGTCCTTGGTGATGGTGCAGCTCACCTCCGTGTCCCTGTGAGTTGTCCTCATCCTAGAGCTGGTTGAGGGGCTGAGTCTAGCTCCCGGGCTGTGACTGCTCCCCATCACAGTGGCTTTCAGTCGGCATGCTCAGCAGAAATTGCTAGGCTCAGAAGCAGCTTTTCATTTTTGTGCCCTAGAGGCAGTCCATTAAGAAAATGATCCAGGCATTTTCCCAGGGAGACACAGGGAGCTGGCATGGCCCTGTCCTGTGCTGTAGTGAAACAGAAGATCCTAATCTTCAGAACTATCAGTCCAGTACCTTTCATTGGCTATGTACTTGCTTAAGAAAAGCAATATTGTTTTTAAACAAATGTATTCCCTCTCAGCAGGCTATGTTGTTGACTCAATTTGCTTTGCCTAATACCCATCATTTGCTCTCAGTGATTTAAAAATGCACAGGCACCATTCAGTGTAATTGATCTTTCGGGTCGAAGGATTATGTCAAGCAGTGCCCTTCTTTGTTGTGTATAGAAGTTAAAAGTAAATGCATACGCTGGCGGAAAAACTGGATATTTTCAATATACTCTCGAAAGTGCATTCCATTTAAAAAATGATACTTTTTTTCTCTTTATGCTTGCTGAAGGATTTGTAATCCAAGGATTGATACTACTACTAAATAAGATCACTTTTTACAGCAGGTGGATATATTTTGTTGTCCTGGAGAGTCATTTAAATCGTCGGGGACAAATGTGAATACTACTTACACATTCCTCTAACGAGCAAAATAACATGGGAACTCTGGATGGTGAGAGTATCATCTCCATTTGAACGGAGTATAGAAATGGTTTGGGTCTAATTCATTATTTAGTTATCCCAACAATATTCTTCCACTTATCTGTTTGTCGTTGGAATGGAACTGGGGTTCAAATTTAACCCTCTGACATGGCGCTGTAAAATCATAACCACTGAGTAACATTTAGGCCTAGTTAGGGTGTCTAGGCCACCACGATCATTTCTTTTCACAACTGTCTCCCTGCCCTTAAACTCACCGCAATTTGAAAAGGCAATATATCGGAAAACTAGCAAAAGACCAAACAAGAGCTGACTAGTTTCTTTTTATCTTCTATCATTTTGCTTTTTCACAGCTCCAGATTCTTAGGTGTTTCCATCCAACTCCAGAAATGTGGGCCTGGTTATAGTCGGTAATCAGATAATCACTTTCGTTGGCCTATATGTTATAATGTTGAAAATGGGAAATCAGTTAAAAAAAAGTCAATAGAAACTTCCACTTACTTTTAGGATTTCCTTTCCTTAGAGGTTCCAGGTTAGGAGCTGAAGTGCCTTTGGTCTTAGAGAATAAGGTAGAGGTAACCCTGACAGCCTGAAATTATCTTTCTGCCCTAAAAAGATTCCAGCTGCACGGGATGACTTATAACCCTGTGGGCCCAACCCTTATAGGGAAGAGAGAAGCAGGGAGGGTAGTGAGAGGCACTTTGGATATATGTATATCCAGGAGCACCCCTTACCCCAGAAGGTTTGGGGAAGAGAGTAAGGGCATGCTAACTCTCCATCCAGTGGCAAAGAATCAGCTGCTTCTTTAATTTTTTTTTTTTTGCCCTGGCAGAGATTTCACATGATCCACCTTGAAATGCTTTTTCTGGCAGCATAGTTGCTATTAAAAAGGAGAAGGGAAATTGAGATGGGAGGTGGAGCAGAGACATTTTTTAATATTGTTACATGGGTGGGAAAGGAAGAAAATATTTGCAGGCCAAAAGTCTGCCAGAAAATAGTTTCTTCCTCTGTGAAATTAGGAGGTTAGTCTAAATGTGATCTTTACAGTCTCTTTCAGTTCAAAACTGTGATTCTTCAAAGATTAGTATGTAATTTTTATTCGCTCTTGGCATCCTTTTTAATATGTGTGTTGCAACTCACTCCTTTTAACAAATATCCATGAAGCATATCTCCTGGTTAATAGCTAAGATTGCTCATTGGAAAGACATCAGCTAGAATGCCTTGAAACCAGAAGCCTTGGTTCACTTAAAATAAAACATCGAATGTCACAAAAAAAGCAAGCAAGCAAGCAAGCAAGCAAGCAAGGACTTACCTGGATGCAAGGTGGGGCTCTGAGGAGGTGTTGTGGAGGTGTGGGATAAGAAAGAACAGAAACAAGCTTTGGTACAGGGACCATAACTGAAGAGCAAGTACGGAAGGTACAAGGCAGCTTCATTTTAAGAACTCTCTGTGGTGTTCCTTCATCTTTGAATTTTTTGTCTGACTGAGCTCTTTTCGGGTCTCTGTGAAGGATTTAAGAATGCAGTGGCGTCCACAGTGTTCAGAAGTGTTGGCAAGGTTTACTTGCAAGGGGAAGACCCACAATTAGCAGTCATCATTTGAAAATCTTGTTCATTGATTTCTGGACTTAATTTTTCCCACCACCATTTTGCCTCTCCACATTCTCCTTTAGATGGCCGTATTCTTCTCTCTGTCCTCTCTCATCTCTGCTTTCAGAGATGTCCCTTTGCTTCAGGCAGAACTGTCTTGTCTTCACTATATGTCTTACTCCTCACACCTACCTACTTCCCATATGCTCTTCCCTTCTGCCTGCACCTTCTCGCTATCCAAAACAGATACTTCTAGCAAAGGAAGCTTTGGACTCAAAGAAGAGGCAAGGACATGTGTGCAATCCTATCCACAGTGATAGGTTTTCTCTTGTCCCTTAGTATATGTGTGTGCTGTGTCAGAGGAGCATGTTCTTTTCATAATGCCTTGAGATTCTTCCACTGATTTTTTCTTTTTTTTTTTGAGGAAGATTAGCGCTGAGCTAACATCGGCCACCAATCCTCCTCTTTTTGCTGAGGAAGACTGGCCCTGAGCTAACATCCGTTCCCATCTTCCTCCACTTTATATGTGGGACGCCTGGCACAGCATGGTTTGACAAGTGGTGCGTAGGTCTGCACCCGGGATCCGAACTGGTGAATCCTGGGCTGCTGAAGCAGAACATGTGAACTTAACCGCTATGCTACCGGGTGACCTCTTCCATTGATTTTTAAATAACAATGACGACAATCTTCCAGCAGCTCTAGAATTACTTATTCCAGGTTCAGTTCCCTGGGAAACAGACTCTGAGACAGGTTAGCACAAAGGAAGTTTGTTAGGGAGAGCTCTTAGGACCAACACCAGTGGAATGGTAGGGAAAGGAGCAGGAATGGGCAAAGGGAGAAATTGGGTTGGGATGCAATCTTCGTGGAAGCATCTGAAGTGGAGCTGTCCCTTCAGAGTTGTCTCCCATTGGGTGAGGGGGCTGAACCTTTATGTCCCCCGGGCTGCCCTGGAGTGGGTGAGTGGCCTTGCTTGAGGCAAGACTGCAGACAAGTCTGCACACTCAGCAGACTAGTCAATCCCCACAGGGGACTGACATTTGAGGGCTGTCATCCAAGTAGCACTCCCAGCAACTGAGGCAAAAATCCTTCATTTGTGAAAGAGAATCTGAGCAGGGCCATCGCAGCATCCACCAGAGGGAAGTTTGCAGCATCCACCATAGGGAACTTCCAGAAAAATACCATGATTGAAAAAACTGTAAACAAAGCTTAAGATCTCATAGGAAATAGAGACTAGGGAGAAAAATAGAAATGACTTTAAAACATTTGAATGCATAACAAAGTTCTATATGTGAAAAAAAAAATTCTAGAAGCTACCTACTTCCAAATGCCCCAGAATCACTGGCATCAGAAACAGGTTTTGGGCAGCAGGTCTTTTCTGGAATCCTCTTCTTCAGATGTTAAGGAACATTTCTGTGATGTTCTGATCATCTTAGTCTGGTTCTCCCACCAGCTTTGTGCTTTGCTGTCTGCACCTCTAAGTCCTTTCTGGCTTGATGTTTAATGTCTTTTACACTATTATTTATTTTTTTATGCTTAAGCTTTTATAAGTTTTAGAAGAGATCCCTACGTAACTGTCAAGTTTTCTCTTAGTTGTCAATGGTGCCTAAGAAGACTTTTCCCCCCAACTCTGGGCATGATCTTCTCTTTCTATATCAAGGTCTCAAACACATGATCTACACTAGATCATGTTCCTTTTTAAAGTCAAATACATATATAAAAATAGGCAGAGCATAATTATGTAATATGTCTACTTCAGACTGAGTTTCTAAACATGCACCAGGCCACACATTTGGCAAAAGAATACGATATGAAATGTATCTATTATTCACATTCAATACCTAGCACACCTCTAGATCTATCTTTTGCATATTTTCATCATTAATCCTTATCACAATCCAGCAAGTGAGGTATTATGGTTACTATTTTGCCCAGAAAACAACCTCTTAGGAAGATTAAATACTTTGCCTAAGACCATGCAGCTTGTAGTTGCTGAGCCAAATTTTGAATTCAGGTTTCTTTTCTTTTTCTCTACTTCTTTACCAAAATACCTACAGCCCTACAGTCGATATTCTTTCTGCCGTTATCATACTGCATTCTATGTATATGACTTCCTCATCTCCAGGGACCTATTTTCTACTTTTTAAATATTTCCCAAGAAGAGTTAGTGCAAAACAGTAGGTGTTTACTAAAAAGTTTTGATTTAACTTGAAGTGATTTTACAAGTCAGATAAAAAAAAAATTTCTTTTTTTGAGGAAGCTCAGCCCTGAGCCAACATCTGTGTCCATCTTCTACATTATCTGTGGGACGCCTACCACAGCATGGCTTGCCAAGGAGAGCGGAGGTCAGAGCCTGGCATCTGAACCGGTGAACCCAGGTCGCTGAAGGGAACATGTGAACCCAACGCTGGGCCACCGGGCAGGCCCCTCCCCCCACCCCCAATTTTTTTTAACAAAGAATCACCCCTTCATGAATGGTTATTTGGCTTGTCTTAGAAACAAAGTTTCAATCACAAGTCTTAAAAGTTTCACCACTTAAATATCTCTTGAAGCTGAATGTTCTTCTTCACTCCTTGCAATAGATTTCTGCCTGATCTCCCTGACTCTGTTTTTAGCTCTTTCTCCACGTTCCAACATAAGGATCCTTCTAAATCATACTCTGCTTCTTTTACTAGTTCTCATCAACTCTAGAGAATAACAACGCAGTTCCTTAAGTTGGTGACCAAGAGTCTTCATAGTATGTATTATAAGCCTCTAGCTCTGTTTCTTGCTGTTCTCCCTGTAATACTGAACAATTTTGTCCTCGTAGCCACTTTTTTATGAGCTACTTCTGTATCTCATATATACTTTTATAACTTGCTTTCCATTAGGGTGAATGTAAGTGACATGCCTTATATAAATATGCATGCATTTGAAAGAGAAAAATATTTAGAGCCCTTAATATTCCAAATATATTTTTGTGTCTTCTTTTGTTAATTTTGTAGTTATTTTTTATGTTTTTCCTAGTAGACTTACAAAAGGCTCTGTGACTCTTAGAGTTACTACCTAGATAATTCAATAATAAAAATTCAAGTTTATTGACTGAGAGAATCAAAGTGAGGAGAAAAGCTATGAAAATAGATTCTCTTTCTGGTTTTATACCTGACTCATACCTTGCCTAATATACTATTAGATACATACTTGGCTTTCAGAAATATCTATTGAGTAAAATGCATTTGATGAATGTATGTAAATTGCATGTTTTATATAAATATGTATGCATTTGAATCATAAAAATATTTTTCTAGACCATGACATTCCAAATATATGATTGTTTTTCTTTTATTACTTAGGAACTTATAGTTTGGCTTTCCAAACTTCCGATGAATGGAGATGCCAGTTTATGTTAAAATGCTTGCTGGTATTTTGTTCCTGCAATTTTATTTTAACAATTTTAGTGATTAATACTATACCTTTTCAGTGATCTCTGGTGCACCATCTTAATAGAAGTAATATGATTCAAATATGCATTTGTTAACTGTGTAGGTTAATAAATTTCAGGATTTAATGAGATGATGCATGCATAATTTATATTACACTAAGTCACAAAGTAACTCTATTACTTCTTTATAGTTCTCTCAGTCCTGGGTTATTCACATAAAGTTATAATTCATAAAATTATTTTTGTTATACTTTGTAATTGATTTGACTCAGTAGAGGCAGAAAACTCTGAATCTAGGTTTGTCTGTGTTTCTGTGGCATGTGTCAGAAACAAAGGCATCATCTGTAGTTTTTGGGTTTTGGTTTCCCAAAGGCATCAGCCATACAGTGGGTGAAGCACCTTCCACAATTTGGTGTGGAATTTATTCTTGTTTCATGTTATCTTTAAGCTCTAAGGGGACTCTGAAACTTGGAGAGTTACCTAGGAGGAACTAGGTATGAATGATTCCTGGCGTCTAGGAAGAGCTACTAACATTACCACATTGAGTTACTAGGGCAGAATCATTACCTAGGATGACTTCACAAATACTGAGAACGACTAAAGAGGACCATGTTTTCCTCACCTTCTCTCTACTCCAATTATTTCCTTTAATTATAAATACTGTTTGAGCCTCAGAATCTGATGCCTCAAAGTCTGAATACACTGAGATAGGTTCCCCAGTTCTCACAATTGCTGGTCAAGAGAGTCCACCAGTGACCTACAGTAAAGCACATTATTGGATATTGGAACCCAAACATAGATTTATAGAATGTTAGCCTATAAAGGGGCTGTAGAAATCATCTACACAATATATGAAGTTCAGATCTTCGTATAAAACCCATTACAGATGGTCATCTGTGATCTCCTTGAACACCTGAGTGACCAAGATTTTATTGCTGCAAAAGGCAGATCTTTCTATTTCCAACATCTCCAACTTTTAGGTCTTTTTTGTTATGTTATCCTAAATATACTTCCCTCTAACTTCCAACGAGCAGCCTACTTTTGTTTTCTGGAGCCACGTTGAAATCTGACATCACTTCCACATGTCAGTCTTTCTCTGTTTGAAAATGGCCATTGTGTCACCTAAGTGTCTCCTCTTCTCTGTGTAGTCATCTGCAGTTCCTCTTATGATTCAAATATCATTGATCACTGGTCTGACCAGCACAGAGGCAAGGACAATTATTTTCTCATTCATTCTGAACACTTTACTTTTGTAATGCCATCTAGATGAAAATGAGTGTTTTTGGTAATGATGACATATTGATTCCTACTGAACTTGAACACAACTAAAGTTCTAATTTGTGCTCTGTTCCATCACATTTCCCCCATCATATACTTAAGTTGATTTTATTTGGACCTGAGTGCAGGGCATTTTATATTTTGATTTTACCGCGTTGGATTTAACTCGTTGCTTTTCAGCCTCTTAATGTAGTTTGGGATTTGATGGAGTTATTCTCTATGTTAGTTATCCTTCTTTGTTTCATGTTATCATTGCACTTGAGAAACATGCTATCTCTGACTTCACGAATCACTGACAAAAATACTTACCTGCTCAAGGCAACAACAGAGTAGTAAAGAACTAGAGGCCTTTCTGTGCTTTAACAGTGATTGGTTTACTAGTACTCTTTGGCTATAATCCTTAAACTAAAATCATACCTATGAAACTGTACCATCTTCAGTGTATATACCTATGGTATGATAAATCATTAGAGTGGTTGCTTTTGGTGGTGCTGGTGAGGGAGAGTGTAGAGAGGATTAACTGGGAAAGGGCACAAAGGAGGTTTTCTGGGGTAACGGAGATGTTCAGTATCTGGATGACCTGTGGTTTATATGGGTGTATACCCTTCCTTGTCAAAACTACTGAAATCTTTCATGTAAGATCTGTGCATTTCACTGTATTTAAATTACATCTCAATTATAGAAATAGTATGGAAATTCATTTATTGCTTGGACTATTAACTGTTAAGAATTAAAGATCAGTTTTGCAAATTAAAATCTTGAGGTTTGGAATATTGAAATGACTGTCAGGATTTGACAGTGATGAAATCCAAAATAAGATGTAGAACTCAACCGCTGTTTTGTATGAATTGCTTTTTCAGTTCATCCTTTGAACAGCACTTCTTTAGGGTGTGGGATGGGAAATAATTTTCTTCTAAGCAGTCTACTTGATATTCAAAAAAGATGGATAATAACATTACTATATTTTAGTAATATTTTTTAATAGATTTTGCTTTGTTCTATTTCTAAGCTCTTAGAAACTTGGAATCTGAAAATGGATTATCAACACACTGTATTCAGTGAGTGTTTATTTGTCCATTAAGTATTCTTTATAAACCACTCTTCTGAAGGACTTCTCCTTTTAGAGGCGGTGTTGTGTGTCAATCATGCCACAGTGTAAGAGATTATAAGCTATGATTATGTGATGGAACCACACATTCATTAGTAAGGTGGTAACCACTATAATAGAACATGATGAAATGGAGAAGAGTTGTTTTTCAGAGGTGTAGTGAAAGCAGCCACATGTTCTCCACTTTTCATTTTGAATTAATACCTTATCATTTTATGGTACTTTTTATTCTTCATGACCTTTTTGCACATATTATGTAATTTTATTCTCACAAGAAATTGGGATGTATTTTATTAGGATTAAGATTCTGAACATTGGATGGTGAAGTGACTTGAAAAAGATCACACTACTCTAATATAAATCCTTCATTCCATTCAAAGTCTAGTTCAAAGTTGTATCTCTTTGGTGAAGCTGCCCTTCATTCTCCTCACCCTAAGATAACTTTCCCAATTAAAAAAAATTTCCTAAGCAGTTTTATATACTGCCCATGCTGTACTATTATCATCTCTTCTGCTTTGTATTTGTTCTTAAATTTTGGGGGGACATGTTTTATGTTTTCCCAGCCATATTGTAAATTCTTCTACTTCTTTTGTATCCTGCCACCTCTGAGGTCTCTAATAGAGAGCCAGATGACCATTAGGTACTTAATAAATACTTTCTGAACAAGGGCTGCTCTTAAAATTAAGTTGTGTGATGTAAACAAAGTGCCATAAGTAGTGTGTGGCCTATTATATAATAAGAAATGGTTGGATAAGATCACTTGAGAATAAGGTGAGAAATTCCTTATGTGATTAATAAGTAATTCCACGTTTGCAGTACACATTTTTAGTTAGAATATTTTCTTTCTGCATTTGCTAGGTTGTCTGTGTTCTAGTTTAAAATCTTTGGAAACTTGTAAGGTGATGGTCTATTAGTGAAGCAACATGGTGTGGGGAAAAAGATGCACGTTGACATCAGTTGACCTGAATCTGAGATCTGCCGCTTTCTGGCTGTGTCCAGTGTGATGGGTCCCCCAGCTCCCTCCCCTGCCATGAAGGGTATATATGGCCTCGCAGACTACATGGGATGTGATATGCCCTTGATAAAGGCAGATTCTATGATTTCCCTTATCTCATTGGTATCTATTTTATTAATTTTTCTTTTCTTGTTTTTAAGTAACGTGAAATTGTATATGCTTTTTGAAAAAAAGTAGAAAATTAGAAAAGTTTAAAGGAAAACAAGCAAAAACTCATCTTGCTAAAAGGTGGAGTATGTACCTGTAATGTAATGATACCCACTTTTTTATATGAGCCTTATAAAAAAGTTATTCTTATATTTAATAATTCATTTGTTCATTCAATCTTTTTTTCTTTTCTTCATGCATTAATCTAACATTTATTGAATGGCTACTGTGTGTCAGGCACTATTCCAGCTGTTGGAGATAGAGCAGTACACCAGGCAGAATCACTGTCTTCATGGAGCTCATGTTCTTTTGCTTGTTTGTTTGTTATGAGGGGACATACAATAAACACATAAACAAATATAACTATGATGTGATATGGTGCTAATGCCATGCCTGAAATGTAAAGCAGGAGCATAGATCCAGAGTGATGGCAGTCCTTCTTTAGAGAGGGTGGCCAGAAAAGGTCCGAGGAGGTGACGTTGCACCAGTAATTAGAAAGGAGTGAGGCAGCAAGCCAAGTGACCCTCTGGGTAAGAGATCTCCAGGCAGAGGAATAGAAAGTTCCCTCCAGGTCCAGCACATGGATGGAGTAAAAGCCTGATGTGGACTGGATATGTAGCTATCCAAAATACTGTGATCTAACTTGGAAGTGGGAGAGCTGGTCATCTCTTGTCTTCATAGGGTGTTAAATCTTGATCTTCCATTTAATCCAGGTTGGTAACTGTTAGCCATCACTCTGCTTATATCATTAGCTTCACTGAGGCTTGGATCGTATGTTAATGTTTTTGTTTTCTTTGCATACAGAAAAGTCCTTCTATAACCCAGACCTTCAAACGCTGGGAGGAAGCGCTGCTCCAGAGAATGTCTGAAATAGAAAACTGCTCTAGTTCTGGAGAGTGTAGGCGTTTTCCAGCAAGCAGAGGTTTATAAGGAGCAGGGATGGGAAATAGGAAGACTTCCTGAGTCATGTCTTTTCTGTTTTAAATGAATTATTATAACAGCAGATGCATTTATTCAAATCCAACTATAAAAATATGTTTCAGGGAAACAAGGATGGTTTTTGGATTATCCATCTTTTGGCCTGTATTACTATATAACGTTGAGCTGCCTTTAGTAGTCACAGAACACGTGAATTGCTGTGAACAATTATTCACAGTACTTTTCTAATCAAGTACGTCTCTCATGTCTTATAAGTGCTCAGAAGGTTTTAGAAATGTCTATTTATCTGAAATCTAAACAACTGGAAAATTCAAATTATTGTCTTTATTCTTATGTATTCATAGGAGAAAAGTATTTCTCATAGAGATAACAGATAAAGATGACTTTAAAGAAAAGAAAACACTAATGGACGTAAAATAAATTTCAGTCAAGTAAGAGTCTATTAAATCTCTCACACCTTCTATAAATCCATATAACTGTTAATTGTTGAACCCATGTTTGAAATGACTTTTGAATAGGGAAAAATTAAATTATGGTCAGCACAAATTTAGTGTTATGTAAATTTCTTACTGCTTTCCACTTCTCTGGAATAGGTTATGAAGCTTGGCTCATGGAAACCATCAAAGAGAAAAAGCAATGTATTCCCACTCCATTCCAAGTCACCTTTCCGAGAATGCATTTAGTATACCTGTCTTACTTTCTCTTGAGGGAATTAGGATTAGTAAAAATATCTCTACAGTCATGTAATGAAAGAACCTGAACAGTCCATTTGCTTTTGTTTCTAAGCAATTCCTTCCTTCACACTTCTACTTAACAAAAATGACTCCCCTTTTTTTAAAGCGTCTCAGTATACTTTATACATAAATCCAAATTCTGGTTGCTGGGTTAACATAAAAGACATAGAAAAGCTGAATTTCTAGGGGTTAATTTGTCCAGAGGGTTTATATTATAATACAGTAGGCTTTTCACTGAATCCTTTTTAGTAGTATTAACTAATTATGGTTGAGAAGAGGAATAGTAAGATTTCTTCTTTTGTAATGTTGAGGACTGATTCCCTCTGACTTATATAAAGTCTAGAATTAGAAATTTTTCTGTGGAAAAGTGGATACTGAGAGCCTGGCATATCTGTGATTTATGTGGCCTTTGACTTATGTATTTCAAAGTGTAATAATTCACAAGTTAAGCACTTCTCATCACGACCAAGCAATTCCAGAAAATACAGCATCTCTTAATTTGAGACCTCTGAGTTGGCCATACATGGAGATGTAGGGGAGTTTTGTGGCGACCACGTACCACAGGCATCTAAGGATGTGGTACAACTGAAATGAACCCTGTCATGTCATTGACAACATGTGTTACGTATTATTATGGTTCTGGCCTCTCCATTTTAGTTTCTTGGTGACAGGACCTATATTTGGGGAAAAGAATTGTCTGGGCTAACTTTCTGTGTAATAATCATTTGGATTAAATGATTATTTTCCATGCAAATCTAAATAAGACGCAGACACTGTGGGTGCCAAGGATTTCTGTGTGAATCAAGAGTAAGAATAACAAAGGAGCCTGTTCTGTGTTAGTGGTGAGAAAGCATCTCTTGGAGGCTAACACATATACATACTCGAATCAAGACTCCGATAAATATACTGGTTGAACACTGATGACCCAAAACTATTGCCAACAACCAGATGTCCATGTAGCAAACAGTGCAAGGATTTGGAAATACTCAACTGCTATGGTTGTTTGAGAACTACAGACAATGAAGCATTCTGCCTCAAGGTTATTCTGATAGAAAATGGGGTGCTCTCAAATCCTTTGTCTCGACTTTGTCCAGGCTTGGAAATTACTTTTTGTATATATTTTTTTCTTATCCCCTTTTTTTTGGATTATGCAAGCAGCAGTGTAATAAAAGGTCCTAGACTCTCAGGATGAAAACCCCAATTAATTTCTGCCTGGAAGACGCCACTCTAGAAAAAATGTTTTCTCCTCTGCCTACTCAAGAATGTACTATTTGAGTACTACCCTCTTTTATGTATGCTAATTTCACGTAGGGATGAGATAATGAATTTTAAAAGGCATTTTACCTTTCGCAATGTACATATAGTAGTGGTTACCAATGGCTTGGTGGTAGTTGTGGTCTGTGCACAGGACCATGAAGATGCTCTTGAGTCATCTTTTAAATATTTTCCTTTTCTTTGTTTGTCTTTCAATCCTGTAGGTATTCCCACAGTTTATATTCTTCACTTAGAACTGAGAGTTTTGTCTCATCCCATCTTATTTCTATTTCCCTTTCTCTTGGTTTACACCCTGAGACACTTCGGGAAAGGAAAATTCTTTGCCAGATTCCTAGGCCTTTGTTTGAGGCAAAGCTCCATGAACACCCACGAAGCAGAGACCACTGTTCTGAAAGGAAAGTAGACAATTGTTCTTTTGAATCTTTTGCTTGTTGTAGGAATTTAGAAGTGAGAAATAACAGTCAGGCTGGAGAATGTAAATTGTGGCAGTGTCAGGAGGATCCACTGGTACAGCAACTCGTGGTCAGTGTAGGGAATGAGTACATCGGCAATTTTGTTAGAGGACAGATGATGAGAAGCCAAACTCAAGAGAAGACATAGAAGAGGAGGATGCCTCATTGAAAATGATCATGTTTGTCCCTAATTTCTTTGCGTAATTACCTCAAACTTAATTGCTTTCTGTGGATTTTGAATAATGGTTTTCTATTCAAACTGGATGAAGGAATGGGAAGTGTGTTGGTTGTTATGTGGTTTTTCTCCACAAAAGACTTTCTTTTTCTTAAAATCAAGTCGTAACAATCCTTCTCACAAACTCTTTTCATAAGCGTTATAAAAGCAAAGCTAAAAAATCCTTGGTTTGAGGGTAAGATTAGGACATTAGTCACCATTTAAATGTTTTTATGTAATCTCTGTATCCTCGCAGTTCACTTTATTGTAGAGATTAGTAACCTTCATTTTGCATTATTATAGAAGTTAGAGCCTACTGGTGTGATAATTGCTAGGACTTACTGTGTTCTATAAGGACCTGATTTGGATGTCATTAGAGTTAACAACTCACCCTTGGCATGTCATTTGAAAGCATTTTCTGAGAAAAGTAAACTTTTGTTTTTAAAATCCGCCATTTTGAAATATGTCTGCAGTATCTTAACTTTACCTGCAAGGAAAGAGCCAGAGCGGTGCTGATACTATTTTTTCCTAGCTTTAATACTTTTCCTATCATGTTTTCAGTCTGGTTGTGACCAACTGGATAGTATAGCTGTTTCTTCAGGTGTTGTGTGTGTTGACTGAGGGACTTTTCTCATGCCAGGAAACAATGTCATGAGAACCATCCATGGAGTGGGGGAGATGATGACCCAGATGGTGCTCAGTAGAGGTTCTATCTTCCCCATGAGTGTGCCTGATGTTCAGCCCAGCATCCACCCCAGCAAGCAAGGGAGCCCCACAGAGCACGAGGATGTGACTGTGATGGACACCAAACTCAAGATTATTGAGATTTTGCAGGTATGTTGCATAATGGAAGTGAAGTGACAAATATCTAATTGTGCTTATTGGTTTAACTTCTTGCACTTTTTGTTCCTAATCACTGTGTAGCTGTTCTGGAATGCTCTTGATCTAATTTTACTTCTTTTAAGCTAATGACAAGCCTGGTAAGAAATCTCATCACACTGACACTATTTAACATATTTATTACATTTGTTCATTCCCATTAAATGTATTAATTATGATATCTAACAATTGTAGAGTGCTTTGAGGCTGACAAAACCTCCTTCTTACGTATTTTCTTGTTTAGTATTGACGCTGATTAATTTTACCTTCATTTAAGAAGGATTTCAGAGCAGGCAAAGTTAATGATTGAATTCCAGTCATTCTTTTCCTATTTTTAATTGAATTGGATGTATGATTCCATGTATCTATGTTTACCATTGTAGCAAGAAAGTCAAATAAAATTTTATTTACTATTAACAGAAATGATAATAATTGGTTTTGGTATTTTATATTAGTGACTATCTCTCTTTGTGTTTTTGTTTCCAAGGGGCTAGCAATACTATATATATGTTTTAAAATTAACCTAGTCTAATACCTAGCTCTATGAATTTAAAGAAGATGAGTTATTATTTCATGCCCAATGATTTAGTGACTAAATTTCTCATTACTGTAGCTATGAATTCTTAACATTTTTTTTTTTAAGTTTGGAAAGTAGTTTTATGATACTTTAATTATAGCATTATTCCAGATTTGGAGAATGGAGCTTGGCATTTTCAAGGATCTATTAAGATTCTAGATACAGTTTACTAAGTCTTTCCTCATAACTTAATGTAGACTGAGCTACCCGAAGTGTGTTAGTAGTCCTGGAAGGGTCTGTACCTTTTTATTTTAAAGTAATTAGATTTATAATCAGAAAAAGGTTTCACAGTTCCTCCAGGAATTCCAAAGGCTGAATCCTGAGAAATATTGGCAGGCCTCCCAATACTGCGTTCATGACCCTGAAAAAATCACTTCGTTTTCCTATTCTTAAACTGAGAAAAGTTGTGATCACCTGACCTGTGGACTTAATGAGCCCGCAGCTTAACATCCTCCTCCCCATGGGACACCCTCTAAAATACGTGACCCCATTTAAGCCCACAGTTACAGAAAAGCAGCATTTAAAAAACAACCTCTCACAGCTGAAAACACGAGGAGATAGAGTTACTATGGTGGGGCAGTTTAGGGCTGACTCATTTTCGCTGCCTCTTTTGGCCTCTTTATGTTTCTTGTTGAACCTCTGTTTTCACTCTGATTTTCATGTCTCTGCATGTGGGTCTGATTCACTGTGTCTGTGTTCCTGGGTGCTGCTGTTGAATGTGTTTCTTTCTTAGAACATCTCTTCAAGAATTTCTTGGTAGCCACTTTCCTTGTACAAGTCTCCTGCTTTCTGCCAGCAATTCCTCCTCTCAGGGTCTTCCTCCCTTTTCCCATCATTTCGTGTCTCTCGCTGTTTTCAGTCTTTTTATTTCTCTCTTTCATTATCCCCTTCTATCCGTCTTTGGATCTCTCTCAGCTCTCTTTCTCTGCCTCTGTTTTTGTCCTTCTCTTTCCCCTTTTCCTTCTACCTTCCATTTATTTTTCACAATTAAATATTTTGGAGGATGAAAGTTTTAATTTTGGTTATATTTATAAAATACACTTCTGTGAGAGCTAAACTCTAACTAAAAATTAACAAGTGTTTCATTAATTTGTTTTATTAATTTTTTCTTTACGTAGGTTTAAAAACTATTATATTTAAGCACCTGCTGTCTATCCTCTGCTCCCAGCCTTCTGCTCAAAGCTCCCAAATCCAACGGCCCTTTCTCAGTCCCCTTTTCTCATGATCTGTCTGCTGCTTAAAAATCCCCTTATTAACTAGAATCAGGTCAACCAGTACGTGTTGCGGCACTCACCATATGTTAATAAAAGAGCCTCTTTGGTGTTCGTTTTCCCTCTACTTTCTATGCTCTTCAAAGGCAGGTCTTATATCCTTGGCACCTTTTTTGGACCCTTGGCCCTACCTCAGTACCTGGCATAACAAATGTTTCTTTAACTTAAGTGAACATAGCTGACATGGAGCATGTGTGCTGCCCATAAGGAGCATGGGGGTCTAGCAGAGGAGAGAGAGACAGAGAGACAGAGCGAGTGATTCAACTTTTGACCTGTAGGGGTAAATGGTGTGCTGGGTGAGCAAAAAAGAGAAGAGTTAGTTTGGACTGAGGACCCAGGGAAAGCGTCATTAAAAAAGGGATTTAAGCTGGACCTTGGAGGATATCTCAAAAGCTGGTTATTGTGGGGTGGAGGAGGTGAATATTCAAGGTCAAGTGGACACTGGACAAATGTGAAGAGGCAAGAGAAACTGTAGACGTTCCATCCAGTACTGTTGGAACAGAGACGTGAGAGAGAGAATGAGAGAAAGGGAACAGAAGGAGGAAGGGAGGGAGGGAGAGGGAGGGAGGGGGGGGGGTGTGATACAAGAGTGGCATAGTGAGAGAGAAGGTTAGATTGCACCATGGCGTACCAGGTTTTCTAAAACTTGTGCGACTGTTATTGTTTACTGTCCACATGAGACTCTTTTGAGAGTGTAAGGAACGCTGATGATAATTATGCTGGGACAAAAGGTTAAACCAGGCTTATCTTAGGCAAACTGAGACGGAGGGCAGCCTTGTGTAAAACCAAGTCTCTGTTGTTTCCCTTCTCAACTCAGAAATCTGTAGCACATACTTTTTCCTTCTTTGATCTCCACTGAATTCTCTGCCACGTAATTGAGCCCTCAATAATTTTCTAATTACATTAACAATGCTACATTTTGTTTTCCCAACTGGATCATTGGCTTCTTGAGGGCAGTGGCTTCAAGTGCTTGCATTCTTCATAGTGCCTAGCACAGACAGGAACCTTCTTGGCACTTAGTCTCTGTCAATGCATCAATTACGGAGAACAAGGACAGCTCAAACCCAAGGAAAACAAGGATCAATGAGGCAAATCCATGATATAGTTGGATGTTATTACTCCAGCTGCTCTTGTGTAGCCTAGATCCAGGACTAATTGTGGTCTAGCCAGAATCCACACTATTGCAGCTGAAATCTCAGCCTTTCTGTGCATGAATGAGGGTCGCAGCTGCAGCATTCTCCTCCCAGAGCCAATGGAGACTCTGCAAAGTGCTCAATGAAATGATGTCATTATTACCTCTTCATCTAGACCCATAGGATACCTCTATTTGGAATATTCCAGAGAAGAATCATGGGGACTCAAGTTTTCTTCTTTCCAAAAACTATTTTTGGATTTTACTGACATTGACTAATGGAAATGTATCACTTTTCTTAGTCTTTAACCGATGAACACGTATGAAACTAGACTGTTGAGTTGACCAGTAACCGTTCTAACTAGTTCATGTGAAATGTTGATAGTTCTGTTGTTGTTAGTGTCTTGTAATGAATTGTATTTTTAAACACTATGCTATTAAGAGAAAATTATGTTGTTTCTAACGTTTCTTGTAGTTTATCCTGAGTGTCAGACTAGATTATAGGATCTCATATATGTTGTCGATATATAAGAAGGAATTTGGAGAGAACAATGAAAATGCTGAAACGTCTGCCAATGGCTCTCCAGATACGTTACTACCATCAGGTATCTCCTTTGTGACAATATTTACTCTTTGTATTTTATTTTCCTGAGAACTTGAAAGTACCTTTTGTAGTTTAAAACACAGTGGTGTTTCTATGAGACAAAAATGTAGAAATAATCTCCACAAATGACATGAAGGAACGGAGACAGAGCATTAAATAACTTGCCTAGAATGGCAGGGAAGATATTTGCTGTTACTTGGTTCTAAGGCCTTTGAATAGAGTTTCTTCTGTACTCTTCACAACTCTATGAGGTAGAGGTACTGTTTACTGTGCCATTTTTTAGATCAGAAAACCAAGGTCAGGGGGGTTTAAGTTGCTAAAGGTCATGAAAGTAGTGGAGCGGGGATTCCCCCTGAGGTCTCTCCAGCTCCAGAGTCTGAATCTTTTAGGCATTCTGCCATTTTGGTGAAAATCCAAGGAAAATTTTTCTGCCTGGGTCAAAGAGCAGTGGGACATGCAGCCGCTGAGAGGGAAGCTATTTTGTAGGAAGGCATTGCCCAACCCAGGAATAAAGACATGGCATTCCCCAAAGTTCTGAATGTGGTTGTTCATTTTCTTTTGTGTGTGTGTGTTTTTGCTTTGCAGGGTTATAAACTGGAACTATATTTCAATTTTCACACTTAAAAAGAATAAGAGTGAAGCTACTCTATCTTTGAGTGAAGGAGCATAACAATGAAAGAGAGGAAAATAATTGTAAAGATTTATAGAAAGTGCCTAATGAAATCTAAGAAATATAAAATTACCATTTTTCTGGATAGATCAGGCCAGTCATGGCAGGCTGGAAACTATGTCGTATTAAAGATTTAGCCAGTTAGGATTCTTCTTCCAGGGATAGGATTTGTACACAGATATAGAACTTTCTTCCAACTGCAACCACTGTGACAACGTCAGGAACTCTCTTCTTTGTCCATCAGTCACTTCGACAGGAATGACTCGGTGTTTGTAAGTGTGTAGTTAGAATGGATGCTGCACCAGATGTCCCTTTGTCTGACTCGGCACCATCCGAAAGATGGCATGCTTCTACAGAGTTCAGCTTGCCTAAGCGAGAAGTCACTTCTGGTACATTTGCAACAGTGTTGTTTTCATGCTTCCCAGAAGTGTAGAACCCCAAAGGGCTATTTTCGGGAATGATGCAGCAGAACCAGAAAGTCTTGTTGGCAGTTGCACTGACAGTAGCGTAAAAATTATTGGCTCTCAGAAGCCAGACTTCTGGAAACAGGAGCTCTAAGTGTCAGTAAAGGACGAGAGGGAAAGTCTAGGGGCACCCCCAGAAAACCAGTTCTCTCTGATTTTACCTGATCTCTTTCATTTGTTGTATTCCTAAGAGAGAGCTTTCTGGGAGAATTCTTTTTCTGTTTTTATATCTTGCTCTGTTTTCTTTCTATGCTTTGGAGATGAGAAATTTGTGTACTTATTATTTACACATGTTATTTTAAAGGTATCTTCAAAATGTTAGTGGTGGGGATGGGTGAAGAATAATGACTGGTTCACATAAAAAAACAATTAAGTACCCTGTCCACAGGAAGAAGGGATGGAATTTTAGAAGTAAGCTTAGGTAGAAAGACCATGTTTGGAAGTGCCATATAGTAACAGCGTGCATTATAGGTATGTTTTGATTCTTTTAAAAACATTATCCTTCCACGGCCTCACCCATTTAAATTGTATGTAGTATGTATGTATATGTGTGTGTGTTTGTAGTTGATGCATTTATATACATGCTTATATAGATGAGGCAATGTTGTAAATGGTGATTTCTGATCTTTTAAGTATATCTTTGACTATAGCAATATATATTTAAAAATGTAAATGTCAATTTAATATATTGATATCTAAGTGGAACCATATTGTGACTCTTTAAACTGTTAATTGACTTTTGGTGCCATAGAGAAATTGGCATGGTGGCATGCTAATATTAATATAAATATCATGACTCCGGATTATGATGAGGTAAAGAATGGATTTTACCATTTATCTTTGCAGCTATTGTTCCTGATATAGATGAAATTGCAGCTCAGGCAGAAACTATGTTTGCTGGAAGGTATAGTAACATTTGTGTATCTTTATCTTGTGAATAAGATTTTACTTAGAATTTTATTGATACTTTGTTATTGTTCACTTCCCTATATCTATTTAATTTTAGATCCTTTATTGTTGCCAACATAAGAGAAGCTGATCATTTACTGTAGAAGAGAAAGCATAGCTTTTCTTTAGGTGAGGTAAAAAAAGGACAAGAGAGATGACATCAGTGTATTGAACTTTTCCCCGAATTCTTTGCTTTTCTTTCCTCAAATAATGACAGCCCACGACTGCCTTTTAACTGCCCTGATGTGAATATCGCTGCATCTTACAAAACATTGCCTCCCTGAATCTGAGAAATTTGAGGCAAGAAAGTAACTTCTTTCAACATTATCTTCAACTTTATATGTGAGAAATAAATCTATTTTCTGCCAATTGGAAATATCTATAGTTAAAGAAAACGAAATGCCTCTGGCATGACTACCCTTTTCTGGTATCAGGAGCTCTGCCAGTTATTGTTTTTAAGTTTCTTTCTTTTTCAGAAATGAAACTAATAGCAGTCAAAATGAAAAGTAAAAATAAATAAATAAATAAAATGTCTAAGCTGCAAATTATTGATTTTCCAGGGTTCATTTTTATTACACATTTGCCATGAGAACCTAAACAAACTTCTATACTAAGCCTTTTGTTGCATTTTCTTTGGTTGACGAGACAAACAAGAATGAAGAATCAAGAAAAAATGAAGGGATTTTTGTCTCTAGTGAACATTTGGTTTAGCTTTGTTTTTGTATTGTTTTGCCAGTTGTGTTGTTGTTGCTGTTGTGTTTTCCTATTCAAGTATTTCATTATTCCTGAGAAGAGAGAATAAACCAGTGTGTGATTGTCACCTTAAGATAAATGGACCTTTTGTCCAGTGGAATCTCGCTCAGATTTTGACTGTACCAAACACACAAGACTGCTCTGGTGATGGTTGTGTGCGTGTGTGTGCGCACACACTGTCCTTCCCCAGCGCCTCACCACCTGTCCTGGAGAGTTCTCTAGGGCTCTGGAGAAAGTCACTTGTTGGTGTACATCCAACCTAGTATATCTCCTCAATAATCACTTTTGGATTTATTTGGATTCTTGTTTTTATCTATGCCTAGGTGAGCAGACCAACTCATTCTGGTTTGCCTGGTACTTTCCCAGAGCAAGCACTAAACGTTCCTCATCCTGGGAACCCCCTTGGTCTTGGACAAACAGGGACAGTTGGGTGACTCTGCTTTTATGGACAAACACAAGCTTTTCTTTGTGCTTTGTTTCCTTATCAGCTAGATGAGGAAAGAAAAGAGTAAAAAATTTCTTCCTTTTTACTTTCCAATTTGGGAAAAAAGTGATACAGCTTTAAGAACATATACACAATTTTACCCATTTATGAGTAGATTTTATGTAAATATAAGTTATTTTAGGATTATTTTTGGTTTTACAGAAGGGAAAAAAATCCAGTTCAACTTGATGATGAAGGAGGCAGGACGTTTTTACGAGTCCTCATTCATCTGATCATGCATGACTACCCTCCTTTGCTGTCAGGAGCCCTGCAGCTACTGTTCAAGCATTTCAGCCAGAGAGCAGAAGTTTTACAGGCATTTAAACAGGTAAGATTGGTAGCCCTCGATGGTTCCATAGCAGAAACTCTGAAAATGTTGTTTATATCATGCAACCTGACTTCATGGTTGCAGAGTTAATGAGACTGTGCGGCTCTTCCTGGGGACACTTTCTATTTTTAAAGACAGATATGGCCTTGTCTTATGCCAAGACATGATCTGCTTTAGAGAGAGTTCCCCACAAGTGATTTTCAGGTAGTATCTTTAATGTAAATGACAGGCAGTAAGATTTAGGAAGGTACTAGGGGATAATACCCATATTAGGAATTTTGTTGCCGCTGCTCTTATTTTGATCCCAAATCTTACTGGTAGATTTGGGTAGGACAAGCAGTAATGCTGAAATCAATGTTTTGTGATTGAAAAATGTATAAATCCAAAGGAAAGGAACTGTTAAGGATCTAATCTTTTTCTTTGTCTTCTTTGAATAAGACGTCGTTCTTGAGGCTGTTAATGAAGAATACCTAAGTGCTTACGTGTATTGCACTAAAATTTATTTTATTTAATAGGGCATTGGTCTCCATTAGGAAGTTTTCCAAGAATATGTTAAAAATATGAAATAATTAAGAGGACTATTATATAAATACATATAATTATGCATATATTTGTATATGTCATATATAGAAATTAAAATAAAAGTTTATATCATGAAGTTTAGATTGTATCTATCAATAATTTTCTTCCACTTATTTTTATGTTTCTCCCTTTTCAAACAGATAGAGTCTCAGAAAAAATTAACTTTAGCAGTGATATTAGAGTTAGGGTATCTTTTATTTTAAATTACTCTTTAGCGCTTTGAAAAGCTTTGCTAAGGCTTACTTTTTTTAAAAAAATAGTTCTTCATAGCATATGAATATATTGTGTGGAGTTCACAGTACTTCCAGGTAAGTTTTCATGGTCAATTTACATCTAAAATATTAATAAATATTCTAGAAATATTAAACTGCAACTAAGAGACAGGTATGTTAAAATACTTGGGATTTTAGACATAAATGAAATAGTAATACAGCAAGTTCCGAAAGTAAGTTAAGGATTGAAATTCTTCTGTTTTCAGGTGCAGTTGTTGGTGTCCAATCAAGATGTAGATAACTACAAGCAAATCAAGGCAGATCTAGACCAGCTTCGACTAACTGTAGAGAAATCTGAGTTATGGGTTGAGAAGAGCAGCAACTATGAGAATGGAGAAATGGGTGAAAATCAAGTAAAAGGTGGTGAAGAGCCAATTGAGGTTTGTTTGCAAGATCTATTTTGAAGTAATCCAAACAATAACTTTTAAATCATGTGCACTACAGTCAAAATTGTTTATAAAGAAAAGTTTTGTTCTGAGTCACCGGCATAAAATTTTCAGTCGTCAAGTCAATCAACTCCATAAACCTGTACTTTGGTTATTCTTGTCAATTGCTGCCACTTCTTACCTCATCTACCTACTTTTTCACTCTTTCTCCTTTCTACTGCAAATCCTATAATCCAGGAATCAGGACAATAAGAGGCAGAGAAATGGAGAAAAAAGGAATGGGTCCTAAGCCTAGACCTGTAAAAAGAAGTGAATTTTTCTTGTCACCCTTCACTGTGCTTTGTATTGCCAACCTGTAAATCATTCCTTTCATTATTGCACATACTTATACAATATTTAAAAATACCTAAATGGAAGGACAATATACTTTATTGCAGTATGAAAATACCAGAAATCTCTGTTTGATCTAAAGAATGGTAAGATGGTCATCATAAGTCTTCCGTTATATTGGTTTTAGTTTTCAGTGGGTTAATTAGTTGCTGTTTTCCATTTCACTAAATAGTAAATAACCATTTAAAAATTTTTAAGCAGTGTTTTAGTGGTAATACTTAGATAAGCAGACCAGTGCCAACGTTGTAATTGATAATATATTAAGTTACTTAAATGTGTATCTAGTGTTTTATTCAGTTGTTTTTTAATCTGCAGGAATGTGGACTATTAGAGGGGTTTACCTACCTGAACTGTTCTCTTTGTTGGAATGCCCAGAATATTTTGTAGTGGAGGGTGATGATAGAGTAGGAGATAATTAGTCACCAAAATGCTGAAAAGTTCCAAAGGGAAGTTCAACTGGTGGCTTACTGCTTCTACTTATCTCAGGAGTAATTACCACTAATCTATGCAAAATCTTTTACTTACTCTTTCTGACGCAGATCTTTTTGTTGATAAGTTCCAGGCTTTTTAATATAAGATTGCACTTTCTGATAGAATATTTAAACATATTAAGAGATATATTATGCCTTCACAAGTTTAGAATACCTCTTCTTTTTGCAAATACATATTTGCACATATTTTAGAGAATAAATATAATGCTGCTTCCCCTTTCAGAACATTTCATTTTTTAAAAAATAGAGAATAGCTGTAAACCTTAGGAAAATGCATTATGCTCTGTGAAAGTTTGCAAAAAAAAAAAAAAAATCACCTAAGAGTATAGATGAGATGTTCCATGAAGAATGTTAGTCACCAGTCTACAGTTCAAGTTCTGAGTCACTGAGAGAAAGTGGAGAAAAGAACTTGTATCATAGTGTATACCCAGGGCATCCTCTGGGCAGTTTAATAAACAGTTTGCATTGACGTAAGAAAGAAGATGCATAAGTCGTCTGATTGAGGATGTCTTAAAGATAAAACTGCGTTAATATGGGTTATAAAACTATTTTTCTGGGGACTTCAGATGAATAGAAGCCAATGAAACTGGAATTTATTTATTTATTTATTTGTTGAGTTCACGATTTATCAGTTCAGGAAATGGTAATTTTAGGGGCTTCAAGCAGGAAGTGATTTAATATAAGGAATTAAATTTTTGGAAAGTCTAGAGGAGTACAGTTTGGAGGCTGCCCCTGGACTATTGATTTCAAGGTCAAACAATCATAACTACAATTCAGAGGGCGAGAAGCTGCTTTAGCTGCTGCCAACACTACTGCTGCCACCACCACTGATCACACCTTAAAAGCATGTGACTAGACAATGGAACACTCATATCTATTGGGATTTGCTTTTCACCCCTCACAGCCACAGGAAGATGGCCTTGAATGGATAGGGTGTTAAGAGCATGGGTTTTGGAGTCAGACACTGCGGAATTTGCCATTAAGCATGTGTGTGACTTTAGGCCACTTATTTTAATTCTCTAAGTTTTATTTTTATTGTCTGTTCCATGGACATAATAATAGTAACTTAGCTCATAGGATTACTGTGAAAATTAAGTGATCACACTCTGTGCTCATGGCATGTCAGTTACTATGGCTTCAGTGGGAGAATATAAGCAATAAGGTGACATTATTTACATACAAGTCAAGAAGTAAGGCTCCAACTTGAATTAATTTATTGTCTCAATGCGGTCATCATGGACCAATGGATTTAATTCTGAGACTGATCTTTCTCGTGGTTGCGTCATGACAGCAGCATCCTAGACATCATACCTCTGCATAACACCACTAAGAAAGAATATCTATGCCTTTCTGGTCCCCTGATGTTTGGGATAAAGAATACCTTTTCCAGGCATCCCTCAGTAGATTCTGTCTTGTATCTCCTTGGCCAAAGCAAGGCCACATATTTACCTCTAAACCAATGGACTATATGATTTGTTTAGGCTAAATAAAAGATGGTCCTCAAGCTAGGATACCCTCCGCTAAGTTACATGGGAGAAAGAAAGATGGCAGAACAAAATCAGAATCTGCTAGCAAGGAAGAACGAAGAAAGAATGTTGGTTACAACCAACAGTGTCTGCCAAAGTCAGCAGTCAGTGAATGTTTATTATGGTTATTATTGTTTCTTATGTGAAACATATTGTGCTGTTTACTATGATGGATCTGGAATTATGAAATCTTAGAGTTAAAAGATGCTTGTAGAGCTATCAAGTCCAATTCCTATGTGATATTTATCTTCTCTCTAAATAGCTCACCTAAGTGAGATATTTCTTAAAACAAAATAAACTTCCATGATGGGAAATTCACTACCTCCTGATGTAGCACATTCTATTGAAAATAATGTGCATACAGCATGAGAAATAGAGTATTTCCATTGAGAAGTTCCTGTGGTGCCTCCCTGTGTCCCAGAGAAAACCATTATCATGAGTTTATGTTAGTAATTTTCTTGCTTTTCTTAATGGTGTCTGTATTTCTAAAACATAAGAAATATATGAAAAATATTTCATTTAGTCTGTTTTATATATGTTTTTGTCTTCCATCCTTATTGATGTATAGCTGCAATGCATTCATTTTTCTCTAATATATATTACATTGAATGCACATGTTTATCTAATTAATTGTAGACAGACATTTTCATTCTTTACAGTTCTAGTACTTTAAAAGAAAATTTGCTACCAAAAGCAATGCTACCTTAAAAACTTTTGTAGGTCACCTGATGCACAAGTTTAAGTGATTCTTCAGGGTATACATTTGTGTGAAAAACATCTAGGGTATTCACCTTTACCCAATAATGCCTGTTGTCTTCTAAAAACCAAGTGGCACTCAGTTCAGCAGTATATGAGACTTCTCGTAGCTCCCCAGCCTCATGACTGCTGGTTTTCTCACTTTTCCATTTTTGATAATTGGGTGTGTTTTATATATTATCTCTGTTGGGATTTTAATTTCCTGAATTACTTGTGAGGTTGAGCATATTTTTATATGTTTATTGGTCATTTCACTTCCTATTCCAGTTCAGATTAAGTTAAATTCTGTATGGGTAGGTAGTTAGGTCCAACCAATTCATGTATACCTACTACTAAGGTTAAAAATATGGTGATGAAGACAATCTTTTATCTATTCTTTCTTTTTTTCTTGGTTTATAGTGTTGGGAAGATTCTCCAGTACAATGTTGGATAGATGTGGTGATGATGGACATCTTTGTCTTGCTTCTGATTTTAAAGGGAATGATCTTAATATTTCACTACTGAACATAATGTTTGTTGTACACTTTTTGATACTCTTTATCAATTGAAGAAATTCCTTTCTATTCCTAGTTTCCTTTTTTTAACCATAAATTGTTATTGACTTCAATTAAATGCAGTTTATGTGTATATCAAGATTGTTGCTTTTCCAACAAAATGGCAATAAGTATATATTTATCAATAGCTACTTTAAATGTCAGTGGACTAAATGCTCCAGTCAAAGGCATAGGGTGGCAGATTGGATAATAAAACAAGACCCATATATATGCTGCATACAAGAGACACACTTGAGACCTAAAAACACTCACAAACTGAAAGTGAAGGGATGGAAAAAGATACTCTATGAAAATGGCAAGGAAAAGAAAGCTGGGGTAATAATACTTATATCAGACAAAATAGACTTTAAAACAAAAACTGTAACGAGACAGAGAAGGGCACTACATAATCATGAAGGGAACAATCCAACAAGAGGAGATAACACTTAGAAATATCTATGCACCCAACATAGGAACACCTAAATATATAAAGCAATTATTAACAGACATAAAAGGAGAAATAGACAGTAACACAGTAAGAGTAGAGGACTTTAACACTCCACTTACACCAGTGGATAGATCATCCAAACACAAGATCAATAAGGAAACATTGGCCTTAAATGACACATTTGACCAGATGGACTTAGTGGATATATATAGAACATTCCATCCAAAACAGGCAGAATACACATTCTTTTCAAATGCACATGGAACATTCTCCAGGATTGATCACATATTAAGCCACAAAACAAGTATCAATAAATTTAAGAAGATTGAAATAATACCAGGCATCTTTTCTGACCACAGAGGTATGAAACTGGAAATCAACTACAGGAAGAAAATCAGAAAAGCCACAAAGATATAGAGATTAAACACAATGCTACTGAACAACGATTTGGACCAATGAAGAAATCAAAGGAGGAATAAAAAAATACGTGGAGATAAATGAAAATGAAAATACAATAAGCCAAAATCTATGGGATACAGCAAAAGCAATTATAAGAGGGAATTTTGTAGCAATACAGGTCTACCTCAACAAACAAGAAAAATTCCAAATAAACAATCTAACAGTGCACCTAAAAGAAGTGGGAAAAGAAGAACAAATAAAGCCCAAAATCAGTAGAAGGAAGGAAATAATAAAAGAGCAGAAATAAATGAAATAAAGACTAAAAACAAAAAAAAAATAGAAAAGTGTCACTGAAACCAAGCGCTTGTTCTTTGAAAAGATAAAGAAAATGACAAACCTTTGGCTAGACTCACCAAGAAAAAAAGAGAGAAGGCTCAAATAAATAAAATCAGAAATGAAAGAGGAGAAATTACAATGGATACCTTAGAAATACAAAAGATTATAAGAGAATGCTATGAAAAGCTATATGCCAACAAATTGGATAATCTAGAAGAAATGGATAAATTCTTAGACATACAACCTTCCAAAACTGAATCAATAAGAAATAGAGAATTTGAATAGACCAGTCACCACTAAGGAGATCAAAACAGTACTCAAAAACCTCCCCACAAATAAAAGTCCAGGACCAGATGGCTTCCCTGATGAATTCTACCAAACTTTCAAAGAAGACTTAATACCTATCCTTCTCAAAATCTTCCAAAAAATTGAAGAGTGGGGGAGGTTTCCTAACTCATTCTACAAAGCCAATATTACCCTGATACCAAAACCAGACAAGGACAACACAAAAAAAGAAAATCACAGGCCAATATCACTGATGAACATTGATGCAAAATTATCCTCAACAAAATACTATCCAATCAAATACGACGATACATGAAAAAGATCATACACCATGCCAAGTGAGATTTATTCCAGGGGTGCAAGGATGGTTCAACATCTGCAAATCAATCAATGTGATACACCACATTAGCAAAATGAAGAATAAAGATCACATGATCATCTCAATAGATGCAGAGAAAGCATTTGAAAAGATACAGCACTCACTTATGATAGAAACTCTGAATAAAATGGGTAAAAAGGAAAGTAGCTCAACATAATAAAGGCCATATATAACAAACCCACAGCTAATGTCATTCTCACTGGAGAAAAACTGAAAGCTATCCCTCTAAGAAAAGGAATGAGATAAGGATGCCTGCTTTCACCACTCTTATTTAGCATAGCATTGGAAGTCTTAGCCAGAGCAATCAGGCAAGAAAAAGAAATAAAAGGGATCAAAATTGGAAAGGAAGAAGTGAAAATGTCACTATTTGCAGATGACATGATTTTATATATAGAAAACCCTAAAGAATCCATCCATTGAAAATCTTTTAGAAATAATAAATGAATACAGTCAAGTTGCAGGATACAAATTCAACATACACAATTCAGTTGCATTTCTATACACTAACAACGAAGTAGCAGAAAGAGAAATTAAGAATAAAATCCCATTTACAATTGCAACAAAAAGAGTAAAATATCTATTCATAAACTTAACCAAAGAGGTGAAAGATCTGTACACTGAAAACTATAAAATATTGCTGAAAGAAATCAAAGAAGACACAAAGAAATGGAAAGATATTCTGTGCTCTTGGATTGGAAGAATTGACGTAGATAAATGTCCATACTTCTTAAAGCAATCTACAGATTCAGTGCAATCCATCAAAGTTCCAACAACATTTTTCACGGAAATAGAACCAAGAATTCTAAAATGTATATGGAACAACAAAAGACCCCAAATAGCCAAAGGAATCCTGAGAAAAAAGATCAAAGCTGGAGGTATCACACTCTCTGATTTCAAAATATACTACAAACCTGTAGTAACCAAAACAGCATGGTACAGGCACAAAAACAGACACACAGATCAATGGAACAGAATCGAGAGCCCAGAAGTAAACCCACACACCTGTGGACAGGTAATTTTTGACAGAGGAGCCAACAGTATACAGTGGAGAAAGGAAAGTGTCTTCAATAAATGATATTGGGAAAACTGTACAGCCACATGCAAAAGAATGAAACTAGACCACTGTCTTACACCATACACAAAAATTAACTCAAAATGGATTAAGACTTGAATGTAAGACCTGGAGCCATTAAGCTTCTAAAAGAAAACATAGACAGTATACTTTTCAACCTTGGTCTTAGTGGCATATTTTCAGGTACCATGTCTGACCAGGCAAGGGAAACAATAGAAAAAATAAACAAATGGGGGTACATCAAACTAAAAAGCTTCTGCACAGCAAAGGAAACCATCAACAAAACGAAAAGACAACTGAACACCTGGGAGAAGATATTTGCAAACTATATATCTAATAAGGGGTTAATATCCAAAATATATAAAGAACTCATACATCCCAACAACAACAAAACTATTAACCCAATTAAAAAATGGGCAAAAGATCTGAACAGGCATTTCTCCAGAGAAGATATACAGATGACCAAAGGCACATGAAAAGATGTTCAGCATCAGTAAGTATCAGACAAATGCAAATCAAAACTACAATGAGATATAATCTCACTCTAGTCAGAATGGCTATAATTAACAAGACAGGAAACAACAGGTATTGGAGAGGATGTGGAGAGAAGGTAACCCTCATATACTGCTAATGGGAGTGCAAACTGGTGCAGCCATTGTGGAAAACAGTATGGAGATTCCTCAAAAAGTTAAGAATATATCTACCATATGATCCAGTTATTCCACTGTTGGGTATTTATCCAAAGAAGATGAAAACATGAATGCATAAAGATATATGCACTCCTATATTCATTGCAGCATTATTCAGAATAGCCAAGACTTGGAAACAACCTAAGTGCCCATCAAGGGACGAATGGATAAAGAAGATGTGGTATATATACACAATGGAATACTACTCAGCTATAAGAAAGGATGAAATTTGGCCATTTGTGACAACATGGATGGAGTTTGAGGGCGTTATGCTAAGTGAAATAAGTCAGAGGGAGCAAGTCAAATACCATATGATCTCACTCATAAGTAGAAGATAAAAACAATGACAAACACATAGAAACAGAGATTGGATTGGTGGTTACTAGAGGGGAAGGGAGGAGGGAGTCGGGTGAAAGGGGTCATTAGGCACATGTGTATGGTGATGGATTATTGGGTGGTGAACATGTTGTAATTTACACAGAAATCAAAATATATAATGATGTACACCTGACATTTATATAATGTTATAAACCACTGTTACTGCAATAAAAAAAACCAAAAGATTAAAAAAAGTAAAAAAACAATTTATTGCTACTATTAGTCCCAGTTTCAGATGAATAAATGAGAGATTAGTGAAGTTCCATAACTTATTCATAAGGGGCAGAGCCGAGACATGAACCCTTGGTTTTAATGACTAAACTATACTGCAAATTTGTCAACTAATAAAGATCACTTTGGTTAAACATCCAAAACAAACAAACAAAAAGCCAACATTGTTACTTTTCTTTAATCCTAATCTGCTAATTTTGATAACATGAATCATAACTAGAGCTTCTACCATAATAACTTTGCATTCTAGAATAAATAGATCTTGCTGTATTTTTTACACTGCTAGATCCACTTTGCTAATACTTTTGTTTAGGATTTTACATCTGTGTCGTCAGTGAGATTGGTCTGTAATTTTCCTTTCTTTTACTGCTCCTGGCAAGTGTTGGTATCAAGGTTAGACTAATCCTATAATAAAATGAGTTGCAGAATTTTCCCCTTTCTTTTCATAAGATTGGAATTATCTGTTCCATGAATATTTGATAAAACCTACGCGTAAATCTGCCTGGGCCTTGGATTTAGTTTGTGGAAAGATTTTAATTGCTGATTACTTTTTTTTGATGGTTATAAATTCATTCAAATTTTTTTTTTTTGGTTCAGTTTGTTGTATATTTTTCTAGCCATATACTTAAGTTTTCAAATTTAATGGCATAAATTTGTTCATATTTTTCATTATGTTTGTAAATTTCTACTATTTCTGTAGCTTCATTTTCATTCACTCCTTTTTCATTTTTGATGTTGTTTACTTATGTCTCTCCTTTGTTCTCTTTTTTTTTTCCCGAGGAAGATTAGCCCTGAGCTAACATCTGCCAGTCCTCCTCTTTCTTCTGAGGAAGACTGGCCTTGAGCTAACATCTGTGCCCATCTTCCTCTACTTTCTATGTGGGATGCCTACCACAGGCATGCCACGCAGTGCCATGTCTGCACCCGGGATCCGAACCAGTGAACCCAAGGCCACCAAAGTTGAACGTGGGCACTGAACCACTGCGCCACTGGGTCAGCCCCCTCTCTTCTTTTTTCTAGTGCAGTCTTACCAGAGTTGTATGTTATTGTGTTCATCCTTTTTAAAGAACCTACTTTTGGCTTTGTTAAGCTTCTGGATTTGTTTGCTATTTTATTATATTTATTCTACTATTCTCTTTATATGTTGACATACTTTTCAGACAAAAAAAATTAATAGTATAATTTCCTTCTAAGGGGCTGCATTCCACAAATTTTGACAAATGATATTTTTATTATTGTTCAATATTAGATATTAAAAAATTTCCATTATGATTTCTTTTTTGGCCCAGAATTTCTTGGAAGTCAGTTTTTAAATTTCCAAATGTATAGGCAAAATTTACCTTTTTTTGTCATTGAATTTTTAATTAACTTGTGGCCAGAGAATGTGGTTATGATGATATCAGTTCTCCAGAATTGGTTGAGATTTGCTTTATATCATCAGGTTTTGTAAATATTTCCTGTGGACATGAGAAGAATGTGAATGAATGTCATATTCCTTAGATGTGGCTAGCAAATCAAGCTTATTAATTATGCTTAAGTCATCTATCTACTTATTAGCATTTTTGTTTTCTTTCTTTATTTAATTTAAAACAATTCTTGTTTGCTTGACCTATCAATAATTGAGAGAGATTTGTTGACATTTCCTACTACAGTGGTAGGTTTATCAGCTTTCCCCTGTAGTTCTATTAATTTTTGCTTTATGTGTTTAATGGTATATTATTAGATGCCTATAAATTTAAAGTTATTTCTTACGAGGAACCAAAAAATTTTATCAGTTGAGAGTTATTTTCTCCCACTTCTGATGATGTTATTCCATGTCGTCTTGCTCTCGCTGCTGTTGAGAAGTTTGCTGTTTGTTGAATAGTGGTGCTTTGATTCTGAAACTGATCAAATGTATGTTAAACCTTATTATTGGCTTCATATCTATTAGTTTCTTTTTCATATTTTCCATACCTGGCACTTTGTACTGAATTTGAATTAATTACTCATCTGAGCCTCTCTTTGGGTACGTCTTTTTTGCAGCTTACTTTGCCCATTGACTTTTTAATTTCAGCCGTTATACTATTTCATACCTGCAGTTTGGTTAAAAAACATCTTTTTGGTCATTTTTGATCATCTTTTGTATCTTGCCAATTTTTGTGATTCCACGTGGATAGCCTGTATGTAATAATTCCAGGATCTGAAGCACTTGGGAGTTTATTATGATTCTCACTCATGTTGCTTGTTTCGTTGTATATTTCATCATCTTTGATTATGAGCTCATATCTTTTTTTTTTTGAGCAAGATTTGCCATGAGCTAACATCTACTGCCAATCCTCCTCTTTTTGCTGAGGAAGATTGGCCCTGAGCTAACATCCGTGCTCATCTTCCTCTACTTTATATGTGGGTGGGATGCCTGCCACAGCATGGCTTGACAAGTGGTGTGCCCCCAGGATCTGAACCAGTGAACTCCAGGCCGCTGAAGTGGAACGCATGCATTTACTACTGCATCACCGGGCCAGCCCCTCCTATCTTTTTTTAATAGACTTTATTTTTAGAGCAGTTTATGTTTAGAGAAAAATTGTGTAAAAAGTAAGGTGAATATTCCCCCCTCATTTTCCTATTATTAACATCTTTTTTTTTTTTTTGCTGAGGAAGTTTGCCCTGAGCTAACATCCATTGCCAATCCTCCTCATTTTAGCTTGAGGAAGTTTGCCCTGAGCTAACATCTGAGCCAATCTTCCTCTATTTTTTTGTATGTGGGACACCTCCACAATGTGGCTGGTGAGTGGAGTAGGTCGGCGCTTGGGATCCAAACCTGCGAACCTGGGCTGCTGAAGCGGAGCACATGGAACTCTAACCGCCTAGCCACTGGGCTGGGCCCCTATTATTAACATCTTGCATTAATGTGGTACATTGGTTACAATTGATGAGCCAATGGTATGTTATTTTTAACTGAAGCCCACAGCTTACTTTACGTTTCACTCTGTGTTGTACAATTCTATGGGTTTTTTCAAATGCATTATGTCATGTAGAGAATCATACAGAATAGTTTCACTGACCTAAAAATCCTCTCTGCTCCACCTATTTGTCCTTTCCTTATGAACCTCTGAGCCCCTAGCAACTACTAATCTTTTTACTGTCTGCACAGTTTTGCCTTCTCCAGAATGTCATATAGTTGGAATAATATATAGCTTTTTCAGACTGTCTTATTTCATTCAGACTATGGTTTGAGCTTCTTCCATGTCCTTTTGTAACTTGCTAGCTCATTTCTTTTTATCACCGAATAATACTCCGTTGTCTGGATGTACTACAGTTGGTTTATCCATTCCCCTCTTGAAAGACATCTTGATTGCTTCCAATTTTTGGCCATTATGAATAAAGCTACTGTAAACATTTAAGTGTAGGTTTTGAGCTCATATCTTTTTGACTTCGGACATGAGGATTGAAATCAGGGCTTGTTTTCCTCCTTAGAGTATTTGCGATTGCTTCGGCCTGTTGCCAGGGGGCGCTGCTAGCCCGAGACCACGTTGTTCTCTTCCCACACACCTGTCAGAAGGCAGGAGTCTCAGTTTAGCTCCCCAAACTGGACACTTGCTTCGAGCTGACTTCCTCTCTGGGTTGCAGAGCTAGTGTTGACATTTGCCTTCAGGGACACTTATCAGCTTGCCTTGAAGCTTGGAGCTCTCTGATCTGGTTTCAGGTTACTTTTTCCCCCCTTGTAGATGGAGGCTGGGGTCTTTTGGGGTGCTCCTTTGTTTTCTATGAGCCCAAATAGATACTATATCTAGGATCTAGTTGTTTTGTTAATAGGAGGGCCATTTGCAGTTTGAAGTTCTCTGTTCTTGCAGAAGTCCTTGGGAATGTGTTTACTTAGATATTTAATAATTTAAAAAAATTCTTATGAACTTAGATTCTTTGGAACTTTATACATATGTGGACTTCCTCTGAGGCTTGTTAATCCAGAGAAGATTTCATCTGGTGGATCTTTGGGATACTACATTTTGTGACCATATTACACAGAGCTCTTGGCTTGGGACTTTTGACGCCCCTTTATTAGTAGAAATTCTAGTCCCAAAACTTGAGTGACAGTGGGTTGTCTTTGTGTATGGGAGCTCAAGAGAGTTTTTCTCCCTTTTTTTGGCTTCGACTAAGCCGTGGCCAAGACAGGTACCCCTGTGCTCTTCTGTGGGCCCCGTCTTTCTCTGGTTGATCACTGTGGGTGTCTCCTTTAGGGATCCAGTTCTCAAGCAGGGTCTCTGATCAGACCTTCTGTCTTGCTTGGAATCCATGCTGTTTCCTTTCCATTGTGTTTGTGTGTGACGTTAAAACTTGGTATCCAGGATATTAGCTATGGATTGATGCCCTCAGGGCTAACAATGAATCCAGGGCTTGATTACTGCTCAGAAATCTTTATGTATTTTTTATATTTTCTGGCCTCCATTTGCTTCTTTCTCTTTACTAAAAAGAGGTATTTTAAGTATTTCGTCTATCACTTTTAGATGTTGTGTACTCACAGGGATTTCTCCACATTTACTTCCTCGTGTTCTATATTTGACAGTTCTTAACAGTAGAAAACTCTTCTTTATTTTGAGCCCACGTATTTATCCAGGTAATGTCTGTTTATTGGTGCTAGGTTTGAGGCAAGGTGGACCATATCTGAACCTCCTCCCCTTGATTGCTGTCGTGTTTCTCCAGAGCAAAATCCTTCCTTTGAACATTCTGTGTGAAGTGTAATTGCAGTCCCTTCGCCATCATGCTTACTTGCCTTTGAACATGCCTGCATTTCTCATTTCCCTTTTTAAAGTTTGATATCTGGAATCAAATCTAGTATTTGAGATGTGGTTCTTGCTCTCAAAGAATGAACACGCATAAAAGAGTATGACAAAGTGTATGATTAAATTCAGAACTGTGCAGTACAGAAAAGGGAGAGGTCCATGTGGGCCTCACTTTTGGAGAAGGCTTCACTATTTTGAAGGATTGGGAGGATTTAGTCAGCTATTGTATTCAGGAGTAATGATGAGAGAAGCAGAGTTCAGCAGGGATAAGTCATTTGTGTTTGAAGTGGCTGGAAATTGGGAGCATTTGAGGATTCCTGGGTAGGGAAGTAAGTATACTCTCTTGGAAAATTTAGTCTGGCAGAATCCAGGATGGATCAGCAGAACAAGAGACTAAAGATGGGGACCAATTAGGATTCTCGTGCCCAAATTCAAGGTTGAGGAGTTATGTAAGTGTGAACGAGGGAGGCAGCAGTGGAAATGTACACAAGTAGGTGCATCGAGAAGCCAGGAGAATGGTGCATATATAATAGATTAATATAAGGAGAAAAAAGTGAGAAACTATAAAGTTACTAACTTGTACACAGCCTAATACTCTATATTATACCATGAAACAACTGCCAAAGAGAGTGACAATTTATTATAAACAGGATGAAATATATCACAGTATCAATGGAAACAGCCAGTAGCAGGCAGCATGCACTCTAGCAGTCCAATACAGATAATAATCCTTTGTTGTTTAGTAAATCTTTACAAAGGCTCTAAACACAGGATGATTGGCATTGTTTTAAAACAGCTCATAATGGTCTAACTTTGTGCCTGCTTAGATATCAGAAGACCAGATGACATTAATGTGCTTCTTCATTTTAGTAATAAAAAATGTTTCCAATAACATAAAAATGTTTTTTTTTTTTTCTCAGTGGTAAGTTCTGTTTACTTTGGGCAATAAGTGTGAATTGACAATCTGTCTCCTAATACTAGCAAATCTCAGCATATGTTCCAAAATTATCCCACTACTGTAGCTGAACTTTTATAAATAAGGAGGAGGATAGGATGGATTTGGTCGTCTGGTAAGCCCATTGCATCCCTACTACCTGTGAGCTTTATTCCCTCTTGTATGTTATAGTGTTTCCCTTTATTAAACTTGTCTTCCAGGGCATTAAAAGCCTATACCCTCATTGCAGAAAGCTTAAGCGCTGGAGAATAACAAGTTGACAATATCAGCAGCATTACTAATTCATCACATTCAAATACGCGTTCACTTCTAAATATAGGAAGGAGGGATTAACTCAGGAAACCATATCCGAGTGGGTTAAGTCAGGATTGCCCTTTAGGTTCATCCACCTCTTTATTAAGGGTTGAGAAGCAAGGCACGTGGGCATCACAGTGCTTCTAAGAGAAGTTCTCACTTGTTATGTGTTTTGGTGGTGATTAATTTTTCTTTGCAATGATTGTGCTTCTATATCTGTATATCTATATTTATCTCTACATCTATCTACCCACCTCTGTGGGGTTGCCTGCTTCTTTTAAAAAAAAACTGCTCTCACTGATCTAAATTCTGATGTTTAAACCGTCTCTCTAGTTTTTACTTCCAGCACCGTTTTTTTCATTTTCGGGGTTTCTAATTGGTTCTTTTTCATATCCATGCATTCTAGATTCATATCTGCCTGTTTTTAGTTCATAATTTTTTGTTCTTATTAATGGATGTGTGATGTAAGGAACATAATTTACTGAAAAATGTCCCTAAGGGCTCACCTGGGTTGTGTGGATAATAAGCTGCCCGGACTCTTTGCAGGGGTGGGGGTGGGTGGGAGAGGCCAGGGGGAGGGGCCATGTCTTCTTTTCTAAGAGGCTGTGTGCAGTAATTTGGCTTCTCATGGGACCTGGGGCTTCCAGCCCTCAGCAGGAATAGTCTAATTCCTATGGGCCCCATAGCTGGTGTTCCTGACCAGATCCTATAAACAACAGGCACCTAAATTCAGACTGTCTGGTGCCCAAGAAGTTTGGGTGTACCTTCATTGATAGGTTACTCTCAAACTTGCCTGTAAGTAGTTACTACGAGGTGGGGGTCGGGGGTGGTTACTTGGAAATCTAGAGCCATCCTGTGTTCAGCAGAGCACCCCCACCTCTCTGGGATGACGGAAGGATGGGGGACACATGCCTTCTCTTCTCTTGCTGACACTTGGCTTGTAGTTTCCCCTTTCCCAGTGAAGCTACACCTTATCCCTGCTGAGTGATGCTGTGGAGTCATTCTGAGCATGTGGTAACCACAGAGGGGTCCACCTGGTGTGAGAGATGCTATTCCTTACTTTATCTCTACGATTATTTTAAACATACTTATATTTAAAAGTCCTTTCAGAAGATTTCTTGGTTGCTTGCAGTTCACTGGGGATGATATAATCTCATTATGGAGTTTTTTGCTTGTGTTTCTTAGCATTCACTTTCCTCACAGGCATTTGAATTTTAGTTTGCAGATTTATCTTAGTGCAAGAATGAATTGAATTTTTTCCTTCCTTCTCTCCCTCCCACTCTCTCTCTCCCTCCATTGGTTTTTTTCGGCTTCTCTCTAGGCACAACTTCCTTGTCTGATGGTTTTTTTATTACCTCCACATCCCATTACTCTTTAAAGCAAAAACTGGTTTTCATTCTTTGCCTACCACTTCTGATCTTTTTCCTTTGATGAAACAAGCAGACAAGGAGGCAGATTCCTCTAGAAGGATATCTTGAACGAAAATTGTGCTCTCCCAAGTCTTAGTACTTCAATTCTGCACAGCGGGAAAATAGTTCTACATAAACTTTGTTTCTTCAGCAAAACTTTTGAACTGTCTCTTGACAAAAGTTACTGGTAGAATGTCTGAACTTCGTGGCTGGGTGCAGAAAGAGTCCCAATGGTTTAGACAGAATTTTCCTCCATGATCTGACCACTGAGGGACACTGGGATAACTGCATGAAGAACTTCTATCCGTTAATTTTGGAGAATACTTTCCTGCATTTTCCTTTTATGGAATTTGTTTTCTGGTCTCTATTTTCTATTTTTGCCCCAGACCTCGTATATTTATTTTACTTGTTTATATGACATTATCTATCCCTGTCCTTTATTGTCTGACCTAATGCTACCGAAGGTGATTGCTACAGATGAGTGTCACTTCTGAAAACTAATTTTTTGGTTTTGACCCAAATGCTACTTTACACATCCTCATTCTATTTGGTTGTAATGCAAATTTTTAAATGTAATGCTTACATCTCCCGAATTTCTTCCACTATAAGAGTCTTTCTTGTCTTCTGGCCTATATTTAAAATTAAGGTTATTTTAGCATAAACTTAGTATTTCCCTTCATGTTATAAAGGACAGTTACTATGTTACTCATCTTTTTTTTCACTTTGTCATTTGTTCTCAATTTAATATAAGTTGTTAGTGAGGAGTCTAAGTTCCTGTATGGTTTCTTTTCTTCAGCAAGTGGCTTACAAGGAAATTAAAGTTGATTCACTCAAATCAGAGCATACATATGTCACTACACAAGGCATCAATATTTCTGTAGTGATTGCTTGCTAGAGAGTGTGTCTTAAAGAAGTGGCTGATTCCTTCCTCTCACATTCTATACATACAACCCCCTTCTCACAGCCACACCAGGGTGTGCTATAATGTGGTCGTGACTAGTGATGCTTCCTTCTCATAATGTGATTATCAGGTGTCAGACAGTCTCTCAGGGCTCTATTATGTGGCTGTTTTCTTTCTTTCTTTCTCTTTTTTTTGAGGAAGATTAGCCCTGAGCTAACATCTGCTGCCAATTCTCCTCTTTTTGCTGAGGAAGACTGGCCCTGAGCTAACAACCATGCCCATCTTCCTCTACTTTATATGTGGGATGCCTACCACAGCATGGCTTGCCAAGTAGTGCCAGGTCTGTACCCCGGATCCAAACCGGTGAACCCCAGGCCACCGAAGCGGAACGTGTGCAATTAACTGCTGTGCCACTGGGCTGGCCCCTATATGGCTGTTTTCATTTCCTGCTGACTGAAAGGTTGCTTATCCTTTATCATATGTTATATATTATATTATACAATATATTATAATACATATTAATATACATGATATAAATTATATAAAGTACTGTAGGAAGTATTATATAAAAAGTATTGCACATTGCTGTACTATAATCAGTTCCTGCATTCTTATGAAACCAACTATTGGTTTACATTAAACATACCTAACATCAGTATATTTCCTGTTTTTCGTAATATCTCTCTAAGCAAAGAGAGAGGACTCCAGTGGCACACCCTTTTTTGTTACCTTATTTATCAGAGCTACAGATAGTCAAGAACATTTGGGGTGTTTTCTAGGACATCTGATTAAATCTCATCAAATATTAATTAAAACAAAATCAAATGAGTCAGAAAATGCCAATATTGTATTTGTCTTGGGACAAAGGGAGAGGAAAACAGGTTTGGAGTAAGGTTAGGCGTATGTATTTACCCTCTAGAAAGGAAGGGATTTGGGCCTGAGTGAGGGGAGTCTGGAGGGAAGTTATCTGCCAGCAGTGCTGGACGCCCTGTAGATCCCTGGCCTAGTGTTCAAGCAGCATTAGGCACCAACCACGGAATCAGAAGCTGTCAACCATGACCCCATGATGGTCCAAATTTCTTCACATGCAAGGTCAGATAAGTACATCTAAGATGATTTTAGTGATTCTGTAATCCCCTAGATATCTTCCTAAATGACTGGTATACGATGTTAGTCTTAGATGGGAGGGAGAAAAAAATACCTCATCATCCCACAGCGAGATTGTCGTTCAGTTGTTTGAAGGAGGTCACATTTCTTATGAAGAGCTTCAACTAAGTTATAATCTGATTTGTAAATCAAGCATAGAAGACTAATTATTAGATTTCTTTTTTCATGTTTTGGTGGGATGTGGGAAGGGAAAATGAAGACGTTTGACATCTGGAGTTGGGAGGGGAGTTTGGTAAATGATGCCACTGATTCAGTTGAATAGTGGTTACAGGAAGAAAAGGCCAGGGATACAGATGGTGAGCAGAATGCTTTGTAGTCTTGTTGACTTGATGACATTGCTGAGGAAGGACATCCTTTAACTTCAGCTGGGTGGGGGCAAAGAGAAGACAGGCACTGAGCTATTTTAATCATGCAGCTGCAGATGCAGGCGGTTCTACATCATAGGATTTGGAAAATTCTTTTTTAAAAGAGTGATTGCCCTTGTTTTAATTAAGGAGCCAGATCCCCATTAAGTGGGGCCAATATTTAGGTCACCATATAGTTCATACAATATTATTTGCTTGTATCATTTTCGCTATTGATATAAAAGACTTTCCTTGCCTGATGCAAAATAAAATTTGGGGGAAGCTGTATTCAGATCCAGTATTTGTTTAGCTATTCACTTTTTTTTTTAATTGAGTGAATGATAGGTTACAATCTTGTGTGATTTCAGTTGTACACTAATGTTTGTCATTCGTGTTGTAGGTGCACCACTTCACCCTTTGTGCCCACCCCCCACCCCACCTTTCCCCTGGTAGCCACCAATCTGTTCTCTTTGTCCACATTTTTAAATTCCTCATATGAGTGGAGTCATACAGAGATTATCCTTCTCTAACTGGCTTATTTCACTTAACATAATTCCCTCAAAGTCCATCCATGTTATTGCAAATGGGATGATTTTGTTCTGTTTTGCAGCTGAGTAGTATTCCATTGTATATATGTACCACAACTTCCTTATCCATTCATCTGTTGATGGGCACTTAGGTTGCTTCCATGTCTTGGCTATTGTAAATAATGCTGCAGTGAACATTGGGGTGCATAGGACTTTTGGAATTGCTGATTTCAAGCTGCTTGGATAGATACCCAGTAGTGGAATGGCTGGATTGCATGGTAGTTCTATTTTTAATTTTTTGAGGAATCTCTATACTGTTTTCCATAGTGGCTGCACTAGTTTGCATTCCCACCAGCAGTGTATGAGGGTTCCATTCTCTCCACAACCTCTCCAACATTTGTTACTATTAGATTTAGATATTTTTGTCATTCTAATGGGTGTAAGGTGATATCTTAGTGTAGTTTTGATTTGCATTTCCCTGATGATCAGCGATGATGAGCATCTTTTCATGTGCCTATTGGCCATCCGTATATCTTCTTTGCAGAAATGTCTGTTCATGTCTCCAGCCCATTTTTTGATCGGGTTGTTTGATTTTTTGTTGTTGAGTTGTGAGAGTTCTTTATATATTATGGATATTAAGCCTTTGTCAGATATATGACAGGCAAATATTTTTTCCCAGTTAGTGGGTTGTTTTTTTGTTTCAATCCTGTTTTCATTTGCCTTGAAGAAGCTCTTTAGTCAGATGAAGTCCCATTTGTTTATTCTTTCTATTGTTTCCCTTCTCTGAGAAGACATGGTGTCCGAAAAGGTCCTTTTAATACTGATGTCAAAGAGTGTACTGCCTACGTTTTCTTCTAGAAGCATTATGGTTTCAGGTCCCACCTTTAGGTCTTTGATCCATTTTGAGTTTATTTTGGTGAATGGTGAAAAAGAATGATCAATTTTCATTCTTTTACATGTGGCTTTCCAGTTTTCCCAGCACCATTTGTTGAAAAGACTTTCTTTTCTCCATTGTATGTACTCTGCTCCTTTGTCGAAGATAAGCTGTCCACAGATGTGTGGTTTTATTTCTGGGCTTTCAATTCTGTTCCATTGATCTGTGCACGTGTTTTTGTACCAGTACCATGCTGTTTTGATTACTGTACCTTTGTAGTAAGTTTTGAAGTCAGGGATTGTAATGCCTCCCGTTTTGTTCTTTTTTCTCAGGATTGCTTTAGCAATTCGGGGTCTTTTGTTGCCCCATATAAATTTTAGGATTCTTTGTTCTAATTCTGTAAAGAATGTCATTGGGATTCTGATTGGGATGGCGTTGAATCTGTCGATTGCTTAGGTAGAACGGACATTTTAACTATGCTTATTCTTCCAATCCATGTACCTGGAATGTCTTTCCATCTCCTTATGTCATCATCCAATTCTCTCAGAAAGGCCTTGTAATTTTCATTATATAGGTCCTTCACTTCCTTAGTTAAATTTACCCCTAGGTATTTTATTCTTTTTGTTGCTATTGTGAATGGTATTGTGTTCTTGAGTTCTTTTTCTGTTAGTTCGTTGTTAGAATATAGAAATGCTACTGATTTATGCAAATTGATTTTATACCCTGCAACTTTGCTGTAGTTGTTGATTACTTCTAACAGTTTTCCAATGGATTCTTTGGGGTTTTCTATATATAAGATCATGTCGTCTGCAAACAGTGAGAGTTTCACTTCTTCCCTCCCTATTTGGATTCCTTTTATTCCTTGATCTTGCCTGATTGCTCTGGCCAGGACCTCCAGTACTATGTTAAATAAGAGTGGTGATAGAGGGCATCCTTGTCTCATTCCTGTTTTCAGGGGGATCGCACTCAGTTTTTGCCCATTGAGTATGATGTTGGCTGTGGTCTTGTCATATATGGCCTTTATTATGTTGAGGTAGTTCCCTTCTATGCCCATTTTGTTCAGAGTTTTTATCATAAATGGCTGTTGGATCTTGTTAAATGCTTTCTCTGCATCTATTGAGATGATCATGTGGTTTTTATTCCTCAGTTTGTTGATGTGGTGTATCACATTGATTGATTTGCGGATGTTGAACCATCCCTGTGTCCCTGGTATGAATCCCACTTGATCATGATGTATGATCCTTTTGATGAATTGCTGAATTCTGGTGGCCAAAATTTTGTTTAGAATTTTTGCATCTATGTTCATCAGTGATATTGGCCTGTAGTTCTCTTTTTTCTTGGCGTCCTTGTCTGGCTTTGGTATCAGCATGATGTTGGCCTCATAGAATGTGTTAGGAAGTGTTCCATCCTCCCTAATTTTTTGGAATAGCTTGAAAAGGATGGGTATTAAATCCTCTCTGAAAGTTTGGTAGAATTCCCCAGGGAAGCCATCTGCTCCTGGGGTTGTATTCTTCGGGATGTTTTTGATTGCTGTTTCACTCTCTTTCCTTGTGATTGGTCTGTTCAAATTGTCTGCTTCTTCTTGAGTGAGCTTTGGGAGATTGTAAGAGTCCAAGAATTTATCCATTTCCTCTAGGTTATCCATTCTGTTAGCATAGAGTTTTTCATAGTATTCTCTTATAATCCATTGTATTTCTGCAGAGTCTGTTGTTATTTCTCCTCTTTCATTGCTGATTTTGTTTATTTCTGCTTTCTCCCTTTTTTTCTTTGTAAGTCTGTCTAGGGGTTTGTCAATTTTATTTATCTTGTCAAAGAACCAGTTCTTTGTTTCATTGATCCTTTCTACTGCCTTTTTCATTTCAATAGTATTTATTTCTGCTCTGATTTTTATTATTTCTCTCCTTCTGCTGACTTTGGGCTTTATTTGTTCTTCTTTCTCTAGTTCAGTTAGGTGTAGTTTAAGATGGCTTATTTGGGATTTTTCTTGTTTGTTAATATGTGCCTGTATTGCGATGAATTTTCCTCTTAATACAGCTTTTGCTGTATCCCATATGAGTTGGTATGGTGTGTTATCATTTTCATTAGTTTCCAGGTACTTTTTATTTCTTCTTTAATTTCTTCAGTGATCCATTGCTTGTTCAGTAGTGTATTGTTTAGTCTCCACATCTTTGTGCCTTTCTCAGCTTTTTTCTTGTAATTAATTTCTAGCCTTATAGCATTATGATCAGAGAAGATGCTTGTTATTATTTCAATTTTTTAAACTTTGTAGAGGGTTGCCTTGTTTCCCAACATATGGTCTGTCCTTGAGAATGTTCCATGTGCACTTGAGAAGAATGTGTATTCTGCTTTTTTAGGGTGAAGTGATCTATATATGTCTATTAAGTCCAATTGTTTTAGTTTTTCATTTAGCTCCACTATTTGTTTGTTGATTTTCTGTCTGGATGATCTGTCCATTGATGTGAGTGGGGTGTTGAGGTCCCCTACTATTATTGTATTGTTTTTAACCTCTTCCTTTAGGTCTGTTAATAGTTGCTTTATGAACCTTGGTGCTCCTATGTTGGGCGCATAGATATTTATAAGCGTTATTTCTTCTTGATGAAGTGTCCCTTTGATCATTGTATATTGTCCCTGTGTGTCTCTCTTTACCTGTCTTATTTTGAAATCCACATGGTCTGATGTAAGAATTGCAACACCTGCTTTTTTTTCCTTGCTATTAGCTTGAAGTATGGTCCTCCAGCCCTTCACCCTGAGCCTGTGTTTGTCCTTGGGGCTGAGGTGTGTTTCCTGGAGGCAACAAATTGTTGGATCTTGTTCTTTAATCCATTTTGCACTCTGTGTCTTTTTATTGGAGAGTTCAATCCGTTTACATTGAGAGTGATTATTGATGCATGTGGACTTAAAGCTGTCAATCTGTTGCTCATTATCTGGCTTTCCTGCTTTTCTCTTCCTGTGTGCGTTATCCTACCCATTTGCTACTGCAATTTCTTATGCTGGGTTTCTTAGATTTTTGCTTATTTATGTTTTGTGTCTCTGTTCTGTTGTTTAGTTTAGTGTCTACCCTGAGGTTTGTATTTAGAGTCTCGTGTATAATATAGTCTATTCTCTGGTGGTCTCTTACTTACTTTGGCTAGACTAATTTAGTCCCTTTTCTCTTCCCCTCCTAAATTATTATTTTCACTTCTTGTTCCAACTTGTGTTATGAGTTTGTAGTTAGAGTGATAAGATCGTCTTTTCTTTGGTAGTTTCCTTACCTTTATCCTAATGCTATAGTTGAATATTTGCTATCCTATTCTGCTTCTATTTATCTGTCTCTCTACTCTGTGGTTTGTGACCCCTTTCTCCCTTTTTTCTTTTTTCAGTATGAGAGCCTTCTTGAGGATTTCTTGTAGTGGAGGACTTTTGGTTACAAATTCCTTTAACTTTTGTTTGTCTGGAAAAGATTTAATTTCTCCCTCATATCTGAAGGATATTCTTGCTGGATAGAGTATTCTTGGCTGAAGATTTTTATCTTTTAAAGCTTTGAATATGTCACTCCATTCTCTCCTAGCTTGTAAGGTTTCTGCAGAGAAATCCGCTGAAAGTCTGATAGGGGCTCCCTTGTAGGTAATTCTCTTATTTCGTGCAGCCCTGAGTATTCTTTCTTTGTCATTCCTTTTTGCCATTTTTACTACCATATGCCTTGCAGTAGGTCTTTTTACATTGACAAATCTAGGAGATCTGAAAGCTTCCTCTACACACATTTCTCCCTCAATCCCTAGATTTGGGAAGTTCTCTTCTATAATTTCATTAAGTACACTTTCTGCTCCATTTTCCTTTTCTACGTTCTCGGGAATTCCTATGATCCTTAAATTCTTTCTCCTCATTGAATCTGCTATCTCTCTAATACTTTCCTCATTCCTTTTAATCCTTAGTTCTCTTTCTTCCTCTGTCTGGAGCAATTCAGCCTGTCTATCTTCGATTATGCTAATTTGCTCTTCTATAGAGTCTACCCGGGCATTCAGAGAATCCATATTCTGTTTTATCTGGGCCATTGTGTTTTTCATCTCTAGTAATTCTGTTTGATTCTTCTTCATAATTTCAATCTCTTTTGTGAAGTAACTCCAGAACTCGGCTTGTTTCTCTATCTTTCTCTCTACCTCATTGAGTTTTTTGATTATAGCTGCTCTGAACTAATTTTCATTTGGTTTACCTAATTCCAAGTCCTCAGGACTTAATTCTATGTTTTTATTGTTTTCCTTCTGGTCTGGGGCTTTTATAAATTGCTGGATGGTAGAGGAGCAGTTTTTTCGCATGGTGGTAGAATTCGGTTGCAGTTACCACCTGTCCCCACTAGATGGCGGTCGAGAGCCACGTGTTCTGAGCTCGCTGCCTTTGGGTAAGATGTCGCGCCCAGTGTGCTTTGCCGGGGCGGGGGCGGGGGCGGTTTCTCTTGCGCACCGATCTGGATTCGATCACTTCTGTTCTCTGGTCTCCCCCCTGTGTTTATGGGGTCCCCACGTACGGAAGCTTTCCCCCGTCAGCGGGTTTCCACTGTACCAGCAGCAGGAGTCCTAGACCATCCCCTGGTCGTGCAGCCCCTCCCCCGCTCCTTCCCGGACCCGCACAGCAATCCCGGTTTCTAGGGGATCCAGCGATGTTCTCTCTTACCCCGTTCCAGCTCCTCCGAGGCGGCAGTAGGGGCTCCGTCTTCTGTCTTTTGATACTGCAGGTCTCTGAGTCCCGGCATTGGGTTCATTAGCTGAAATTCAGGCTTTTTTTTTTTTTTCCAGTCCTTTGTTGTACTTTGGAGGGGAGAGAGTCCCGGGTCAGGTCACCCCGCCATTTTGCTCCACCTCCTCTCTAGCTATACACTTTTTGAGTCTCTACCTAGAACCTGGCTGCCCAGTCAATTTCTAGACTCTTCTAGAAATTTCTAGACCCTTCTAGACTATTCTTGCTATATTGTTTCTGAATCTACTGCTTTTATAGTAAATACTGTGCAGTATATATATGCAATTAAAAATCTAGCTGCTTCTATGAAATCACTTAACTAAGCAGTTTCCCATATTCCATTAGAGGAAATGAATTCAAGTTCTTCCAGATGATAGGAAGCAATTACAATAAAGTGCGAGTACTTTTGGAAGGCCATATTTATTCTTCATCACTGTTGTCAAAAGGATAATTTGGATATCTACTACAAGTGTGGCTCTGTTCTCGGGACCAAAGTTTTATAGGATCTAAAAAATATCATCAGTTTCTGCTTTTCCTGGAGAAAAACTCTTGGAGCACCTTTACTTGGAGCCTTTTGGCATCAAAGTAAGAAAACAAAAACTAACTGTAGTTATGTAGTTTTCATATTTCTTAAATTCCCCTGATTATTGCTTTGGAATCATCCAGATGTTCTATGGGTTAATATTTTTGTTCAGTTTAATTACATTGAATTATTTTCTGAAATTAAAAGGAGCTGTTTATTGAAATCTTCAGTGTTGCCTCCTTGTGTTGACTGCTGGCAATTTTAAATTAAAATAATTATTCTTTATAATTCCCTCACTTACAGAGGTTAGCATTGTCTATATCTTCCCCTGGGCTGAATTAAAGAGCGTAACTTCGTGTAATGTAGTACATTTTGCCTGAGATTACTTTTCTTAAAACGAGACAGTTGCTTTTTCTTCAAGTCATGGTTTGAAAAATAAACTTGAATATATGTGCCAAAGTTTTGCCTATATTTTTAACCGATTTTTCAAAAGTTGACATATAGCAGAAAGATCTCCTCTTTACCTCAGGAGCTTTGTCAATCTTTGGATTTGGTAATATATTAATCCTGGTTTGTGATCCAAACTTGGCTTTCTTTAATATTTCTTCTTTTCCAGGAAAAAAACCCCATGAACATGGCCTTTTAAAAGTTCAACCTCTACCTTTGTTCTCAGAGAAAGGAAATTTAATTATATTTGTAGCTTTTGCAATTTCTACTTCTCATCAGAAAATTATTTTTGCTGTCAAATACAAACCCTGTTTGTCTCATTCTCTGACTTCCAGTCCTTTTCCATCTAAATATCTTCCATTCATGTTAGCCACCTGCGCTCCTTGCGTCTTCTACACTGGCTTAACTTACATATATAGTTTTACATTTTCTTCTACAACCTTTTTTTCTTTTCTTTTCTTTCTTTTTTTTTTTTTTTTGTGAGGAAGATTGGCCCTGAGCTGACATCTATGCCAGTCTTCCTCTATGACATATATGGGATGGGATGCCGACACAGCATGGCTTGATGACTGGTATGTAGGTCCGTGCCCAGGATCCAAACCCACCAACCCCGGGCTGCCGAAGCGGAGCACTATGCCACTGGGCTGGCCCCTCTTCTACAACTTTGTAGGATTCATTTAGTGTTTATTGTCTTGCAGACAATATCTCACATTCTTTTTTCTTTTTTATGTATCTGGGGTGAAGGTTGAACTGTTTCGTTTCCCTCCTAGTATTTATTAAGATAGATGACACAACCCTGGAATCTAATGGTGACATGTAGAATGCTTTCAGTGTTCATATCCTTTACTTTTTGCATTTCTAATTCTATTGAGTAAGAGAGAAATTGGTCAGAGAAGTAGAAGGTAATCTTGAAGAGTATCATGTCATAATAAAACAAAGAGAGTGGGGTTTAAAGAAAATGGTAGTGAACCACAGAATTAAATATTGAAGGAGATATTGAAGGAGGTTTTGGTAATTATGCATCATTGGCACGTAAAGCAATGTTAGTGCAGTGTGGAATAGATTATCTTTTTGAGAAATATGGTGAGGGTGATAATCTGAGATGCAAGACTACTTCCCAGGATGGGCAGTATCACTGAAAGTGCTTGGTTAGCCTTAACCTGGCCCTATTATCTAAAGAGATGAGAAAGAATCAGTAGAGAGTAGAAACTGCGCATACACAAGCAACAGGGATGAAGCAGGGAGAGGAGGCAGGGGAGATGGAGTTTTAAAATCCATGCACCAAAAATTCTTTTTCTCTGAGACACAGCAGGGAAGGTTGACAGGTTTGTGGATGATTCTGGAAGTTTTGATGGAAAAGAGAACGGTCTTGTAGGGGAATTTCCGTAAACTCAGTAAAATGAGAGAAGAGGTTACTTGCTAAGGTGGAGGTCAACCTGGGGGCCTTCGTGTTGGACAGTATTTGCCTGAAGAGAAGCCAAAGAGGAACACAGAGCTTACTGAGGTGTGGTGGTGGCTCAGCACTGATCGAGTCACTCTCCTGCTTGAAGCCTTTCATCAGAATTCTTTGACTAGCAAGGAAAGTATTTTTTTCTTTCTTGGTTTACACTGATTTTGTGATTTGTCACAGACAACAGTAGGAACAACAGTTTGAGACAGATGAAGTTGTATTGAATGGCTTCATATATTTTTGTTACTTTTTCCTGAGCTTAGATTGGGGTCCCCTTTACTGTTTGAGCCCGACACCATCAATATGGTCAGAAGTTTAGGGTGTTTTTTGACCCAGGTTGAACTTGGCATTCATCCCAAGCACAATTTTGTAATATTATAAGTTAGGGAGGTAATCAGACCCCGCTCTGCCTAATTGCCCACTCTCTTGCAATGTGCACTGTCAGTTCCTGCCATTTTCTACACACTGTTTTAATTGTTCTTTCTGCCTTCCCTTTGGCTAAGGTGACTTCTTCACCTGACAAGTGTCCCCCTACCTTCCCACACGTCTCTCATACTTAACTAAATAGTTTTCGTCTTTCAAGACCTTGGCTTAAACTTGACCTCCTTCATAAAGCTGTCCAAAGCTGTCGCTATTCCTCTCTGTCTCTCTGAATAGTGAATTCTGCTCAGTTCAAATCTTATTTTCCTATTTCCCCCTGTTTTCTTAGGTAGACTGTGATTTTCTTGTAGGAAGGCTCATATCTTCTATTTCTTTTAGATCCATTCACCATTGTCTGGTACCAGGTGTGTATTAAATCTTAATAAATGTTCATGTATTAAATTGTTTGTAACTGGGTCTTATTTTCAAACGATGACTCCAGTAGTTGATATTTAAAATATTTGTACTCCCTATATTTGTTTTTTATTGTACTGCTACAGATAATGGTTGTTAGAATGGAACATTTTTGATGTTTCAGGTCCTCTTAGCAAGCTTCATTAATTTAAAATATTTTAAATTTAAATTTTATTTTCCTCTCTTCATTTTCATGATTCTGTGCATGCTTGGTTCACTCCAAGTCGTGACTCTTGAAGATGTCATGGTAACCTGGCAGAGAATTCCTGGGTTAAGGTGTTCTTTCCTCCCATCCCTGAAGTGTTTTTCAGCTGTTATGATATGCTCCTTCACTCTTTTTTTCCTTGCAGTTCATACCTGATGATAAAATTATACTTTTTACGCCCTGGGTTTTGACTATTCCTTCTCCTTTAGGCAATATAAGGCCATGATATGTTTGATGTATTTAGTGTAAGAAAATACACTGGTCACGTTATGTGTAATAACTTTTCCTTTTTAACTTAATTCATTAACTATTGGTAGTGCCATTTATGTTGTACTTTGCTTGTTATTGGGAAGTGGTAATTTGCTTAACTCATTCAAGCCAAGGAACTTTTTATGGGATAAAAAAGTACAAAGGAAACATGTAAGTTGAATAATAAAATCAAAATAATAAAAAATGTATTTATTACAAAATAAATTTATTTATTACAAAGTTATAAATATATAAAAATACATATTTATGTTTATTTTAGGAATCACACATTTTAAGTCCAGTGCAAGATGGAACAAAGAAACCTCAGATTGACAGCAATAAGAGCAATAACTACCGGATTGTAAAGGAGGTCAGCAGATGTAAAATACTTTTATATGGGTTTATGTTTGCGTGGCAGGAATTTTTGCTAACATAGTATATTTGTTATACTTATTGCTTTTCTTCTTCTTTTTAAAGATTTTGATTAGGCTAAGTAAGCTCTGTGTACAGAACAAAAAGTGTCGGAATCAGCATCAGCGATTACTGAAAAATATGGGAGCTCACTCGGTGGTGTTGGATCTTCTGCAGATCCCTTATGAAAAGGTTAGGTCTTACTTTTCTCTTTAATTTTTCATTTTGATACAGTTTCAAATATATCGCAAAGTTACGAAGAATTTTTTCCCCTGACTTATGTGAAAGTAAGTCGCCAACCTGATGCCCCGTCACACCTGAGCCCTTTAGTGTGTATTTCCTACAAACAAGGACATTCTTCTACATAACCACACGACAACCTTCCAAATCAGGGAAGAGCATGACACTCTACTCCCACCTAATCCTCATGCGCCGTTCACATTTCTCCCATTATCCCAGTCGTGTCTTGTTTGACAAAAAGATCCACTTTGGATACAATTGCTGTTTGGTCCTCATGGCTGGTTAAATCTCATCCTGAATCCCCCATGACATTGACACTTTTGAAGACAGACCAGCTATTTTGAAGACTGTCCCTTAATTTGGGTCATCTGAGGTTTCCTTGTGATTAGATTCAGTTATGCATCTTTGGCAGGAATGTAACAAGTGACACTAAGTTCTTCCCACCACTTCCTGTCAGGCTGCACACGATTTTAATTTGTCCCTTTACTGCTGGTGTTCACTATGATCCCTTGATTAAGGCGGTGTCTGCCAGGATTCTCCACTGTGAAGTACTCGCTTTTGCTTTGTAATGAATAAGTATTTTGTGGAGAGGCTCTTTGAAACTAAGTAAAATATCCCATTCTTCATCAAACTTTCCATTTGTTCAGTTATTTATTTTCATCAGTATGGACTTGTGGATGCTCATTTTATTCAATAGGTTATATTAGGTTTCTTTCATTATTTATTTCGATTCTCAGGTTGTCTCAGATTTGGCGAGTGGAGCCTCTTCAAGCTAGCTTCTCTGTCCTCTAACATGTCCTCATCATTCTTTGAGTAGTTCCTTGCTGTTTTGCACGTTAAAATGTTCCAGGCTCATCTTGCATTCTTCTTGCTCCACCTCTGATATCAGCCATCTCTTTAAGTAGTCCTGGAATCGTATTTAGAAGCAAAGTTCTGAGAACTAAGTTTACTTATTGCTGTGAGAGTTTTGTCCCTCCAGGCCCTCTAAATAGACAAAGCTAGGAAATATGTGTGTGTGTTAATATAGTTACTCATTTATTAATACTCTGTATTAACTAATCTTCCTTCACTACTGCTGCCCACTCCTCCATACGAATGCCCTCTGTACCTCACTCAGGCTCTGACACCCCCAGGTGGATGCCCTCTTTATCTCTTTTGGACACCAATGAACCATGCCAGGCCTCTCTGTGTGGATGCCCTCCCCACTTGTACTTTCACTCCTCATACTGGATTACCCACCCTCTGACTTAGTTGCTTTTTAGTATGTAAATTTATAAATGCTACCATTCCTTAGGTGGCATAATTCATAGTGTGGCAGAGAATGTAATAAAAGGCATTGAAAGGTAACAAAAGGAATTAAATCCTTAGCACTTATTATCCGCATTATTTTATCTTTGATATTGTGACATGGACATTGGACATGTGATCAATTGCTTCTTCTAATAATATAACTGTAGCATTGACTATTTTACTACTCCTTTGTGTTTGTAAGTTTGCTCAGTTTTAATAACTGGATTGTTCAGAAACAAAAAAAAGAATAAGATGAGAATTTCAAAGAAGTATCAAATACAGTAGAACTGGCCTTGGTGTTCTTTTGTACCGGCCAGGTTTTCAGTGGGAATTGGGTATTCCTGTGGCTGAAGTCCCTTTGATCTCTGTTGACTATCCCCGGATTACACAAGTAAAGGAAAGTGTTAGCAGATTTTGAAATAAAAATTTCCTGTTTTTAAGTTAGGGATGGATTTTTTTTTTTGGCTTATTAGTTTAGTTAATTCATTCCTCTTTTAAATAGGAGGAAATAGGTCTATTAATAATCTTAGGCTGTTTGTTTTGTTATAGATGGCATAAACTATAGACTCTTAGATTAGGGAAAAAAGAAAACATTGACATTATTTAATAGGAACTACTACTCAAAACGAGTCCATCTTGTATCTGACGCTGATCACATGACAAGTGAGACAATCAACTAACCAGAAAAAATTTAGGTGGTTTCAGTGATATTGTTAAAAGACCGTTTTTAAGAAGAGAACTTTGCATTCTTTCTGAGTTTTGAGACTTAATTTTCTTATTGAGATTCTATAAGCAAATGATAGTATTGTGGGACTTTGGAAAATGATAGTGAATAAGGAAAGTGACTAAACAGTACATGTGTTTAGAACGAGGGGGACAAAGAGAGAGAGGAGAAAAGAGGAGAGGAGAAAGCAAAGAGAAAAAGGAAGAGATGGAAGTAAGAGACAAAGTAAATAGCAAAAGGTGGGAGGGGAGAAAGAGGCACTCTATACAGAGATGGGGAAATGTAGTGGACATGCAGAAAGGCTGGGGAGAAAGACAGACGGACTGTGAAAGAATAAGCAGGTTGAAAGAGTGAAGCAGAACAGATAATAGGAGAAGTAAAGATAAGGTGAGAAACATCTAGAAAACAGGAGTGAGGGGATATAGTGGGGGTAACCAGGAGAAGTGTAGAAATAAAAGGTAGAGAAAGGGGAGCATACAACAATGGCAGAGAGGAGAAGTGTGCATGCGAAAGAACGTATTTTTTGATAATATTTTTGCTCTGGTATGTTGTTCTCCTGTCTCATGTGCTACTCTTTAACTTACAGAACGATGAAAAGATGAATGAAGTAATGAATCTGGCCCATACATTCCTGCAGAATTTCTGTCGGGGAAATCCACAGAATCAAGTTCTCCTTCATAAACACCTGAATTTGTTTTTAACTCCTGGTGTAAGTATTTTAAAGACTTCTAGTATTTATAGTAAAGTGTCCCTCACATTGGTTTTAGCAGCATTGATGAATAGAAGTTTATTAATCTTCACCACTTCATTTCTTTCCTTGTAGGAGTTCTCTAAAAGTGATTATCTTTTATTTCCATTAGGGAAATATTTAAAGAGACTTGAAAAATTACACAAATTTTACCTGCAAATGACAATTTCGTTTAAATGTATATAGTTTAATCTTAGGAAAAAGGTATAATAGAACAAAGAACTGACTCTACAATGCCATGAGTAAGATAAATATGGAAAACTCAAAGGTGGAGTTACTTCTGCTTTGTAAAATGAGTGTCAGAGAATACTAGGGAAGTGCTAACTTTGAAAAATAGAAAATTAAATTAATCTCAAGAATACTGTTGCCACCATGTTGACCTTTATGATAATAAGCTCCTTTTTCCAACTAGATTCCTTTGTGATCTCAGTTTTCTTTTAATGGTAAATTATCTCATTGCATTTGTAGAAGACTAGCACAGAAAACTCACCATGGCTTTGCATAAAATATACAACCGATCACAAGCAGGGAAGTTAGTCTGAGTACAGTAGAATAGAAAATTGAAAATTGATCTTGTCAGAATTACAAGGGCACATTCCTCTCTGTTTAGCTCCTTGAAGCAGAAACCATGCGGCACATCTTCATGAACAATTACCATCTGTGCAATGAAATTAGCGAGAGAGTTGTGCAGCACTTCGTCCACTGCATCGAGACGCACGGCCGCCACGTGGAGTACCTGAGGTTTTTGCAAACGATTGTAAAAGCAGATGGCAAATATGTGAAGAAATGCCAGGATATGGTAATGACAGAGGTATGTTCTCCGTTTGCATTTTATCAGCTTCACATAAACAATATGCTCAAATATGTGTTTTCTGTTTATTTAGAATGAAAAAGCCACCAACATCATAGGTTTGGAAAGCAGTTTAATCATGACTGCTTAACAAGCACAAATATGTTTTGCTTAAATCTAATGAAAGAACATATCATAAGTTGATTTTATAATTTTCTGAGAGTTCATTTTTCTTTGTGATCCTTAATGTATTTGTGTGTTTTAAGTAATAGGTAATCCAGTGAAATGTTATAGATTATTTAGAATGAAAGTGGAAAAATTTTATATTTTTAAGATTTCACAATATAAGAAAAATGGATTAAACTCTGCTTTCCCAGTGCCTTTATTATTCTGTTCCTGAAATATAGAATGGATGTTCTCTGCTACTATTTGCCCAGAGCTTTGAAGGGAATTAAACTAATTGATAGAAATTATCCATCAGTGATGTATTACATGTGAAAACTTGGCTATTTAGAGCAAGATAAAAATTTAAGAAGAGAAATGGATGGAGTACTTCATTTATTTGTTCTTTTCATTGGGATGTTTGACATTGAGCGAGATTTATGCAATGAATAAGTTACTCACCAGGAACCTAGTGATACGTTGGGGAACTGACAGCTCTTTGAGCCCACTGGGGTAAATCATTGATCTGTGACCTGATGTTTCTCTAAAAGCTTGTATGGATTAAGGCAGATTTCAGCCATGGATACCAAACAATTATGTAGTAGATTATATTGAGTTAGGGCGATTTTCATAATTAGATACCTTAAATTTGGGAATGGGGATGATTTCTACTTTGATACAATATGAGTCCTTTCTGCCCCATAGAAATCTTAAAATTAATTCAGCTTAAAACTTTGAAATTTTAATATAAGTTACTGTTATTAAACATTTTAAGGAACACTTAAAACTTGTAAAATTTCCCTTTTTCTTATTTACATTTACGTTAACATTAGTTCTTCATTGTCTAGAAATGTGGAAGGTAGTTTGAATTTGTACTATCATCATCAAGGGAAGAAAGAAAATGGGAAAGCAGCAAATATTTAAGCCTGTCCTATGATACTTATTAGGTGAAGTGTCTCTATGTGTCAAGAAGTATTTGTAATATTATATTGTATTAATGTATAATGCATATTTTTGACACATATACATTCTCTTTCAACAAAACTTTCAAAGTAAGCCAATGAATTATCTTATCAATTTAAATGTGATCAGTTTAAATAAAATAGAGAAAAAATATATAAGCTGTGTTACCCACCAAAATATCTCACATTGGAGTCAGAAAATTAGTACTGATAATAGATAGACAATGAGACGTTATGGAGTTTGAGCAATAAAAGGTAATTTACCATCTGCTGAAATTCTCCACTAAAATTATATAAATGAAATAGGAAGGAAAATTTTTGTCCTAAAAGCCCCTACTTATTTATTTCTTTGTCTCTCTTTCTTAAAAGTCTTCTTTTTTTCTTTATTTGTCCCATCTCTGCTTTCACTTCCATTCTCTACTGATGCCCATGCATGACACATGGAATTTTCAGATTCTTGTAGAGTCGCATTTGGCTCAATGTACTTGCTTACTTATTCTGTCAGTACTGAAGGGGCTGAGGATATCTTATTCTGCTTTAGTAAAATTAGACTTATGAGAATTCTCATGCTTTGGCAATAGAGTCTTCCATTTGAAGTAGAGGGAAATATCTTTCTTCGAATACTTTGCAGGTTTAATTTCTGTGGGTAACTCTCTGATGAACAATTTACTATCATCTGTGTCATTTAGTTCTTGCCCCCATCCACCTCTCCCATGCTCCCCGACTAGTTTTGATAACATTTGTAGCTAATCACTTGGTGCCTGACTGGAATCCTTTTACCATCCTGCCTTGGTATAGTTCTTGTGTAATATGGTCTGTGTTTTTACAAAGAGATACGTGTGTTTCCTATTTTTAGGAGTAGACCTAGCCTTTGGAAATAACTGCAAGGATGAACATTTGGACTGCTATGTAGACTCTCTTATTATCATTTCAGTTGATAAATGGGGGTGAAGATGTCCTGATATTTTACAATGATAGAGCATCATTTCCCATCCTTCTCCATATGATGTGTTCAGAGAGAGACCGAGGGGATGAGAGTGGCCCCTTGGCCTACCACATCACCCTTGTAGAGTTGCTGGCAGCATGCACAGAGGGGAAAAATGTCTACACTGAAATCAAGTGCAATTCCCTTCTACCCCTGGACGACATAGTGAGGGTGGTGACCCATGACGACTGCATCCCTGAGGTAAGCCTGGCAAGAGCTTAGCAGCTATAGAATTGTTATTACTTTTTTAAGTGCATAAGTACCAGAAATCCCCATCCTACTGTTTATAATGAGATAATATATTTAGTCAAGAAATTGTACTTAACTATATAGCTACGAAAATTTAAAAGAGCATGAAAAAGTTTACTTTTTTAGTTCTATGAGAAGCTATGAAAGATAATAAACCTTTTTAAAGTATAGCCACTGTTGGTTTACTGGAAGCTACTACAGGAGTCTCTTAAGTTCTAAGTATGGTAGTATGATCAAACCGTAACCTCAGGTATGTTCTTGAGCATAAAATAGATACTTCATAAATCATTCACCATCATCGCTAGGAGAGGCTAGGATGGTGCTGCAGGATAGCCTGTTAGACTCGGTAGATTTACCTTGCTTTACGGAATAGATGCATTTTTGGAAATATGGACACATATTTTGTTTTATTCACACATTATCTTTTACCCTCTGTCCTAGTTTGGCTTTGATGATAGGGAAGAAACTCATTAGAAACTGGTTGTCTGCCAACAGGATTAATGAGGCTTCCAGGAATGTACATTGCAACATTTTCTTTCTTTTCTACTGTTGTGGCATATTGTTGCAAAGTTCATAAATGTGTGATACACTGAGTATGATATAAATCCACATATTTTAAATCACAGTAACTTAAAAGGTGTCAAGTTAGGTTAACTTTTCTACTTCCAGATAGTCCTATATAGTGATGGACTTGAAGTTATATTTTTGGGAAATTTTGTGGAATTATTGACACCTCAAACCAAGGGTGCTTCATGCCTTGATTGATCTGAAATAAGATGGCAAAGAAAGGAAGCGTAGTGTAGTGATTAGATCCATGGGTGAGTCTTTATTTGAGATCCTAATTCTGGCCGTGCCTCTTCCCACATGCAGTTCTCTCTGACCACAGAACTCCTACGTATTATGTTCACCTGCTTCACTGCTCTTCAGCCTTCAGATCTTGATTCAAGCATTTCTTCTTCAGGGAAGACTTCCCTGGCCTCCCATAGTGGAGGCTACAAGAGTTTATAATTCAAAATTTGACATGTCAATTTTGTTAGTTAACAAACATCTGTAGCCCTCACATCATTTCCCAAGATTATAAAGTCAACGAGGATGACAACTAGGTCTCTGTTCACTGTTATATTGTCTGAACCTGTCTATGCTCGATTAATATGTTTTGAGTGAAGGAATGAATGAATGAAAGAATGAATCAGAATTCCGGATCTATTGCTTTCAGCTGTGTGACTGACCCAGCAGGTTACTTAACCTCTCTAATCTAATTTCCACAATTTTAAAGTGAAATAATTATAGTGTGTTCCTGATAAGATTGTTGGAGGATTAGTAAATTAAGTAAGATATTACTTACTTAATATAAGTAAAAAACCCCACAAAACTTGTTAATTACTTAACATACAAAGTGCTGAAGGTGTTTTCCATGTAGCAGACAATGAATAAATATTAGCTGCTGTCAAGATGATTATGATGATGCACTGAATGGCTCGGATGTCTCCCTACCCTGTGATCGGTACTTGGCACAGGTACCCTGTCACTGAAGGTTTGTTTTAGATCTCGGTCAAGAAGAAGTAAACACTAAGGGCATGAAAGCTGGCCCTGTATTCCTCATTGTTCTAACTTGGATGCCATGAATCCCTGAAACTGTTTACCTGATTTTTTATGTATATGCATTTTCCTGGGGAGATTTATAACTTTCATCACATTTTCATAAAAGAAGACAGAAAAAGAAAGGGTGAAAGAGAATGAAAGACAAAAACTAGTGCCCTACACACTTTAGAAATGGTATATGTTGGTGAGACTCAGCTCAGTCCTCTATGAGGAATTTTGCTAAATCTGGAAAGGAATTTTACTACCACTTAAAATAAGACAACTTTTTTTGTAAACTGTGAGCCTGTTTCTTCTCAGACATAGTACAGTGGTTACAGGGGAAGAGGGGTGGAGGGTGGGCACAGGGGTTGAAGGGGAGCACCTATGTGGTGACAGACAAGAAATAATGTACAACTGAAATTTCACAATGATGTAAACAGTTATGAATATCAATTAAAAAAATATTTTCGGGAGCCGGCCCGGTGGCGCAGCGGTTAAGTGCGCACATTCTGCCTTGGCAGCCCAGGGTTCACTGGTTCAGATCCCGGGTGCGGACCTGGCACCGCTTGGCATGCCATGCTGTGGTAGGCGTCCCACATATAAAGTAGAGGAAGATGGGCATGGATGTTAGCTCAGGGCCAGTCTTCCTCAGCAAGAAGAGGAGGATTAGCAGCAGTTAGCTCAGGGCTAATCTTCCTCAAAAAAAAAAAAAAAAATATGTATTTTCGAATGGCAATAAAGTATTATTTAGTCAACACATTTAAACATTATATTAAAACTCTCTTGGTTGCAAGTGACAGAAACCTAACTGAAACTAGGTTAAATAAAAAAAGGGAATTTTATTGACTCCTGTATTTGGGAATTTGAAGGATAGTTGTTCAGATGGATCAAGAGGTTCAAACAATATCAGAATTCTTTCCATCTCTTGTTCCCTTTTCCTTTGTGGTTTTGCCTCATTCTCTTCTTTTGAGCATAATTTTCCTCTACACACCTGGAGAAGATGGCTTGGAGTTCAGGTTTACCTTGTTCCACTTTAGCAGAAGGAGAGAGAGAATGACAGAGACAGAAAGAGAAGGGGAGAGGAGAGGGAGAGGAAAGGAGGAGGGGAGAGGAGGGGGAAAGGGAGCACTTTTAACTCCTAGTGTCTCCAATATGATAGACTGGGTTCAAGTGAAGCGCACATTGTCGCCCCAGTCACTGGGGATGGAATACGAGGTCATGCGTGTACCCTGGGTCAGGGCATGGAGAGTTGTAATAAAAGAAGGGAAATGGGAATGCTTTCTGTAATCGACTATGGGAACTAACACAGATTTTATTTAATTTTTCATAACGATATTTACAAATTGAACAATAAGGAAAACTCACTGTCTTTTGCATTTGAAACTCGCACAGGTTAAAATTGCGTATGTGAATTTTGTTAATCACTGTTACGTTGACACTGAAGTGGAAATGAAAGAAATCTACACAAGTAACCACATTTGGAAATTATTTGAGAACTTCCTGGTAGATATGGCAAGGGTAAGTTACATTTTGACTTCTTTAAATACTTTGACTTTTAAATTCTTTACACTTTGATTTCTTTAAATACTACTTCATGTTTAATAAGGTCATTGATATGTATTTTGACTAAACAGTGTCAAGCATCTGGGTGCAAACTTGGAATTAAATCTGCTATCTTTGGATGTAATCCATTGTGTTCAAAAAGTTGTGAATGGGTTTCACAAGATTGTGAGTGAGATTTAATGATTTAATATACACAAAATACCAAGTACAGTGTTGATAGCAACAAAGTGTTCATTTCTACTTTTACATCTAACTGTGTTGGTCTGTTATTAAATGCAATTTTAGTGGCCTTTTTGCATTGGTTAGAGAAGACATTTGGCAGAGGTCAATTTGTATTCACCCTCTTCTCATGAATGCAATTACAAACCATAGACGGAAGAGATCTCAAGAGGTCCTGACTCCCGCTTTCAGACAGATAGCTACGTGACCAGACTACTCGGGACTCAGCATTGCTCGCTGTTGGCTGTTCGGAGTCTGCTTTGGAAGTGTGCTCCAGTAATTGAAGCATCTGGTGCTTTTTACTCATGTCCATCAAAATATATTCTGCTTTTTCCTTTGAGTCCGTTTCCTCTTGTTTGGCTTTCTTGGGGGGGATTGGGAGGTCATGTGGAGCTGGTTGGCATTTTCTAGATACTGTCCAGCATATGTTTTTGCTCTGTTAATATTGTGTAAATGATGAATGACTGAAGAAAGGAAGGAAGGGATCTCCTTGATAGATAGCACTTAATTTCAGTTAATATATCTTAACTTTTTTTTTTTTGCGTTCTGAATTATCATAACATCCAGGGTGTATTATTTTAGGGTTTTTTTGGGATATTCTCTAGTTTTCCATTTACAATTATGAGACTTAATGTTCAAGTAAGAGTTTCACCAGTAGAAGATAGTGTATAGATAACTGCTTAGAACTTTTATGACTTATGGTGGCCTGTCCCAGTCCTTTGGCTTCCCGCATTCCTGAGTGCTGGTAGCTTTACGTAGGCTTCCTTTAGATGTATTTGGAGAGGAGCTAGTGAGGTCCATATTTCCACTGTCCTATAAGAATGGATGCCAACTGTTATCCATTAGCTCACTGCCTCTCCACAATCCTTTCTGGAAGGAGGGAAATCAAAGGGGATATAATAAAACATCGACTGCAGACCCGGACATCAGAGAAAAATCTTGGATGATACAATAAGTCATGTATTGTTCCAGTCCAGGAACTCTTATCTAGTCAAGGCTTGCAGGTGAAGTGTGCTTATCTTTACCTTTGATGTGGTGTAGCATGAGTGAGCTCTGCTGTGTGCGAGCATGTGTAAAGTTAGGCAGTTCCTATTTTACGTCATTTCTGTGTAACTACAAGCCACTCATTACCCTTCTCAGGTAAACCTGCCCCTGGGGAGAAATCATCCTGTTTTACACAGGACTTACACACCACTCATAGGTACCGCCATGACCTTGTGAAGCCCTACATCTGATCCGCTACAAGTATCTCCAGAGACCTTGAAGTAAAGGATAGTTTATGTGCCGATGACTGAGCTTTAAAATTGCACGTGTGGGAAGATATTAAAGAGATTATAGACTGATTTGCAGAGCTGCACAGTGCTACAGACTAAAGATAAGCTTGAAAAAGACCAAGGTCACATTCTAGGCAGCCTGAGCTGCCAAGCTAAAGGACTTTTACTTTTTAAACCAAAGAAAGCTGATGATGATTGCCATTGATTATGCTACCTTGGAAACACTCTTTCCATTGATGTGTTCATAAGGCAAAGATGTATATATTCTTTTTTTTTTTTAAGAAAGTATGCATGTAGGAAGAATTTTTGTTTTAACTATTTTGGTTAAGTAGACAATGTTATTTGTTATATAAAGGCTCTAGGGGAATTTCAAGATCTTGGTTTATTCACTCATTATGTCTAACCACAACAGCTTAGCTCTACTGCAAAAGCATTTTTTTCTTTCCTTCTTGTTTCCATCTTATTCATATTTTAAAGCAGCAATTCTCTTATCCTCTCACGAAGAATGGCAAGGAATCACCCTTCCTATTTCAGGAAGGGACAGGAAACATGACATTTCCATATCTGGAGTTAGTCTTTCTTCCCTTGAAGAATGATTAAGGGTCACCACGTACTTTCAAATTCAAATACAAAAAATGTGGTTAAATAAGTGGAATGTGACCTTCTAGGCAAATTTCCAGTTCAGTAGAGCAGTAGTTCTCAAACTGTGGTGAGTGTCAGAATTATCTGGAGGGTTTGTTAAAACACAGACTGCTGACCCCACCCCCAGAGTTCCTGATTCGGTAGTTGTAAGACTTGGCATTTTTAACAAGTTCCCAGGTGATGCTGAAGCTGTTGGTCCAGGGACCACACTTTGAGAACTGCTTTGAGAACTATGCAGAGCATAGTAGTTAAGAGTAGGCGTTTTACAGGTGTTAGCCAGACCAGACTTCAAGTCCCGATTCTGCCTCTTACTAGCTCAGTTACCTTGGGCAGGGTACTTACCTCTCTGACTCTGAGTTTCCTTATTTGTAAAATGAATACAATAATAACACATTCCTAATAGGGTTATTAGGAGGATTCAATGATATAATACAGTTAAAGCTCTTAGCTGTCCTTGGCACTAAGAGAGTTGGTAACATCATCCATTTCGTCCATATCATGGTAACATCACCGGTATTATTACAAGGGTATATGTAGCCTTTAAAACAATTTCAAAAAGCTTCCCCAAGACCTATATCAAATAATAATGTTGAAGATAACCAAAAAGGAGACCATTCAGCACAGGCAAGAGCCAGAAATCATGTTTATGAAGCTGGACATGCACAATAGTGACTTGACATAGAGATGGACGAAATTCAGATATCAGAACAAAGTTATGAAATCCTGGAACAACTGATTTACATCACTGAGAAATGGTGAAGATAATCTGGAGAAAAGAGGTTTGGTAAATTGGACCTAAAGAATCATAGGATCTCCGAGTTGGAAGAAACTGATAGTCATGTAGGTCACAGTCGTAAGCACCTGCTATTTCCAGTAACAATGTTCTCACTATTTTTTGAGACAACTAGTATCATTGTTGCACAACTTTAATTGTTAAAGGATCTTATATTGAGCCAAATTTTTATGTATTATAATTTTTACCCATTTCTTCCTTCTGCAGCAACATAAAATGATTCAGTTCAGCAAAGATGTGGGTGTTTAAAAGTATACAATTTAAAGGAATTTAAGATCATCTAGGTTGACCTCAGAATTTTGCCCCTGAGTTCCAGAGAGATGACTTTGCTAGTACATGGTGACTGTCTAGCCAGTAGCAGAGCTGGGAAGTCTGCCGCAGCCCAATGCAGTGATTCCCACAACGGCTCCTCCTTGTTATTTTCAGTACACTTTTGGGTTCTCTCTAATTTGTCAGTGTTTTAAAAGTATAGCATTTGGGATGGAACCCAGTGCTTTAGTCAGGGTCCAGCCAGCACAAAGCAGATGATTATTTTAGTAGAATTTGGAGAACAATCATGAAGGCAAATGAAATATTAGTATGTGGTGGCACTCACGCCACCTGCCACCTTTCTTATCTTTCTCTGGAGTCAGCATGACCAGGTTCTTTTTCTTTGGTCTGGGTAAAGCTCTCTAAAGAGTCGCCCTAATTAGTATCTTTCGCTTTCCTGTTTGTACCCCCTTGTCTTTTGTCTTGTTGAGACCCATATAAAAAAAACTTTGTGAAAGACTATTTTGAATAAACTGGTGCTAGATTATTTCACATACTTGTTCCATTCTGATTTCCTAATAGAGACAGCATCCATGTCCTGTAAGTACACCAGATTTGGGCAGGTAGCAAAGCTAGTAGACCCATGAAAAGTTGTTCTGCTCTCCTTCAGAGTGTTTAATGAGAGCCCCCTGTGATCTACATTCCAGTTCAGCTAAATTGCTGTTTGTAGAGCAGAAGTGCTTTTCCTTGCCTTTATAATTGGTTGCTGTTTCAAAAGCTAGGGGATTTGTGTCATTATTAGAAAGCACATGGAGGTGAGTGGGCTGTGGTCAATGTTAGCCTCATACTATATTTTTTCTTTTAAAGATGTTCCCAATTTTGCTATCAATTTCAGGATTCTCTAATGGCCAATAGTACTCTAAGAGATGTATTGGCAGAATGAAATTAGACTAAGAAATAACTTAGAGGCACCCCTAACCCACTGTCATGTCATTGTCCCATCAATCACTGCTTAACAAGACAAATCAGAGTATTTCCTTTTCAGATAGATCACTTAAGCCATTCTCTCCCTTTACTTAGCTTACCAGATGGGTAGAAAGTAGGAGTAAAGGTAAAATTTATATGTACTTTGAAACACACTTTCCAAGTTCTTTAATTTGGTAGGATTGAATAGGTTTTCTTTGCTTGATGATTTGATTCTATAATTTTCTTGACTTTCTTAAGTTGAACGAGCCATTGAAAAGTCTCATTTTTAAGAACTTCTTTTCATGTGGCCTCATTAGCTAGCATTGCAGGGAAGTGAAGAGTATATTCTATAAATCTTATTCTTCATGTAGCACCTTTCCTTCAGTTGTAATTCTATTTTTCTCCTCAACTTTCATGCTGAATTGTAATGATGGTGCCCACTTGGAATGAACACTTGTTTGACTCTTCTCGAATGATGTTTGGTTGGAGCCTGTCCTGCATCGTACTTTCTGCTCTTCAGATCATTGGCAGCATTTATCATAGTTGGTCAGTTTCTTTTTGAAACACTTCTTCCCTTAGGCCCCAGGACATCAGTCTCGCTCTTTTTGCTTCCCACCTCATTGCCACTCCTTCTTAGTCTCCTTTGCTGCTCCCTCTGAATCTTCCCAGCTTCTTAATATTGGAATGTGCCAGGTGCAAACCTTAGACTTGCTGCCTTCTCTTGGGGAGAAGTCTACAATCTCTTGCTTGCTGATCTCATCCACTCGCCTAACTTTAATACCAGGCTGATTGAAGCTTGGACCCTTCCCTGATGTCCAGTCTCACATATCCAACTGCCTACATGATATCTCCACTTGGCGTATCCAGCCTCACACTCTTCATTCACTCCCATGTCTCACTCCCTTTCAAGTCTTTTGCGTCTCAGTAAATGGCTTTTCCGTTATTCAACCTAGGCATTCAGGAAAAAACCTTGGTGTTGTCTGTTAACTTTATTTTCTTACACTCTAAATCCAGTCCTTTGGCAAATTCTGCAAGCTCTAACCTTAAAATGCCAAAAATATGACTACTTCTGAATACTTGCATCACTACGACCCTGCTCCTAGGTACCGTTAACTCTCATCTGGATTATTGCAATAGCCTCAGAACCTGTTGCTCTGCTTCCACTCTTCCCCCTGCCTCCATCTTTTCTCCGTACAGCAGCCAAATGATTTAAAAAGAGAAGAAGGAGAAGAATGTTGGTTCAGGTCACTCCTTTGCTCAGATTCTTCCCAGAGTAAAACCCCTAGATGATTGGGCCTCTCCCCTGCCCACCGACCCTTCCCCACGTCCTCTTATTCTCCTCCTGGCCAGCTCGCTGTTACATCTAGTGGCTTCTTTGCTGATCCTCACATATCCCAGACATACTCCAATCACAGCACCTTTACACCTGTGGCATGCCCTCCTCCCCCAGGGATCTTCCTGACTTCTTTCAGTTCCCTGCCTAGTCTTCAGAGAGGCCTTCAGTGACCACTCTATGTCAAGTAGCCACACCTTCCCTCTGTCTCCTCTTCACTTGCTTTTTTTTTCTTTGTAGAACCCCACTTGACATTTTTATATGTATTCGTGTTTGTTTCTACTGAAACAAATGAAGGGCAAGGACTTTGTCTGTTAGGTTCACCACTGCATACCTGATCTAGGACAGTGTCTCACACACAGTGGCTACTCAGTAAGTATTTGTGGAATAGGTAAATAAATGTCAACTCAAGGGGCCGGTTCCCATGGCCATGTAGTTAAGTTTGTGCTCTCCGCTTCGGCGGCCCAGGGTTTCGCTGGTTCCGATCCTGGGCGTGGACATGGCGCTGCTTGTCAGGCTATGCTGAGGCGGCTTCCCATGTGCCACAACTAGAAGGATCCACAACTAAAATTATACAGCTGTGTACTGGGGGGATTTGGGGAGAAAAAGCAGAAAGAAAAAAAATGTCAAGTTAAAAATATTTAAGAGGTGAATTTGAAGACAAAGTAAGTGTGGTCTTAGCATAGAATTAAGTAGGCATATCAATGGAATGAAATAAGTAGCCAGAAACAGATTTTTACATACGTCAGCTATTAACATATAGTAAAGAAATTGTCACCCATTAGTAGGGAAGTGATTGGTCATTTCCAGGGATGAGCAAACTTTTTCTATAAAGAGCAAGATAGTTAATATTTCATCTTTTCAGGCCATATCACAACTGTTCTAGCAATTACTAACGGGAAAGGAGCCGTAGATGAATGGATACGGCAAGATGTGACTTATGGGTTATTGTTTGCCCACCTCTGGATTATTAAATTAATCATATAAACTCCATGGGGTAGTGATTTTTGTATTTTTTTTTTTTTCACTGATGGATCCCAGGTACATAGAACATTCTTAGCATGGAATAGGCAGTCAACAAAAATTGTTGATTTGAACTAAATCAAAATGACATTTGAGGACACTGGTTATTTGGGGTGAAATGAGCTCAGCTATTAACGTAACATCACATAATAGTATAAATTGCAGTGGATTTTAGAGGTAAATATGAAATGATAAAGATGGATGGAAATGTAGGTGGAGATCTGTTTTTGAATGAGAAAGTTCTTTTTAAGCATAAAAGCAATGGATGAAATTGGCTAAGGAAAGCAATAGACATTTAGCTATTTGAAAATTTAAAACTTAAGTACATAAAAACATCGTACATAGAAATAAACGACATCAAAATAGAAAAAGTTACTATACCTCTTAAAAAAGGCTAATAACCTTTACATAAACAACTTATATGTATATTAAGTAAAACACTAACAATCTAATAATAAAATGTGCAAAATCCAGGCATTGATGATTTATAGAGGAAGAAATACAAGTAAATGCCTGAAAAAAGTCAACTGTTAAAAATTATTTAAAAATACAAAGGAAAATAAGATCCAATTTCCAGCTATCAATGTTCTAAGAGTAAAAAGATATAAGTAAAAAGATAATATTAAATGTTGGTCCACATACCTTGCTGATGAGAGTATAAATTTATGTCATTTTTCTGAAAAGCGTTTTGGTAATACACTAAAAAATACCTTCAGGGGCTGGCCCGGTGGTGTTGTGGTTAAGTTTGTGCACTCCGCTCTGGCGGCCTGGGGTTCACAGTTTTGGTTCCTGGGCGCAGACCTAGCACTGCTCATCAATCCACGCTGTGGTGGCATCCCACATAAAATAGGGGAATATTGGCACAGATGTTAGCTCAGCAACGATCTTCCTCAAGTAAAAAGAGGAAGATTGGCAACAGATGTTAGTTCAGGGCCAATCTTCATCACAGACAAACAAACAAAATCCTTCATACTTTTTAACATGTCAAGTAACTTACTTTCCAAGAATCTATCCTCAGGAAATAATTAGAAATGATATCAAGGATTTATGGTCAAAGAGGTTCAACATGCTTTTATAATAATATAGAGTAGGAAATAATTTAAATATTTAGTAATAGAGAAAGGGTTCAGTAAATTATGATATATCCATAAGATTGATTTTAAAGAGTCCCTGAGATTATTTTTTGAGGATTTTTAATAGTGTGAGAAGTACTGATGATTGAATGATGAGTATAAAAAGGAGAATACAAAACTGACTATCCAGAATATTTCAACTGTGTAAAATATATATGGCAGAGCAAAAAGATTAGAAGAAAAGATTCCAAGATGTTAACGTGGTTTTATCTGGATTTTAGGATTACGGATAATTTTTGTTTTCCATTTTGTATTTTCCTATATTTTTTTCAGGGTTCCTACAATTAATATATATTGATGTTAAGAAAAATATTATCTTCTTAAAAAATGAATTTAGAATTCTAAGAAAGCCAATTGAGCGTATGGGCAGATGACTCATGTAAAAGGATATAAAAAGCAAATGTTTGGAAAGTTTTGGCCTTATGAATAAAGCAATGCAAATTAAAGTAAATATGTGATATCACTTCAAATATTTAAAGGAACATTTTTACTGTCTATGAGGAATACAAAAATGATCCTTAGGATTTGTATTCCTTGGTCTCTATGATCAAGAGTATGTTACTGGCCCTAGAGTTATTGTATCCTGTAGGGTAACAAATTGCCACGTTAAAATTTAAATTTGGTAAAATTAGGTAAAATGAAAAATCGAGTCCCTCAGAAGCACCAGCCACGTTACAGGTGCTCAGTGAGCGTGCACGTCTAGTGACTACTGTGTTGGACATCACAGATATAGAAGATTTCCGTCACTGCAGAACGTCCTCGTAGACAATGCTGCTCTAGCATATGATAACTTATTTCACCAAATCTATCGTCTTTGGAAGAGTAGCAGTCCCTTTTAGGGCAGAAGAGAGAAGGCACATCTTATATGCAAGGAGAGAAATGTCAGACATAATTATGTCTAGAAATTTCACTTAAGGTTTGTTTTTTCAACAAATGCTTTGAAATACCTACTATGTGCTGAGGTGCTGCATGTGCAGTGGTGAGCAAGTCAGACGGGTTCCTGGTGTCCAGGGACTTACATTCTGCTGGTGGAAACAGATTTTTACCAGCTCTTCCCCCAACACCTCCAGGGCTGTTTCCTCACTTCCTTCAGTTCCTGTTAAAATGTTGCCTTATACAGAGATGTACCCCAAGCCATTTAAATAAAACGGTAGTCCTTGACCACACCCACTCCTCCTGCAGCATTCTCTGTACTGCTGGCCCATCTTAATTTTTCTCTAGAGTCTATTATTTGCTCTATTTTTACCAATTATATTATATATTTATTAATTTGGCTATTGTGTGTCTCTCTTGGTTGGAATAAGGGCTGTAATAGAGTAGGGACTCTGTTTAGTTTGGTTCACTGTTCTAACTCCTAATCCAATATTTAATTTTCCTTTAAAAATTTATGTCCCTAAGTGATAGTTCATGAAATTTGACAAATATATAGTAAAACTCATCTGGAAGTGGAAGAGGACAACTATTTCAAAAGGTGGATTTTTTCCCCTCGGAAAAGATAATGATGGTGGACTTATTTTTCACGTTGTAAAACCATTGAAAATCATTTCATTCTTATAGAGTTGGATTAAAATATTTTTAACATAATGGTGTATGGAGTGATTTTGGGGGAAATTTAAATAGTTATTGGTGACATACTGTAAGACAAACCTCAAGTAACCTAAGAGTGAGGCAAGAAATCACTATTCAGTAATGTTTCGAGGACAGTTGGAGATCAATACAGGACAAAATTAATCCAAATCCATAAATCAGGTCATCTACAGCAGCAAATTCCAGAGAGCTTAAGGAGTTAAATAGGAGTCAAGATGTATAAGGGATGGAAGAAGGACTCCAACAAAAAACCAGAACAAAAATGGATAGAATATCATTTTCTTTTCTGAAATAGGTTTTTTTTCTTCTTTATATTAAATAAATGGAAATAATCTAAATAAAAAATAGTGCCTGAATGCTAATAACAACTGTTTTATACAATGAATTGTGTAACAAAGTGCATATTCTAAATAAAGAGTCAGAATGTGAAAATATATGTGCCACAGCAACCAAAAAGTGCTTATTCTGAAGAATATGTTAAACTGATACATAAGCTATCAGTCATTATCCAGGTTTCATTTAAAGTGGTTTGAATTGTCTATACATGACAAAATATAGGCATGAAATGATTACATGAGAAGTGCCCAGCCTTGTTAGCAATGTCAGAACTGCAAAATAAAATAACTTTTAGGTATCATTAAATTGGCAAAAATGATAATTTGCACATAAGAGCAGTCAGTTTCAGCAGGAAACAGGTGGCACACTTCAAGAGATATGGCAGGGTTAAAGGGATCAAGAAGGGACAGAGGAGTGCTCAGGAATTGGGAACAATGCAAAAGCTGTTTCCACCCCAGGCCTGGAGGGGCAAGGGGAGTGCCAGTGTTACTGGAGCCCAGAGAGAATTTGGACACTGCAGAAGGACTCCAGCAGGAGCTGTACCCAGAGATGCAGATGCTGCTAAAGCCTCAGCAAGGAGAAGGAGATGGGGATGGAGGCAGAGACAGAGTAGGTACCTGCCTGCTTTCTCTTCCACTCTGATCTCCTGCCAGGGCCTCGCATCAGCTGAATCCAAACGAAGCCTGGAAACAAGAGGTAGTTGGTGGTAATGAGAGAACATCCTATGTATCCACAGATAGGTTGTTAATAGCATTGTAAATTTGTTATTTCAGAGCATCAGCCCAGCAAGTAGTATAAAACTGTCTGTATCCCCTCATCCCGTGATTCTTCTTTTGATGAAATATACTAAAAACATCCAAAAGTAAAAATAATAATTTTGTACAATTCCTTATAACAGGAAAAGAAAAAAAGGAATCACATAAAATACTAGCAAGAAGGAAATAACTAGGAAAATGATTTGTATTTTTGGTTATGTATACCTCAACTCATTCCAAAAATGGATTATAGTATGGTGCTTTAGTATAGTATGATATGGTGCTGACGTATAGTATAGTGCTTTAGAATGATGGAATAAATATAGCCTTTTAACACTTTTAAAGTGTTTAGATAATGACAGTACATGAGAATGTTTTATAGGAAATAATGGTATGTAAATAAAGTGTGCAAACAGATTGAAACTTTGAAAATAAATATATTACACATAAAATGTTAATATGATGTAATTTTTTTGAGCCACTTTCCATCTTTATTGGAAAGAGGCAGTAAAAATAAATAAATAAAAGACAGGTTAAAGAAATATTATTTACTGAGTTCTCTTTTTCCTGAAAAGTTTGAAAGTATTTTAATAAGAAAGATGGCTTCTTACATCTCTTGCCTATCCATTACATTACAGTGTAGGATGCAAGGCTCTAGAGGTAAAAATGGTATCATTCATATGGGGCAGAAAAAATATCTTAAAAAAATTATTTGAATTTCTTATCCAAATGAATTGAGGAATAGGCTCCACATAGTCTTGAAAACCCAGACTGTTCATTACTCAGGATTTTCAGGAAAGCCTTTATCTAGAAATAGATTACTTTTATTAATCTAATATAATAGATTTTTAAATTTTTAATAGTTAATAAAAATAAACTTTTATTAAAAGTAAATAATTACTGTTATTAAAAAGTAAATAGATTACTTTTATTTGATGGAAGCAAATTTCTGGGTGGTTTTTTAGCAAATGTCCAGGTTCAGGTAATGCAGCCTGATACCATAATAGCTCCAGAGAGCCCCACACAATTGTATGAAATGTCACTGGATGAGGAAGAAAGTTATTTGGGCTGGTTATGGTGGAATTGGTCTGCTGCCTTTTCAACTTGAGTATGTTTTTATCCTACATATCAGAAAATTTCACTATAAAAGCCAGTGCTGGAAGGACACTAAACAAAATAAATCCCACTTCATATCCATCATGAGAAAATCAATTTTATATTATTTCTAGGACCACATTAAATTTTAGTCCTAGGTTAGAGGTCTAAATATAGCTGAGGCCAAAGTTAACCTAAAACAAAATGAGTCCTTTCTTATTCTTTCATTTTTTAAAGATTTATTGTCATCACAAATCTTCTTTTCTTCTTCTTTTTCTCCCCAAATCTTCCCCAGTACATGGTTGTATATTCTAGTTGTAGGTCGTTCTGGTTGTGCTATGTGGGACGCAGCCTCAGCATGGCCTGGTGAGTGGTGTCATGTCCGCACCCAGGATCCGAGCCAGTGAAATCTTGGGCCACCAGAGTCAGCGCGAGGACTTAACCACTCGGCCCGGGGCCGGCCCCTATTCTTTCATTTTTAAAATTAATTGATTGATTCATTCATTTCACAAACATCTTTTGAACATCTTGTGTATGCCAGGCACTGTGTTATATGCTGGAACAAGAACGAAAACTAAAAGATTAACTAAGCAATAACTAAAACTGAAAGATTACATAATTTGACATAATATTTTTCCTTTAATTGCACTGTTCCTTGCAATAACTCCATGAGGTTAGTTCTAATACGACCCTGTCAAGCAGGTGTCATTTGATAGATGAGGATAAAGTCAATTGCCCCCCCCCCCCCATGAGAAATGACTTAGAAGCAAAACAAACCCTGTGCTCTTTCTTCTAACTCCATTTGGCAAACACTTGTTATTTTCCAAACTAAAACATTAGGACATATTTGAGAAGGGAGTTTTTTTCCCCTTTTGTGAATTTATTTGTGTGAAAGCTTTTAAAGCAATATCAAATTAAATTAGATTTACTTATTCTTTTGATGAATCACCTTATTGAAAAGAAGAAAAATTATGTAAGAATTTGGAGTGTCTTGGAACATCTGGAACATATGGCCACCATATTTACCGGCCGTAATTGTGTGAAGATTTGAACTTTCTTACTCTACCCTGGTTTTTCAGTCTTTTCTCACACCCTATGCTTTCCCTCTCCCTTTTTATCTTCATGTTTCTTATCTTTTCATCACTCAACTTTTTAAAAATTTGTTTTTAACCATGTATCTTAGCTTTTGCAATTTGTCTACCCTGACATACTTGGGAATTTACAGTTTGTTTAGCAAAAGCACCGATTGCTGCCTCATTTAATCACATGTAAAGATCAGAGCAGGAACCAGGCCTGTGTTCTTTTCTGATTTATCCTCAGCTCTAGCATTATATCACCTTGCTTAACCTACCCTGAGAAGAAAGCACACAGAGCTACTCTTTTGTGCTTCCCAGATAATCTGTGGACGAAAAAGTCAAAGTTGTTGGAAAGTTTTATTTTCTTTTAGCTTTCTGTTGTACTGTCCAGATGTTTTCTGTGTTTGCATGCTCCAGTTTGGGCCAGGTATGTATTATAAGTGAAAATGTGTAGAGATATAAACTACCATCAATCACGTTCACTACTTTCTTATAAGAACTGTTTCCTCTTTGATTTCCTCACATTGAATGGAAAAGTGTTTTCCAGCAAAGCCAAACTTGGGGATGGAGGGAGAAGGTGGGTGTGCAAAAGTAGAGAGAAGTGGTGCGGGAAGAAGAAGCCGGAGTCTGACCGAATTCTGGTCCAAGGATGAAATGACAATAAAACTTAAAGGAGAAGCTACTGCAGAATGATACAATTTTAATGGATTTTAGGCAGAAATGTGTCTATTTAAAGTAACTTTAAAAAGCAGAAGAAACATTATAAACAATATCAGGATAATTTTTTAGAATATTACAGTGTTGAGTTATAATTCAAAGATGTGATAAAATGTATTGAGTTGTTTTATTTTTCTTTCCAGGTTTGCAATACAACCACAGACAGGAAACACGCAGACACCTTCTTGGAGAAGTGTGTTACTGAGTCAATAATGAACATTGTGAGCGGTTTCTTTAATTCTCCTTTTTCAGACAACAGTACCAGCCTCCAGGTAACTTAAACACATGAATACAAACCATTCTGCTGCACAGAATTTATTTACCTTATTTGAGTGAGAAAAAACTTTAATCTGGTCAAGGAAGTCACTTCCTATACTTCTGAAGATCACTCTTCTCTCATATTATTTACTATTAACCCCTTCTGAGTTTACCAACTTTATTTTAAATAAAGAGGACTTATCTTCAAGTAGAATTATTCTTCCTCTCCCTCTAAGCATAACAGGAACTTTTATATCTGTATATTGACTATTTGCCAAGTGTTGAAATGAATGATACGATTCTTTAAATGGGTAGGCATTTTGACTCAATAATTCTACTTTAGTAATTTATCCTCAAAAAATTAGCAAGGATTTATATACTAAGATTTTCATTCAAGGGTTTATAATACTTTACAATTGATGTCAACTGTAAATGTCCACAAATAGGGGAATCTCTAAATAAATTATGGTATAACTGTAGCATGGTTTATTACATAGCAAGTAAAAACTATGTTTTAAAAGAAATATTGATGACTAAGGAAAATGATCATGAAGTAATATTAAGTGAAATGGCCGCAGAATTGCATTATAGTATCATCCAAATTTGTGTGTGTAAAGATATGTGCATATATATGTAGAAAAACTCAGGAAGTAAATATCTTCAAAATGTTGGTACTGATTCTCCCTACGTGGTAGGATTATTGGCAATTTTCCTTTCTGCAGTTCCCAAATATTCTACAGTGATTGTGTATTATCAAAATGTAATTTCAATTATACTTTCTTTAGAGAAAACTTTTAAACTATTAGATAAAACCATATGAAATTGTTTTTGTAGGTCAAAATTGTTGTCTCCTCTACTTGAGCATCATATGAAACCAAAACATTCAATCAGTCAAACAAACAAATAAACCCAGAACACCTGCTCTATTTATGCTTGGAAATAAGCCACAGATTATAAAAAATTTACTTACATTTATGTCATTGGCTACAAGAAATGCCATGTTTTTCTGATTAGGAATATAGTTGAAATGTAAATAATCAGTTTTTTATAGTATCTGGCACAGTGCCTGTCATGAAGTGGGTAGGTAATAAGTGTTTGTTGAATGAGGTATTCTTTAAATAGCCCTGAAACTCACAAGACTGGACTGTATTTTCTTTGGATGAGCCTTTTTGACAATGCGTGGATACCACATCAGGAGTGTTAATGGTTTAGCGGCCTATTTTTGTACTCTCTGTTTTCAGACACATCAGCCAGTTTTTATTCAGCTCCTACAGTCTGCCTTCAGAATTTACAATTGCACTTGGCCAAATCCGGCGCAGAAAGCTTCGGTGGAGTCCTGTATCAGAACTTTGGCTGAAGTGGGTAAGTCAGAATGTCGGATTTTACTTATTTTCACATCTTGTTAAAGAAATTGGGCTTTTGCACGTTTTCAGTTTACAGCTTAATAAGAAAGCAGGTATGGTTTCTGTAAATCTGAAGAGCAATGATCAGCAAACGACTCTGAACTTTGCATACTTTTTGGGAGGTGAATATAATTATTGTATTTCTTTTTTAAAAATATTTGAAAATTGGGGCCGGCCCCGTGGCCGAGTGGTTAAGTTCACGTGCTCTGCTGCGGCGGCTCAGGGTTTCGCCGGTTTGGATCCTGGGGGTGGACATGGCACCACTCTTCTGGTCACATTGGGGCAGCGTCCCACATGCCACAACTAGAAGGACCTGCAACTAAGATATACAACTATGTATGGGGGTGATTTGGGAAGAAAACGCAGGAAAAGAAAAAAAGAGAAAGAATATTGGCAACAGTTGTTAGCTCAGGTGCCAATCTTTAAAAAAATTTTTTTTAATGTATTTATTTACTTATAGTTTTTAATCATTATAATTTCTAAACTTAAATTTAATATTGCATATGGCACTTTAATATAGCTCAGTAAGATTTTACAGGAGTGAGTTTAGTTTATCTCTGATTTCTTTATGGAATTGTCTTGTCTATTAAGTAACCTTACTTAGTAGCCTTACTTATTGAGACCTTCATAGGGCAGTCGGACTTTTTGAGGGATTTTTAGTTTTCCAATTTTGTTTAAATCCATCAGTATTTATTGAAGGTCTATTGTATATAAAAGGCTTCAGAAATTACAAATGAAATAGAAGCAAGGAGATTATAGCTGAGGGGAGGTTAGTAGATTCTATAAAGAGTTTCTCATAGATTCCTCTTTTCTTTTCTTTTCTGTTTTGAAGTTAATTAGGGCCATCCGACAGATGGCAGAGGGGAGGAGGGAAAAGAATAAACTTTGCTGGACTTAAAAAAACAAACAGAGGGGCTGGCCTGGTGGTGCAGTGGTTAAATTCGCATGTTCTGCTTTGGTGGCCTGGGGTTCACCAGTTCGGATCCCTGGTGTGGACCTATGCACCACTTGTCAAGTCATGCTGTGGCAGGAGTCCCACATATAAAGTAGAGGAAGATGGGTGAAGATGTCAGCTGAGGGCCAGTCTTCCTCAGCAAAAAGAGGAGGATGGGTGGCAGATGTTAGCTCAGGGCTAATCTTCCTCAAAAAAAAAAAAGGAAAGAAAAAAACAAACAGAGGAGCTTGACCATTCTGTCAGCTAATGGTGGTTCTGCAGGCAGTGGGGAGGGCAGCTTGTAGTGTGTTTCATCACCACTGCTGTTTATTCAGTGCTCACCATGTGCATTTGTAAGCAGTTTACTTGCATTATCTCATTTAATCCTTAGATAGGTTCTTTGATTATTTACATTTTACAGTTGAGGAAACAGAATTATCTAGGCAACTTGGCCAGGGTTATAGTTATGTTCAGTAAATATTCGATAAATGAATATATGATTTAACTAATTAATGACCATTCAAAATTTTTTCAGTCTTTTCCTCCATCTGCAATTTGACCTAAGTGATTTTATATTAACAAAATTTAGTGACTGCTCAATTTTAATTTAAATAAATGAAATCGAGTTATAACCCAAGATGATCAATTGGAAATTATTAGAACTAAGAGACTTCATAGAGTTCATCTAGGTGATTAATTATAAATAAGTATTAAACTAGACAGATTTTCTGTGTACCAAAAGGAAGCAGAGCATATACTGTGAGAAAGACATTATTCACAGTAGCAATAAAAATATTAAATACTTAAGAGAAAACAAGAAACATGAGAGAATATTGTATTACTATTTTGAGGGATATAAAAAATTTTAATAAATGGAAGGATGTACTATTCCTGGATTGAAAAATTCAGTCTATAAGGATGTGGGTTCTCCTCAAATAAACTAATGATTTTAATGCTTCCACACCGGGGACCCCTGCTTCGCATGCGTCCTCCTCTTCTCACAGTGCACTTGGGCTTAGGTACCCCATGTGGGGCCACACCTCACAAGGATGCGTCCTCTGGCAGCTTAGCCTCTCACACCCTCCTATGGAGGCATCTTCTTCTTCCCGCATAGGCTCCCACCGTCTCCCTCAGGCTGCTACTCTGAGGGACGTCCTCTCCACCCGGCTTGGCCTCTTACTTTCTGTGCTGGGTCACTCGTTCATGTGAATACCCTTGTCACCTTTGACACCCCATGCCAGGCTGTCTCCCAACGTGGACGCCCTCCTTAACCCATTTAAATTCTGATTCTCCACTCCAGGCAGCCTCCTACACAGGCACCTTCCGCTCCTTTTTGGGCTTGAGCCCTCTGGACGCCTCGCCTCCTTGTGCATCTCTTTCCCAGCGCTGACACTTAACTTTGCTCTGCTCCTGCTGAAGGTTTTAGGACTGAATGGTTAAAGAAGGGAAGAGAAAAAATAAAGGAAGAGGGCACAATATATACTGTGTAAAAAATAAAGAAGGACACAAAAGAGAACCTAATTCTTGTTTTAGAAAGATACACATAGCAAACTGTCCAGAAGCCTATAAATAAAATATTCACATTGCTTATCTCTGAGTGGTGGAATTTTAGATGAATCTGGTTCTATTGTTCATGCTTTTATCTAACTTCTAGGTTTTTAATAATATACTTCTCAAGTGATAATAAAATAGTACCAAAAGCATTTTTATTTGGACCAAGTCAGCTGGGAAATATAGTAATCCTCACAAGATAAAATCCAAAGGAAAAGCAAAGAAATGTGATGATGTTATTTTTTGCATAGGAATGCATTATCTTAGCTGCCAAGTGTATTTCTATATTTTTCATTTTAAGGCAGTCTCCTCTCTTCCTGCTTTTCTTCCTTCTTTCTCTCTCTCCACCACTTCTTCCTCCTCCTCCTTTTTCTCCTCTTGCATCTTTTTGTCCTCCTCTTCCTCCCTTAGTATTTAGCAAATGCAGTGAGGGAAACAGCAGTTGGCCCTACCCAGAGCATAGAGGGTGTGCTGTTCGTAAGACTTAAAAATCGAGAGATGAAGAACTTGGAGCCACAAGTGAGATTCCATGTGGTACTTTCCATCTGCGTTCCAACATCAGTGGATTCCTCGTGTAGTCAGACCAGTTCTTGCATAGCAGGATGGCAGAGCTTTGGGGGTTTAAATAGCCACTGAAGGCATGTTAGTCTGAAGATATCTTTTATTTCTAAGGTATAAGCTTTTGTTTTCTCCCGTTTTCTATGCTAGCCAAAACCTTATGATTTAACAGGAAATTTTAGTTCCTTTTTTGCATGCGATAAGGACATGTGTGATAGGAAGTCTAAAAAAGTAATTATATGTAAGGGTATAATCAAGGTGGATTTGGAAAAGTGATGTTTTGGTGTAAAATCTCAGTTTTTATCTTTGTGAGAAGGCATGTTTTCTGTCTCTTCCTTGTTTGTCCTTTCCATCCGAGTTATGAAGCTCTGGAAATTTTATCCCCACTGTTGCTCTCCATTTGTACCTCTCCTGCCCTCCCCTCCATTAAGGCCTGGTGTAACTCCTCCTCATTTCCCTCTTGGACCACTGTAGCAATTCACTGTTCTCTCCTTCTTGCTTTCCTCGCTGAAATAAATCTGCCCAGAATAATCTTCTTGAAATTCTCTCTCTTGTTTTAAAAACATCAACAACAAACTCCCCAGCCTTCAGCAGCGTCCCTTTGTCTAACAAATGAAGGATGGATTCCTTATTGTAACATTTGTGGCCTCCACGACACAGCTCTGCCTTCCTTTTTTGACCTTGTTGTTCACAGGTTCCCACACGTCCCCTGTATGACAGCAAACTTAGCTATTATGCCCTGTGCATTGCTCATATTATAACTTTCTCTCTCTTTCTCTGTTTCTTTCTTTCTCTGATTTCCACCATTGCCACCTCTCAGCATCTTTTTTATTACTCACATTGTTTTTGGTTCAAATTCCTCCATAAAAGCTATTCTTGACTCTCATATCCAGATCTGAGCTCATCCCCATTTGACCACTTACGCTTTTCTTACGGTCTTCATTTTATCTTAGCTTGTATCATTCTAAGTCCTCATCTTTTCCCCTCTGTTAGATTTTGAGGGACAGTGACTATGAAGTGCTGTCACAAAGGCATTAATAGAAAGCTATTGACTAGGATGAAGAAGGTGAAAAGCAAATCCTGCTTTGTGATGGTTAGACCACATCTTTTTTTCTTGGTGGATGCTGTTCATCGAAACATAAATAACCAAAAGGAAACACATTAGGAAATGAGCATCCGTGGTAATGAAAGGGATGTCGGCCCGCTTTACTTGAGTAATGATTGAAAACATTTGAAGTATTTAGATGAAGAAGAGAAATCTGAGGGGGAACATAATAATTACTTTCCAACATTTTGGGGTGAGGACGGACTTCTTTTATAGGCTCCCAGGGATAGGGTTGTAACTAGTACATGGCAGCTGCGAGAGGCACATTTTTGTCCCACTGTAGAGAATAACTATTTCACAATTAGTACTCTTTTAAAGGCTTAGGGATCACATTCGATTCTTCCCTCTTCTTCACTCCCATTGAACACAATGGCAGGTTCTCTTGGTTCCACTGCCAAACGTATCTTTTTTTTTTTTCTCTTGTGTGACACCCTTGTCCAAATTCACCATCATCTGACATGGCTTATGGAAGAGTCTTGGACTGAACTCCCCACCTCCACTCCTGTCCCACTACAGTCCATTTCCTACATGGCAGGTAGAGTGGTCCTAAACTGTAAATCAGATACATCACTCATCTACTTAAAACTCTCCATTGCACTTAAAATTTGTATTCCTTCCCATGGCTTACAAAGCCTTTCATCATCTCAGCTTCCCCTACTTCTCCCAGTTTCCTCTGCCCCGTCCCCCCACATCTTTGCTCCACCCACACTGGCCTACTTTCTGTTTCCCATCTACATCATGGTCTCTCTCGTCTTAGGGCATTTGCACCTGCTATTCCCTCTGTTTGGATCCTCTTCCCTCAGATTATCGCATGCTCAACAGTTACTTGCTCAGTGAAGTGTTCCAGAACATCTCTATGTGGTGACCTAGCTTCTTCCCACCCCTTATCCTATCTTACTCTTTCATTTTCCCCTTAGCACTTATCACTATTTGAAAGCATCTTGTTTCTTTGTTTGTTTATTTTTTGCTTCTCTGTTGTCTGTTTCTCCCATTAGAATGTAAAGTATGAAAGCAGGGGCTTTGCTTTATTCACTGATTGCCAGGGCCTGAAAGTGTCTAGTGCTGACTAAGCAGGTTAACGAGTGTTTGTTGACTGACAATAATCCACGGACTAGATATTTTGCAAATAGTGAAATTTAGGCTTAGAAGGGTTAAATAACTTGCCCAGTTAATAAGTAGTCAAGTTGGGTTTCAAATCCAAGTTTCTCTGAGTATGTAGTTTATACTGTACCTTGTTACCCCAGAAGTCCTATCTTAGGAAGCCCTAACCTATAAACTAGAACTATTGACTTACAGGATAGGGATCTCTCTAAAGTTTTATAATTCAAGTGCAAAATCATTTTTGTGTTTCAGCAACTTTTTAAGACTACGAAGAGGTGCTAAAGTTAACACAATTCAAATACGTAAGAATTTATAATATGAAAAAGAACAAAGTATACATATTTAAGAAAATTATAACAAAATCAAGAGAATACTTTGTTCTTATAAAGCAAATTTTCAGTGCATTTACAAATCGGTAAACACATTTCTGTAAATGTAACTATCTATTATAGTTACATTTGCGTAACATTTTATACTTTGTAAAACACTCTCAGGTACGTTAGCTTAACTCATTTATCACCAAAAATACTTTGTTCATTTCATTGTTTGTACATTGGCTACAAAAGGTAGTAAAAATCGGCAAAAGCGCTTACTAAATCAGCACTTACCTTGCTGAGAACAGCGAGCATTTATTAATATTGGACAGTGTGGTAAACCCTGTGATGTGGATGCTGTTCTTAGTCCCATTTCACAGATGGGGACGTGAGGTTAGTGAGGTTAGCAAGGTTAGGCAGCATGCCCAAGGTCACAGAGGCAGGATCTGAACACTTCTAGACTGACATGCTAGCAGACATTTGTGATGCTCTACTATATATCACAAATCAGTTTAAACAAATATTCCCTGTTTTATACTTTTAAGATAGAAAATGTGGCTCAAGATGTTAATAATGCCCTTCATTAGTTACTGTTCCTCAGTTTACTCATTTACGTGAAATACAATAGCACGTTAGAAGCACTTTGAGAAAAAGCATCCAAGAGTTATTTCTACATTATTTCACTTAAAAAACAATTTCGTTCCATGTGTTTCATAATCTTAAAATGATTTGGGGGGGAGTTAATGTTGGGTACTTTGTTGGCAACATATCTTTTTTCCAAATTGAAATTCTGTAAAATGTCTTTTACAAATGGTTTGAATAATGAATATCAATCTTCGAGCCAATTGTTCCTCCCAAATTTGAACATGTATCAAATATAAACCCTTTGAGAAGAGAAATTGAGTTTCTTTTAAAACAAACATATCTGGGATGTTGTATTTGACTGTACAAAGAGTTTGATATAATACATCCCTCTAATTATGATTTTTTTTTAGATATTTTATTTTTTTTCCTTTTTCTCCCCAAAGCCCCCCAGTACATAGTTGTATATTCTTTGTTGTGGGTCCTTCTAGTTGTGGCATGTGGGACGCTGCCTCAGCATGGTTTGATGAGCAGTGCCATGTCCGCGCCCAGGATTCGAACCAACGACACATTGGGCCCCCTGCAGCGGAGCGCACGAACTTAACCACTCGGCCATGAGGCCAGGCCCTCTCTAATTATGATTTTTTAAAGCTCTACTATTACTTTAAAAAAATTAAATCTGAATAAGTTACAAGATAGGACGAAACCATAAAGTTTTTCACATATTTATTGATTCACTGATTTATAATGATCACTCATTATCTGAAAGACATTATTCTAGTTTGGAGAAATGCAGTCTGTCAAACCATGTTTTCTGCCCTCTGTGAATTTCTGGTACATTGGAGGTAGATATGATATGTACAGAAATGACAAAGCAGAATAAAACTAAGTATCTTATCTGTTACAAAGTTCTAGAGTCTGACACAGTGCCTAGAGCACAGTAGGTACTCAGTGAATATTTATTGCGTGAATAAAATAAATGGATGAATACAAATAAATGAGTGAATATCCTGCTTTTGTCATTGGCTGCATAATATCCTGCTGTGTGCCTACATTCTTTTCTTCCTCCAGTTTTATTGAGAAATATTTGACATACATCACTGTGTAAGTTTTTAGGCATACAGCATTATGGTTTGATTTACATAGATTGTGAAATGATTTTCATAATAGGTTCAGCTCTCATCCATCATCTCATACAGATACAATAAAAAGAAAAGAAACAAGAAAAGAAACGAAAAATTTTTCTCCTTGTGATGAGAACTGTTAGGAGTTATTCTCTTAACTTTCCTATATATCATACAGTAGTGTTAGCTAGTGTCATCATGTTGTACATTACATCCCTAGTACTCATTTATCTTATAATTGGAAGTTTGTACCTTTTGACCACCTTCCTCCAGTTCCCCATTACCCTACGCTCTGCCTCTGGTAATCACATGTCTGATCTCTTTTTCTATGAGTTTCCTTTTTTTTTTTTTTTAAGATTCCACATATAAGTGAGATCTTACAGTATTTGTCTGTCTTTGATTTATTATGCTTAGCATAGCGCCTTCAAGTTCCATCCATGTTGTCACAATGGTTTTTTTATGGCTGATTGATAATTCTGTTGTATATATTTGTACCACGACTCCTTTATCTATAGATCTGTTGACGGACACGTAGGTTGTTTCCATGCCTTGGCTATTTTAAATAATGCTGCTGTGAACTTGGAGAGGGGGCAGGCAGATATCTTTGTGAGTTAGTGTTTTTCTTTCCTTTGAATATATTCCCAGGAATAGAATTGCTGGATCATATGGTAGTTTTATTTTTAATTTTTTGAGGATCTTCCATACTGTTTTCTATAGTTGCTGTACCAATTTACCTCCCCACCAACAGTGCACAATCCTTCCCTTTTCTCTACATCCATGCCAGCATTTGTTATCTCTTTTCTTTTTGATGATGGCCTTTCTAACAGGCATGAGGTAATATCTCAGTGTGGTTTTAATTTGCATTTCTGTAATGGCTAGTGACGTTGAGCATCTTTTCAGGTACCTGTTGTGTGTGTCTATATTCTAATTTAGTTAATCCCATTATTGGATATTTATGTTGTTTCCAATCATTTTGCACATGAGGGAGAATCAGGTAAATACCTAGGAGAAGAATTTCTGGGTATTTTAATTTTGGCAGATACTGTCCTCTGTAGAGATTGTTCAGTTTACATGCCACAGCAATGTAGAATATCTTTCTCCTCGATAATGTGGTGTGTGATCAAATTCTTAGATCTTTGCCAATCTTGTAAGTAAAAATATTATAGTTTTATAAAGATTTTATTTTTTTCCTTTTTCTCCCCAAAGCCCCCCGGTACATAGTTGTATATTCTTTGTTGTGGGTCCTTCTAGTTGTGGCATGTGGGACGCTGCCTCAGCGTGGTTTGATGAGCAGTGCCATGTCCACGCCCAGGATTCGAACCAACAAAACACTGGGCCGCCTGCAGCAGAGCCCGCGTACTTGACCTCTCGACCACTCGGCCACGGGGCCAGCCGCGATATTGTTACAGTTTTAACGTCTGTTTGTCTTTCTATGAGTGAGGGGAAAAAACCTTTCCATATAATTGAGTCATTGGCATTTCCTTTTCTGTAAACTGTCACTTCTTGTGCTTTACTTTTTCTATTTTCTTTTCCTTAATAATTTGAATAGCCCTTTACTTATTAAGAAAATGAGCTCTTTACCTATAAGTAACCGATTTTTGTCTTAATTTTTCATTTTTCATTTGAATTTTTATTTTGTATTTTTGACATGCTGGAATTTATTTTCTTTTAGGTTTTCCTTCATCTTCACAATGATGTTGATCAGTCTGAGATCTTGTTTTTTTAATTTCCATTAAGAATTTTCATGGTTTTAGTTTGTCTGTCTGTCTGTGTGTTTGTTGTGGCTGTTTACAATCTGAGTTGTCTCGAATATATTTAGTTGTAAGATATAAGGTATGGAGTCAACTTTATTTTTTCCAGATGACTAGTCAGGTGTGCCAATACTAGTTCTTGCACAACCCATAAAATTATTGGCAATTAATTGAGAATAGTTTGAGTGCCAAATAGGAAAGATGCATTTCATACTTTTAATGTTGTTCATATTTAAAAACTAGTGCTTCAGCACGGATTTATTCTGGATAGTTTGACATGGCATGACTCTCTGCCCATCCCAGTACACCCTCCTTGTGCACCCACTGTTCTTGTTCTTGTGGGTGTGTACAGCAGGGCTTGACAACCCACCAGGTGTGCTAATTAATGCTTATACTTTCTGTTGCCTTTTCCCTCTACCTGTCAGTTTATCTACTAAGCATTTTTTTTCCGTGGCACCTATCACTGCAATATGTTTGTTCTCAGACATTTGAGTCTAGCAGGTACCATCAGTAATTTTGTCTAATCAAAAAATTCACATAATATTCAGTATTTAATAACTAATAATTAGAAATAGATTTTGATTACATCTTAAAAATCACTGTAAAGACTTGTCACAGCCAGAGAATTTTCAGGATTTATAAGCCTAATTAGTAGGTTAGCCTAATAATCAAAATACCTGTGAATAAAGATAGCTCATTTTATAGAGCTAGTATCTTTAGGCAGAGCTCTACAAAAGATAAATGCATTCATAACAGCCCATCCTCTCTCCTGTTAGTTTTTAGAGGACTCTGTATAGTTATTCTCTGACAAAATAGCCTTCAGAAGGTAGTATCTCAGTTGCCCTCTAACTTAGCAGCGAAATAAGAACATTTCTTTTTTAAACATTTTAAACTTTAATGTGACCACGAAAGCACACAGTTGGAGTTAATGCTCCATGCCAGAAGAATGACTGGTTGTAGTAATTCATTAGTTCTTTCTTATTGAGAGAGACAGGGAGCAGGGAGTAACCGTTAATCCCAGGAATACATCCTAGTTCCCGTTTCAGTATATTTATACCAAAATTTTTCTAGCTTAATAAAAGTAATCTAAGTTTGGGTCATATTTTTGGCTGCTTTTGAAAAATATTCTTCTAGTTATTAATGTTCCTGTAAGTGAGATCATGAATTAAATCTTTTCTTTTTCTAGTCACAATTTTCTTTTCTGCTTTAATTTGTTTTTTTTTTTTTTTTGGATTGGCACCTGAGCTAACAACTGTTGCCATTCTTTTTTTTTCTGCTTTTTCTCCCCAAGTCCCCCCAGTACATAGTTGTATATTCTAGTTGCAGGACGTTCTGGTTGTGCCATGTGGGACGCCGCCTCAGCATGGCCTGATGAGTGGTGCCATGTCCGTGCCCAGGATTCGAACCAGTGAAACCCTGGGCCGCTGAAGCAGAGCGCACGAACGTAACCACTCGGCTACGGGGCTGGTCCTCTGCTTTAATTTTTAAACAATATGTAGAAAACTAAATTAACATTGTCAATTTTTCTTTCAGATTAATATTTATAGTAGTGTTACAGAGAATCTATTTCAGGCCATATCTTTAAAGGTATTGATATTTTTACAATTGCTTGAAAAATTTTTATCATTTTCTGCACAAATTGACTTATTTCAACTCAAATTCCCTTTTCCCCAGTTGCATAGTTAATTTTCTTTTATTGCCTAGAAATTATGATTTAGCCCTTGGCTAGAGTTTACCTTGGGGCATGAAGAAGTAGTATATTTTACCCAATTAATTTATATTGTGCCATTTGTGCTAAGACAGAAGACTAGAAAATGCCAGTTAAAATGGTAGAGTTTGGGGAAAACAAAACAAAAGAAAACAAAACCCTTTCAACAAAGTTTGGGATAGTGGAGTCTTCTCAGCCTGGTTTGTCCATGGTGCTGGTTATGGTAGAATAGTGGCAGCAGCACACTGGAGCCTCTGGGGCTGGGTGAGATTTCCCTGAGCTCAGTAATGGGGTGCTGCACTGCTGAAAATAACAGAGGTGGTGCCACTCGACCTTTCCACTGGTGTCATTAGAAAAATATTCATCGAACACTTCTTTGTGTAATTCGTATTGACAGCAACAACACTTATTTGATGGGCAGTTTTATCTAATGTACCTGATTCCTAAAGGGGACATAAATCCACGTCCCCCTCCTTCATTTGTTTAAACGTTAGTGGAAACGTAGTTGTAATATGTTTTGGGCAACATTAAGGTTTATAATTTTTGTTGCTTATATATAACATATAAGTAGTATTGTCTTCTGTATGGATTTTTGAATGGTTAGAGCAAACCCAGCCTATGTGTGAAGCAGCCAGAAAAGGAGGAAAGTCTCGCCAGGATTTGATCATGGTGCAGGATTAAGTATTTATAAAAATATGTGCAGCCTGGCAATGTCGAGGCCGTCTGTCCTTCAGATGGGACAGGAGTGCAGTTGCTGTGCTGTGTGTGATGGACATAAACAGAGAGGTTGTATGCTTTGGACAAGGGAAGTTTATAATGAGCATTGGGGAAACGTTCACTGGGGAAATCTGGGCAGTGGTGCAATTGATTGTTTTGAGTTGCCTTAGAGCTATTATTATTTCCTTAAAACTTCAGCTTGAGCGCTTGTTTAAGTTGGTAACTTTGTCTTGGTAGCTAAAATTATCTATTGTTGAAGATGTATTTAAGTATCTGTCAGCTTCAGAGAATTTTTAGCAGCAGAAATAGTGCTGCCTACTGTTGTTGCTTTCCTTTCAGTATATGAAGCAAGCCAGAGTTTCTCTCTCTCTCATTTCTTTTTTTTCCTTCCTATTTTCAGTCATTAAAAAAAAAATTCTGCTTGTGACTATCATTATAACTTTAAATAACATCCTTTATTCTCTGTCTCTTGATTTAACAGTTCTAAATAGTGTCTATATCTCCACATTTGTGAAAAATAAGGAAATTAATGTATTGCCGTCCTTTTTACCTCTTCTCTCTTGATAGACTATTGGTTTTACATTGTTATGATTTGTGGTGTTTGTATTCTGTTCGGAAATATAATGAAATCTCTAATTGGTTGACAAAATTTAAAAATCATTTATCAGAGTTTACAATATAATGATATATAAATATTTTTCATGTATAACCATTAGTGACAAAAAGGTAACTCTATAATAATGAAACTTTTCCAACTGGAAGAGAATTTCCCAACCGTTAATATCTAATTGATCTTCTTTCATTTGTGTCTTGCTTTATTCTCTTCTCCAGATTCATACTCAGTTGCCATGATTTCTTGTATTCATGTTGACGTTTTCTTTGATTCCTTTCTTGGTTTTCTTTGGAGTAATCTTCATAAGGGCTTCAGAGAAAAATGTCTGAGCCTGACATGTTCTAAAATGTTTTTACTCAGGTATCACTTTTGATTTTTAGTTTAGAGGGAAAACTCCTGGTTTCAAAACTTGTTTCCATCCAGTCTTTAAAGATCTTGTTCTACTGACTTCTGGCATCCAGTATTGATGATTATAAGTCTGGTGCCAGTCTATTTTCTGTAGGAATCCTGTTTTCTCTCTGGATGTTCTTGCAATTTTCTCTATATTAGTTTCGTAGGGCTGCCGTAACAAATTACCATAACTACGTGGCTTAAAACAACAGAGATGTGCTATCTCACGGTTTTGGAGGCTGAATGTCTGAAATCAAGGTGTCAGTAGTGCCGTGCTCTCTCCAAAGACTCTGGGGCCAGATCTGTTCATGTCTTTCTCAGCTTCTCGTATTTGCTGGAAATCCTTGGCTTGCAGCTGTGTAAATCCAGCCTCTGCTTCCATCTTCACATGGCGTTCTTCCCTCTGTGGGTGTCTCTGTTTCCCTTCCCCTCTTCTTATAAGGACACCGGTAGTAGTGGATTAGCACCCACTCTAATTTAGTATGACCTTATCTTACCTTGATTACATCCATGAAGACTCTATTCCAAGTAAGGTATCTGTAATTAGGACTTCAACATGTATTTTTTGCAGGCACAATTCAACCTGTAAGAGCATTGTAAATTTTCACCAGAATGTGGCTGATATAACTATTTAAAACTGTTTAACACACAGTGACCCTTTTTTTTTTAAGATTTCCATCTTTCATCAGCTCAAGGAAATTGTCATTTATTATTTTCTTAATCATTTCTTTCCTTCCATTGTCTCTGATATTTCTTTCTGGAACTTATATTAGATATTTGTCTTCCGGCGTAACCTTCCCTATTTCATATTCTCTCTGTTTTATTTTCCCTTTTGATCGTTTATGATTTATGTTCTAGAAGATTCCTTGACTTTCCCAGATTATCAACTTGGTCTTTATTACTATCTTTTCTTCTTCAGCCAATTTTGAAATGTTTGCTTGTGCAATCATATTTTAATTTTCAAAATTTCTTTCTGTTTTCTGATTTTTTGGATGCAGTATATACTCAGATTTTCTGAGGACAATAATTAGAATTATTTAAAGATATTTTGCTCTTCCCTGAATCATCTCTGTTTTCACTTGGGCCAGTTATTCTTAACGCTCTTGGTTTTCGCTATGGTTCTTGGTGGTGAGTTCATAATTATAAAGATCTGTAAGGACTGTCATGGCTTACCACTGTAGTTTTGAGAGTCTGTTTCTCTACTAGCAGTCTCATATAAATGACAGGGTTGACCCAGAGTTCTGGGTGAAGGGCTGAACAAATGATATTCAGGCCTTCCTTTGGAGAGTGTGTGTGTGTGTGTGTGTGTGTGTGTGTGTGTGTGTGTGCGTGTGAAGCAGGAGACAGGCTGGGAATACTAGCAAGTGTTGAAATAACGAGGGCTTTGTTCAGATGTTGGAGTCTTTTGTATATTTTTCTGTTTTTCTGGAGCTGTCTCTTCCCTCGTCCCTGTTCTATCCCTTGGTTGATGAACATCTCTGGAGTTGCTTCAAGCTCTGTTCTGCTTCTCTGTCAAGTCCTAACACCTTCATTTGGCATTCTCTCCAGGCAGGTATTCCACTTCCTTGAGAGAACATTTCTACATTTCTCTAACTTTATCCTCTGGGTAAAAACCACTGCTGCCAACTGCTCTGTTTATGCTGGTCAGAGGGAGGAGGACCTTAACTTCCCAGCTATTCAGATCCTATTCTTTAATGAGTTGCCCAGATGACTCCCCCATACCCCATTACCACTCTTACTGTTGGTTGACTGTGCACCTAGGAAGACGTGTTCTAACTCTAATCTCTTGTACAGCAGTTTGTTCTCTTTCTTCTCTGATGAATTAATCCCATCTTCATTCTGCTTTCGAAAATGTTTCAACATTGCTGTTTTCCTTATGGCAAATATTCTCCTTTTTCAGTATTGTGATAGAAATCTAATAAAATATCACTTTCAGTGGATTCGGGGAAGAAGGACATGTATTGTGTGCCATCTTTCAATGCAGATTTTTTGTATTCTTCAATTTTTTATTTCTTCTCTCAGATATTTTACCACATGACATAGTGTGTGTGCGCACACACACATACACATTAATTATATTAACGAATGGACTGGCAGGATTTTATCTTGTGTTTTCTGTCTGCTTTCTTATTTTCCTTGGCATCTGGGTAGGGACAAATTTGCATGGTTGTTATACAGTGTTTTTCTGTATTGATGCTATGTGAAGTACATTTCAAATATGAATCATCAAGAATTCAAATACTAAGTTCTTGAATGTTTAATAAACCCCTTTAGTAATTGGTCTTAAGAACTGAAATTCTTTCAGGTTAAAAGCCTTAGTAGTTATATAAAACAATTTAGTGGCAGAGTTTAAGTTTGGTGGTTTTTTTTTTCTGGTTTTATTGAAATATAATCGACATAAAACGTGTATTGATTTAAGGTGTACAACATAATCATTTGATATATTTATATATTGCAAAATGATTACCACAGTAAATTTAGTTAACATTTGTCACTTCATATTGTTACAAATTTTTTTTTCACTTAATGAGAACTTTTAATATTTACTCTCTTAGCAAGTTTTAAATATGCAATACAGTATAGTTAAGTATAATCATCATGTTGTACATTGTGTCCCATAACTTACTTATCTTATGTTTTTTTCTTTCTTATTTGTTCTGTGTTTATGCGATTATTTTGATAATGTGTAACAAGCTTTAGTCGAATTAAGAGGAAAATATTTCACATTTTTTCTTTTCAGCAAAGAATCGTGGAATTGCCATTCCAGTGGATTTGGACAGCCAAGTTAATACGCTTTTCATGAAGAGCCATTCAAATATGGTGCAGAGAGCGGCCATGGGTTGGAGACTATCAGCTCGCTCTGGACCACGCTTTAAGGAAGCTCTTGGCGGGCCTTCTTGGGATTATAGAAATATTATTGAAAAGTTACAGGTACAATGAGAGGATGAAATTGCGTTAATATTTTCTAAATTTTACAATTTTTAGTATATGTAGTCATACAAATAAAATATGATTAAAAATATGAAATTCTAGTTGAGGACCGGGCTTTACTTTACAATTCCCTACCAATGCTACCCTTTTTTAAAAGCATAGCTTCTGGGGAAAAGTCGTTGTATTTTATTATTAGTGAGTGGGTCTTAATTATGGTAATTATTATTTAATTAATTATTTATGTAATTAATTATGGTAATGGGTCTTAATATCAAAATAAAAATCATAACACCAATAATAAAATTTGGTAAAATAATTTACCATGAAGATTCATGTAATAAATTAGATTTTCATAACCTTGCTTCAATTTATCTCTTAGTATTCTCTTATACTCTTTTGGTGAGAATGGTGTAAGCACCTTTACTCCCAAGTTATTTGCATAGTATCCCACTCCTGTTTTTTGGCCTGGGCATTCTGGGACATTGAGTAAAGAGAGACATTGTATTAGTCTGCTCAGGCTGCCATCACAAAATACCGCAGACTGGGTGGTTTAACCAACAGAAATTTATTTTCTCACAGTTCTGGGGCTAGAAGCCCAAGATCAAGGTGTTGGCAGGTTTGTTTTCTTCTGAGGCCTGCAGTTGGCTTGCAGGTGGCTGCCTTGTCACTGTGTCCTCATATGGTCTTTCCTCTGTGCACACACATGTCCTAATCTTCTCTTCTTATAAAGACACCAGTCATATTAGATTAAAGCCCACCCGTATGAATTCATTTTACCTTAATTACCTCTTTAAAAGGCCCTCTCTCCAATTATAGGCACATTCTGAAGACCGAGGGTTAGAACTTCAACATAGGAGTTTTGAGGGACACACAATTCAGCTCACAACAGACATCTTCTCACCCACATAATTATAGAATTTCATGGAGCACATTAGGGTATGGTTTGAGGAAATTTTTGGCTTGGAGAATAGTCAAGATATGAATTGGAATAAATATTATGAGAGGTCACAAGTAGATTAATCGGTAGGGGTTCAGAGTTTTAATAGATGACCATTATATGTGATTATGAAGACAAGTTAGACTCAGTATGAGAAACTTGAAGGCTACAAGTCGTTAAAAATTGGGAGGAAAATGGCATTATAAGTGAGTAAGCAGTTATTGGTTTGCAGGATATACTTATCAGGAAGAGACTAGAGGAAGGCAGATTCGTTAAGAATTACTAAAAATCTCAGGCAGGCAGCAGTATGAATGAAATGAAGAAACAGATGTTGCCAATAGTAATGAAAGCAGAGTCAACAGACCTGGTGGCTCTTGGATGGAGATAGAGAGAGGGCCTGAGAGGTGTTTAAGAGGCACTGATGATGGAGACTAGCTGATGTTATTAAGGCTCTGCATTACAAGAGGAAAGGAGAGAATATAGCAGAAGGATGTTGGTTATGGCTGTTGAAAATACACTGAATTAGGTTATCAGGCTCCTGAATATATTGAAAGTTAAGTCTATATTTGGAGATAATAGTTGGAGTGAGGATAGTGGATGGTATTGCTAAAAGAGAAAATATAATGATAGGAAAAACAAAGAACATATTTTGTGAGGCCAGAAGTGGCAGAATGGCCAAATAAGAGAGAAAAAAGGCAGGATCAGAAAGAGGAGGAGCCAGGTTCTTGAGAGCCAAAGAAGTAGAACATTTCAGAGCAGAGAGAGATAGTAGTGTGAACCAGCATAAAGTGGGTATGCCTTACACTTATTTGTTTTTTTTTTTTTTTTGCTGAGGAAGATTTGCCCTGAGCTGACATCTGTGCCAGTCTTCCTCTATTTTGTATGTAGGTCGCTGCCACAGCGTGGCTGCTGACTAGTGGTGTAGGTCCATGCCTGGGAACTGAACCTGAGCCACCGAAGTGGAGTGTGCCAAACTTAACTTAGGCCAGGGGGCCAGCCCCGCCTTAACTTCTTTTAGCACAGTCATTGGTATTTATTAAATAAATATGTAATTGGTAAAAACTCTATACCAGCCATTATATACAGGAGATAGAGCAGTGAGGTTTATGCCCTCATGGAACACACATCCTAACACATTAAATAAATGACATAATGTTAAAATTGAAACTGCTTTGAATAAAGTAAAGCAGCGTAGCAACATGGTAGAGAACTACTGGGAGAGTGACCCTATAGTTAGGGAGCTCCTCTCCATTGAAGTGCATTTGAGTTGGGACCTAAATAATGAAGAGGAATAATCTTTTCAAATACTTGAGGACAGAGAACTTTATGAGGAGGGAATAGTAAATGGCAAAGGTACTCAGGTGGGAACGAGGTTGGTGGTTTTGAGGAACCAAAGAGAAGCCCATTGGAGCAGGAGGTTGGTGAGCAAAGGAGGAGAGTGTTATGAAATAAGGAGCCAAATTATGTACAGACTTACATGGTAAGGCATTTGGATTTTATTCTAAGTGAGATGGCAAATCACTGGAGATTTTCAGCAGAGGATAAGCACAACTTGGTTTACCTTTTAAAAGATCATGGTGGATTTTGAGTGGTGAATAGATTAAAGGATCCAGACATGGCAGCAGTGAGTTTATTGCATTAAATCAGGCAAAAGGTGATGATGGCTTGGCTTACGGGGGCAGCAATAGTAATGAAGAGAAGTGGATGAATTTTGGGTGTATGGATGGGTGATATGATGGAAAGAGGAATCAAGGATGAGATGGGGTATGATATGCTTGGATTATTTGCTAAGATAGGAAAGAATGGGAGAGTTGGAATCAGGAGTTCTGTTTGGGGAATTTTAAGTTTGAGATACCTGTCTAGGTATCTATGTGGGTATGTCAAGTAGGCAGTTGAATATATGAGTCTGGAGTGGTTTGGAAAGATGTCCCTGTGGGAAGTATAAATGTGGGAAGTTTTAGTATATATATATGAGATTAAAACCATGGACTTGGATGAGATCTCTCAGAAGAAAGTGTAGATATAGAAGAGAAAGGACCAGGAGCTACCAGGAGTTGGTGAAGGAATGGTCAGGACATAGGTGGAAATATAAAGAAAGTGTGATGTCACAGAAGCCAAGAGCAGAAAGTGTTTGACAGAATAGGAACAAGTGTGTGAAACGCTTGGCAGTGGTTGGGTAAGGTGGAGACAGAAAAGCAACCACTGGATTTGGCAACAGAGTGATGATTGCAGCTGGCTGGTACTCAAAATTAGTGATCACTAACATTTATTAAGGAATAATAAGTGGCTAGTATGTGTTAGAGGCTGTTCTGTGGACTTACCTTTAATCCTCACAGCAAGCCCATGTGATTGCTAGTATCATAATCCTGAGTTTTCACATGGGGAAATAACTAGTTAGAGAGATTACGTAGTTGGCCCAAGATCAAAATAAGAGATGAAAACAGAATTCCCCTCATAGGAGCCTGAGCACAACTTGTTTAGTAAATGCAATGGAGAAGAGAGGTAATCTGAAAAACAGGAACATTTCGGTGATGTTTTATTAAATTGGTCATATTTAAGAAGTGTGTTCTCTTCCCACCTTTGTACAATATATAGTTTCCCATTTATTTTATTTCCTTCCTGGTAGTCTCTTTTAACTGTCATCAGAAATTTCTCAGAAAGCTTATTTAGAGTAGTTGACGTAAAAATGATCACTTTTGCTAAAAGGGGAAGAAAGAGTTAAACAAGAGTTAACTTCTGAAATCTAGCCGTAAGAATTGGACAGGTGGTGCCCAATCCGTGTTGCTGTAGCTGAGAGTAACAATAAGCAATTGGCAGTCAATTTTCTGCTTAACAAAATATGCCATAGCTGTGGGTGAATACAGTATTGCTTTATGTGAGAAGAGTTTTTTTGTCTTCTAACGTAGTTATTTTAAAAACAAAAAGGGGGTACTTTAATCATTAAAGAATGTCCAGTAAATTATCAGTGTCCACAGTCCATTTTAGAAACATATCACTTTGGATGCTTTCAGCTATAATTAACACAATATTCAACTTAAAGTAGCTTAAACAATAAAAAAAAATATTGCTTCACGTAACAAGGAATCTGGAGCTGTGGCTCTTCCCGAGTTGGTTAATTCAGTAGCTTGACAGGTCAGAGCCCTACCACCATAGATCTGTTGGTTTTCAGGTTAAGGCTGGTCTCCAATGGTCATATGAGGGCTGCCTCACATTTTGGATTCACACTCTTAAGCTGTCTTGAGAGCTATAGGAAGAGTCCGCCCCTTCCTCCTCCAGCACATACCCCCACCTGCTCAGCAGACTTCACCTGATGTCTTATTGGCCAGGACTATCTCACATAATCATGCCTAGACCGATCACTGGCAGAGGAAGTGTGAGGACCATGACTGCCTTAAATTAAGCACCCTTGACCCTAAGCTGAGGGGGCTCATCTCCCTGAGAATGTTGCTTCCTGACTGAGAAAAAACATGGGGGTTCTGTTAGCAAGGAGGAGGGTGAGGAAAGGCTGTGGGATAGGTGACCAATACCATCTATCAAAAAATGTAATTTCAAATACTATTAAAAGTCATTGAACCCTATGTAGTACAATACTGCTTCAAATAATGTATCAAGGAATTTCTCCAATGGAAGAAATTGTCAGTTCTAGATGACCAATAGCATATGAAATCTTTTTTTAGCTGTTTCTCAAGCATACCTCAGTTTATTCCAATTTGATGAATACCTATCATGTCTCCATTACAGTCCTAGACACTACAGGACCTATAACAGTTAGTTTACTGATTTTTCATCTTGTACACATATCCTTAGAAATCATACAGCTACCCACCCCTCCCTTATCTTATAAATGAAAAAGGAGACCCAGGCAGTTTTCATACAGAGAACCAGACTGCACTTAAAGCACAGACGTTTGGTGCCGTGGGAAAGTAGGGTACATCTTCTCTGAAATTCCCACGTCTCATTCCTGATTAGCGCTCCTAGGCCTGTCATATCTTCAAAGGATAAAATCTGACTTAGGTCTTCACGTGGGTTTTCTTGTGCTTTATTCCTTAGGATGTAGTGGCCTCCTTGGAGCAGCAGTTCAGCCCGATGATGCAGGCTGAATTCTCAGTGTTGGTTGACGTGCTGTACAGTCCAGAACTCCTGTTCCCTGAGGGGAGTGATGCACGAATAAGATGTGGTGCTTTCATGTCCAAGTAAGTGAGTGCAATCTGGGATTCCGCTAGGTCTCCAAACTGAGATGGCCTCTGACACATTTCTCCTTTTTTCTGTCTTGCTGCATAATGACAGTCCGCAGAGTATGTGAAAGACCTGAAATCCATATTAAAATATACTTCCAAAATAATTAATTTGATTCACTTGAAATTTTGGTGACGGTCCAGTTGTTATATTTTACTAAAATTTACTGAAAATGAAATGTGTTGTTATTGGGCACAAAATATTACATGAAATAATATCTTGTTTCTGATTCTCTATAACTATGTGATGTGACCTTTAGAAAGATCCCTGTTTAAAATCATTGATTTTCATTAGCCTAGAGAGGAAGGACAGGGAACTAATGTTTATTGAGGCCTTAGTTTGTGTGTTATTGTCCTCTGTGCTTACCTGTCTTATCTAATCTGCACCAAGGCTCTGAGAGACTGAGAGGTCAGCCTCATTTTAGAGATGAGAGAGCTGATGCTTGGGTGTGCTTCAGGGGAAGAACTATTAAATCTTGACCCAGGACTCTGTCATGCTGCCTTGATGAGCCTCATCCTCAGCTCTTTCCTTTACTTATTTCTGTCTGCATTTTTGTGGTTTGTCAGATCGCTTATAGCTGATATGTTTATCCTAGAATATCTTCACTTTACTGGTAAATGAACAGTTCTCAAGGCAGATCTGCAAGTGTAAGGAGTTGTGAGAAAAAGTGTAATTAGCTCCAGGAAGAAGAGACACGTTAATGTTGAGGGCACTTCATTGAGTGATTTGCAAGTAATCACATGTTGACTCCAGGTGGCCAGTCAGAGGTAGTTGGTCTTCTTGGGGAGAGTATCTAGGCGGAGAGTCGGAAGCGGCTGCCAACCCTCTTGACCATTATCCATCACAGTTAATTCCTATGTGGTTGAGGCTATTGCTGAAAGAGGTCTCGAAGCCTCCTCTATGGACTGTGACATACTGAGGCAGAAATTGAAGGACTAGGGGACATAAGAAGTGTGTTGCTTTCTTTTACCAGTTAAAGCTCGGATTTGGGGAGAGAAAACAAGATAGGGGATGAGAAGAACTGATTCCAGGGATCATGTTGAAGAATAGTTACAGTTTCTATATTATGGCAGAATCATGTATTCTTGGCTCTAGACCCATTGTATCTTAAGGGAACTGGGAAGAATGTGTTTGTCTGCACACTTGCCAGCCTTCTAATACAATTTTTCAGTGAAGAGGTCCAGAGTGTCTGCCAAACTGATGAGTGTGGAGGCAATTAGAAAAAAAGAAATTAAGTAGAGTTATTGCCTAGTAATTCAGTATAAAAAGAGGGTCTTTGAAAAATACCCTTTACCTCCTATGAATATATATCAATGTATAGAAATAGGTTAAAACTGGGTAGCACACCTGAGAATTTTAACCCCAGGAAATTAATGTAATTCTATAGGTATATCCCAGAGACGTGATGGTCTAGAACAAGGGTTGGCAAACTCTGGCTTGCAGGCTAAATTGGTCCCCTTGATAATTTTTGCAAATAAAGGTTTACTGAAATACAGCCACACACATTCATTTGCCTGTTGTCTGTGGCTGCTTTCATTGCTATTATAGCAGGGTTGACCACTTGCCACAGAGACCGTATGGCCCGCAAAGCCTAAAATATTTACTATTTGGCTCTTTAGAATAAATGTTTGCTGACTTAGTTTCAAGAATTACCTGTCAATACAGTAAAATTTAAGTTGATTAAAATAAAAATAAAATACTCAGTTCCTCACTCACATTTGCCACATTTTAAGTGCTCAAAAGCCCTAAGTGGCTAATGGCTAACAAATTTGACAGCACAGATGCAAAACATTTCAATTATTGCAGAAAAAATTCTGTTGGATAGCACCGGTTTAGAACTTGAAGATTTAGGTCTATGAGAAGGTGGCATAAAGTGACTCAGAATGTCAAGAAAATATTGACCTGGGCTGAAGATGAGGCCAGGCTGTTGCAACCCTAGGTAAACTAAAAGGAGAGAAGCAGAATGATATGATAATGGGAACATATTCCCGATCCTACGCTCAGATGGAGGAAAAGGATGTCACACATACTTCAGTGGTTAGAGAAGAGATGTTTGTGCTGTTAGGATTGTGTTACGGCCAGAGGCTAAGGAAGATCTCTTTCTTGCTCTTGTGCTTACCCTACTCCTTCCTCAACTCTGAAGAACCAGGGGTTTTATTTGCAAGGATATCAAATAAAATTAGAAGCCCACTTTATTAGTAGCTATGCAAGGGACCTTGTATTACTGGGCAGAGCTCTCTGGTAAAGCTTAATTGGGAAATATAGCTTAGGTCTAAGGCCTTAGTGGGGCTTCCGACTTCCCCTAGTGAATTTAATTCTTGGAACTTGTTGACTCAGAAGGGTCTGCTGGAGACTGTGAGGGCTAGATCCCAGGAAAGAACCCAAATTCACGTATCTACTTAGTCACGTAGAGAAAGGAATAAAGAGAAGAGAATAGGTCAGTGTGGGTGTTAACTTTTAAGGTGTCTGATTATAGTCCATTCAAATCAGCACTTTCTCTTCCCTTATGAAGGAGAATCTCAGTGTTTTTCAAACTGTGGGATGTGATCCATTTATGGACTTAAAAATTAACTTAGGGAAGAGAGGCAACCATTAGTTTTAAAAATGAATTAGGAAAGAACATAACATATCAGAGTGCATTTCATACAGTAAAGCCAACATTTTTGTTGTTTTTACAAACACACTCACACACAGGCCTTTATATGGTGAATTGCTTTGTGAAACTTATTTTTTACTTAGATCATAGAAAAAAACATTTGAAAGCCACTGATCTAACTCAACCAAACATTACGTGATAGATGAATAGCTTATATAAATCCCTAGCAAATGATATTCATCTTTGTGCTTGATATTTTCAAATAGTGACTGAATTAAATATTTTATCTAAAGAAGAGTTAAAGGAAATTAAAATAGCCTGAGAGGGAAAAAAAATCAAAAGCAATTTACAATGCCCATCGAACTATGTTCCTGTATTCCAAAACTATCATGTGAAAGAAAAGACCAAATAGAAATTTTAGAGAGGCAGGTTTTGTCCTTGCAAAGAGAACTTTAGAACAATTACTCTGCCTGCTAGATCTGACCGCATGGATATCAGACCTTGGATGTGTAAAAGGAAATCACGGTTCCTTCACTGCATGCTACTCCTTCAGCATGACATAGGTGTCATTTAAAAATATCACTGTCCATCTAACCAATCCATAAATTTCGTCATCTGTGATCTACCCTTCTCCTTTTCTTCCACTTCTCATATGTCGTTATTTACCAAGTCTTGGGTATTTTATTTCTATATTGCTTCTTGTATCCTTACCCCATCACGTGCCCTGTTCATCTCTTGTCTTGTTCTCACTATTCCACATCAGCTTTCACGCATAAGCAGGGCCACTCAGGTCCTTTAAAACAGTGGTTCCCTATTTTCTATAGAGTAAATTCCAGACTCTGTAGCGTAATATTCCCAGTTCCTGCTTTTCAGATCGCATCTCTTACATTCTCTTTTTCGATGTCTGTAAGTGTCAGCTGGCAATTGGAGGACTTACCAGGTTTTGGACATGATGGTCGGCTTTCTGCCTCTGCTGTTTGTTCATACTGTTCTCTTTGCAAGGATGCCTTCTCCCACCACTTTGCCCTGCCAGCTGAAATCGTCATAGTTAAATGTTATCTCTTCACTGAAGTCTTCTCTGATCAGCCCTAGGCAACTAATGTAATAGTTTCTTTGTCCAGTTTATGGCATTGCCATTACCTCTGTTATAACACTTGTTATATCATGTAAGAGGGGCTATGTGCAGCCTAGTGTGTGTCAGGACTCTTGTCACAGTAACTCTGAGACTCGAGATTGGTGAATTGCATCATGTCACCCCAGAATGGTGCTTCAGAATCTTGACTCTGAAGTCAAGTGGGCCTGGGTCTATTTCTGGATCCCGCCACTTAATAATTGTTATAACTAGAGGCAAGTTACTTTATCTCTCTGGACCTCTGTTTTCTCATTAGCAAAATTAGCCTGATAATAGAACCTGTAGCATTGGCTTGTTGTCACGATGAATTGAGAGTATCCGTGGGACATCCTTCTACTTCACCCTGACACCTGAGAAGCACTTACTAGCCATCATCCAGCGAAAGCTCACTTTTCCTCAGGGTTATGTCCCACAGCACTCCTGTTATGTCACGGAAATCAGACCATTCCATTATATTCTACATCATTTTGTTTTTCTAGGAAGATGTAGGTTTCACAGGGTCATTTTGAGAATCAGCTTTTTAAGAGTTATTAATACTAAGCTATAAATTCTGATTATGAGCACTTTACTTGATTTTGAGTTCTTGGGGATGGTGTATAACTGTGATCCTCAAACTTTTCTCCTAACGGCACACCACTGCAAAAGTTACCACTGTAAAATTAGAGATTTTGCCCACATTCTAGCAAAAACAGTAAATGGATAGACTGTCTTAATGTTACTCTTTTTTGTTTCTGCTTCTAATCACAAAAACTACCTGTTTCTACGAAGCGCTTGCAGTGAAAAATAGCGCATGATTATTAATGGAAATTGGAAAGCAGCCTGTTATGCTAAGGCTGCAGTTTTGTGTACTGCTACTGTATAATTAATGTAATATGGTACATAGAAAGTAATGTATATATAACATAATATAATAAAATGTAATATACTGCAAATATTCATATTTCTCTACTAGTAAAGTTGTTTTAGTTCATACAGTGGGATTGAAGATAATCAATGTTTGTTGTTTTTCAAAGAGTATTGTGTCCCACTAAAGGTATGCTACCTGAATAAATTTAGAAGCACTGGGATATACTGCTTGTAAAACAAAGAATGTTTTATAATGCAGAATCTAAAAGATGAAGTGTAATTTTAAAACTTTTGAAAACAACTATCTTGTTTACTTCATATTCTTAAATAATGGTGTGATTTTTTTTCTTATAGTATATGATGTTAGTATATAGCTTAAAGAGAAATCACTCTCCTATTTAAGGTTTAATGTTTTTCTTTAAGGTTGATTAATCACACAAAGAAACTAATGGAGAAAGAAGAAAAACTGTGCATTAAAATTCTTCAGACTTTACGAGAAATGCTGGAGAAGAAAGACAGCTTTGTGGAAGAGGTATTTTTAAAAAATTTTTAGTATTTGAAAATAAAGTGGAATTTCTGGAATACTGTAACCCATGAATTATGATAGGCTATTATTTGATTACTTGTATTACATATTAATGGCATGTGTACCTAGATAAATTAGATCATTTGAGTCTTTTTGGTATTAATCTTTCATGTCTGCTTTCAAATGAGAAATAACTAAGATTAGAATGGCCCAAGTATTTGGTTTGTTTGTTTTATTATATATATTTTTTTTTAAAGATTTTATTTTTTCCTTTTTATCCCCAAAGCCCCCCGGTACATAATTGTGTATTCTTCGTTGTGGGTTCTTCTAGTTGTGGCATGTGGGACGCTGCCTCAGCGTGGTCTGATGAGCAGTGCCATGTCCCCGCCCAGGATTCGAACTAACGAAACACTGGGCCGCCTGCAGCGGAGCGCGCAAACTTAACCACTCGGCCACGGGGCCAGCCCCTGTTTGTTTTATTATATTTTATCTTGAATATGTATATTTTTCTCATGTAGCTACCATGGACCAAATGATCTTTTTTAACAATGAGCAACTGAGATTCATTATTAAGATTTTGTATGAAGTTCTGCTGCATACTGAAATGGTTTATGCATTTTGGCATATGTTGATTTTTTATTGTAAATATATGTTCATTTCATTTTCTATAATATTATGCCAAGTATTATTAAATAGTACTATTTTTTATGAACAGAATAGTAAGTTTCTATTCTTAACTGTATTAATTTAAGTATTGCACAAATGCTTTTCAGGGACTATCAACTTATAGATAATAATTGTCAGTCTGTTATTGAAAGTGACAGCTCAGGTGCTCATTAAGAGATAGCTAGCAGCATGTTTAATACCCAAGGTGATACACTTAAATATAAAATGTAAATCTAGCGAAGTTTTTTTTTAGGTAGCTACCTACACTTTTATGTTAGGTATCAAACAAAATTTGTACCATGTTCCTTAATAACTTTTGGTCTGTTTCTGTAAATACTAATCATCTGATATGTTTAAAATTGGAAAGATTTCACTTTATTAATTTATGTATATGCTACCTAATTCCAAAAAGATTGTGGTGATAGGTTTTTTTAAAAAAATATAATCTTGTAGAAAAGAAAAGCAATGGAATCTTGGATATTCATAGAAGGGGCGTAACTTCAAAACACTCCATTTGAATCAGTCTTTGCTTCTGCTTTGCATTAGTTCTCTTCATTTAAACTACATTTGGGAAGCAAATTATTGAAATAAAGGTGGTCAGTGCAATTTTAGCAAATGTTTCTGTGACATAGAACTCAAGAAAAATGTTTATAAGTTTGAATATAGGGTATGCTTTTAAAAAGTGGTAAATAGAGTTCCTTGAGATTTTTTGTTGTGTTTGTCTGATTCCTTAAAATTTTTCTGTGGATGGTTTGATTTTGACTGAAGTGCTAGATCCTAAAGTAGAAAAATGAGGTCAACCTAAGTTTTTGACAGAAGCGTGAGGTTTATGATAACAGTAACTTGTGCTTATGTACCAGGAGATACATGATAAGCCTTCCAGTTTTATGTAACAGATTATTACTGAATTACTCTAAAGGAAAATAGGAAAGAAATCAAGTAAGATTTTACTTCGGCTAGTGAAGAGTATTTTCCTATATCGCCCAAATCACTCTAAAGTAAATCATGCTGGCGTCTCTTTCTTCTTTCCGTTCCCACTGCTGTCACTAGGTCGGGCTTTCATTATCTCTTGTCTAGAAGGCTCCAGGAGTCCAGTCCCCTGAGACCTCCTGGAAAGGAGGCAGGGCTGCCATTTTCATAACTCCAAGGGGCACCATTCACGTAAGATATAGTGTGAATGGCCCCACCAAGACATAGCCCTCAGGGAAAAGTTAGCATGAGAAAGGCTAGTTGGGATTATTCACTCAGTCATCTAACACACATGTTGTGAGCAACTATTAAATGCTGGTTATTGTGCCTGGGCACTGCGGAGGAAGAGATGAATGACACAGCTTGCTAAGGGCTACCATGGGGTACACTTCACATCCCAGTGGACTCCTGTGATAGTCTACAGAGATCGTAAGAGCCTTTCCGAAACCATCAGGGGCTTTGCATTACCTTGGTGTTCCAGGTTCTCCATTATGTCCCCTACACTTTTCCCCCAACCCTTCCTCCTCCATTAGCCTCCAGAAATCTGTGTTACTTAGTGTACCTGAAATGTCCCTCAGGGTTATCCTGCCGTGAACCTTGCTCTGTCTGGAATCATGGATTGCTAAGATCCAAAGAAGCCTCAGTATCCCTGGTGTTATCTTTGTGCAGGAGCTAGAGGGTAGTCCTTATCAATTATTCCAGCCAGTGGTGATACCTTTCTCGAAAGAATTACCAGGATCTTTTGTGCCACTCTTTTATGACACTTCAGGCTGTTTCTGGGTATTTAATCCAAGCTCCTTGTTTTACAAATGGTATCATTGAAACCAAGAGAGGTTAAGTGGTTTGCCTGAGGTAACACAGCAAGTGCCAGAGCAGGGCTTAAATTGGCTGAGTTATCCATGCCAGTGGAGGGGAGTTAAATGACTCACCAGTCTGGGCAGATTCAGAAACTGGTCAAAGCTATTATTTTACAACTCATTGTGTGCTTTCAGGAAAAAACGCTTCTTATAAGTGGCTGTGTTTTTATGATTGTATTAGTTTTCTATTTACCAAAAACTTAGTGGTTTAGAACCACACAAATTTTTTATCTTACAGTTTTAGAGGTCAAAAGCTTAAAATCAAGGTGTGCCTTCTTTCTGGAGACTCAAGGGGGAATTTGTTTCCTTGCCTTTCCCAGCGTCTAGAGGCTGCTTGCATTCCTTGGCTCCTGACTGTGTCCTCTATCGTCAGAGCCAGCAAGGTAGCATCTTCCAATCTCTCTCTCTCTCACACACACACACATTCCATTGTCACATCCCTTTCTCTTACTCTGACCCTCCTGCCTCTCTCTTATAAGGACATTTATGATTACATTGAACCCGCCTGGATAATCCAGTATAATCTCCCGTCTCAAGGTCCTTACCTTAATCACATCTGCCAAGTCCGTTTGCCACGTAAGGTAACATGTTCACCGATTCTGGTGGTTAGGGTGTAGACCTCTTTGGGGAGAGCCATTATCCAATTATCACACTACTCCTTTTGCTGACAGTGAAAAAGGGCATGTAGAATGTGGATAGAGACCTTAGCTGTGGCTGATACACATTGTTGTGTAGGGCAGTTTAAATTTGAATGAATATAACAAAAAATGCTGTGAAGTTATAGTACTTTGCTGTTTTCAAAGTATTTTAAAATATTTTGCTACCTTTCAACAATTCTAGGAAGTATCTAGAGCAGGTGGTATTGTCTCCACGTTTGTACTGTAGAGAGACTCAGAGCAGTGAATTGCATTGTCATATAGGTTACCTAATACTGGTTGTCTATACCCAATCAACTATATTTCTGCTGAGTGTTGAAGCATTCCCAAAAGATCCCTCAGGATGAGATCAAAACAGAAGACTCAGGATTTTTCACACTCGCTATCCTGATATTACATTTGAGATTCCACCTATTTAGATTGAAAACGTCACCTTAAAAGAAAATCTCCATTTTCATTTTTGTTTCTTTGACTCTGATACCAGAAATGTGTGTGTGTGTGTGTGTAGCTGGTAAAAATTTTAAAAAAGCACTGAAGCATAAATTTGTGTCGTGGTTGAACCAGATGCCCTTTAAAGCAATTTTCAACCTTGAGATCCCAATTTTCTGATTTTGTCAGCCTTCTCTGTGTGATATATTAAGGAAAACCATATGTGACTACATTTTATCTGGTATTTAGTCAATTAATTTGAAAACATTTATAATTTATTATACCTTTGATTACAATTCCTGAATTAATTTTATTAATATTCTTCCTTGTTTCGTTCCTTAGTCTGTGCCAAAAGGCTGAGAGATAAGATGTGGATGGGCCATACCTTGAAGATTCCCAATAAAATAACTAAAGGAAAATTTAATTTTCTGTTATGCACATCTATGTATGAAATCATCTAGTGATCATACATGTACTATATGTTATAGTGTAAAGTATAGTACTTATTTTTATTGATGGATAAAACATGAAAATTGTATATAGAAAATCCTCAAGGGGAAAAGTTACCTCAGTTTTATAAAAAGTCCATGTAAGTAATGTTTGTTTAGATAGAAAAGCAAAAAATTCAAAGGATGTAACTCTCACAACCCTGAAAACTCAGTGTTCCTTTGGGACTGGTCATATTTGAAAGGCTTCTTTTAGGTAATAATAGCAGGCATGTTTATTTGCACTTGTAAAAAATATGCATATTGGAAAATTTGGGAAGGGAAAGAGGAGGAATGTTTTAAAATGGAGTTAGAGCAGTATGATTTCTAGTGTTCTCGATCCTTAAATTCATTTTATTCTACTCTTAATTCCATGACCTTTCTACCACAAAAAAGAAATAGCTGGTAAGATATGTGTGCTATTGAGCAGAGTAGCTTAATTATAGCACCACACCTTTGTTTTGCGTATTTAAAGATATTTTAGGTCCAGATCTGAGTGAGGGTTTACCTGGAGGGGTGATGGAGATAGAAGGAGCTATGTGCATTGGATAGAGGTGTGCTGATGAGGGGGGAGCCAGAAATAGGAAGGACTGTGTTCAGAAGACTGGCTTGGTTTTAAGGAATTTTTTTCTTTTGGTTAGTTTTCTGCTATATTTTTTAGTATATATTTTCATTAAGATTTGTTGAACATTATAAATTATTTCTCATAAAAAAGGAGAATCATATATAAATCATAAATAGTAGACATGTCTATAAACTGACCCTACGTATATAAAATTTGTAGCTTCTTAATAGAAACTCAGATAACGCGTACTGAAAATATTCACTGATAGCCTATGGAACTGGTAATTTAAAGTCACTTTCTTTATATTGTAGTCCAAGAAGTTGACCTATTAGAATGCCAATCAAAATTTCCCCTGTGAATATGTCCTTATCTACCTACAAGTTACACTAACATACATATAGTCTACAGGACAACAAAGATGTTTAGTCAAGTTCAATGTTCTTAAAATGTTCAGGTTTAAAATGCCATATATCCTTGAAATATTATTGGAAAGGGATCTAGAAACTACCTCTACAATAGCTGTGATGCGGTTAAGTACTAGGTTTTTTTGGTTTTTTTTAAAATTAAGGTTATTAAAGTTAACATCCTTGTGAAATTACAGTTGTACATTATTATCAGTCATGTTGTAGGTACACCACTTCACCCCTAGTGCCCTCCCCCCACCCCCCGTTTCCCCTGGCAACCACCTATCAGTTCTCTTTGTCCATATGTTAACTACCACCTATGAGTGGAGTCATACAGAGTTCGTCTTTCTCTGTCTGGCTTATCTCACTCATAAGTACTAGTTTTTATAAAGTAATAATTGCTAGCATTTACTGGGAGCTTAGTATATATCAGATACTGTTTATGATCCTTTAAATGTATTATCTTATTTAGTCTTCTACTCTGTGTTATAGATAGTATTATTATCTCCCTTTTACTGATGAGGAAACTGAGGTATAGAGTTCAAGGTCACACATTCAGTAGGTGGGAGACACATGGTATTCTACTCCAAACATTTTGGTTCCTGATCTCACACTTGGCACTAGTGCATTAGAGCCAAACAGATTATATGATTTATAATCACAACTCTTCTGTTTCCTCAGGTATTCAACTAAATAAAATGAAAAATTTCTTTAATTTTATTCTTGATAAAATTTGCATACCGTGTACTGGAAAGCCATTTATTCAGTGAGCTGCCAAGGAAAGGCTTGTAGATTTTAGACTAAGCAGATTGAGAACAATATGATGCAATAGCTATATAGGCATTTTTAAGATTTATTTTTACGGACCTACAGATCAATACAAGAGCTCCTCAAACCCCACCCTGTAATCATGGTCTGAGTTAGTAGCCTGAATATTAGATATAAAAGTTCTAAACCATACTTTATAAGATGACTGTCGTAGACAGCCCCTTGTGGAAATGTGGCATTCAAGAACAGGATAGCATCAAATTGAGAGCTGTGGTATTTACAAATGCCCAGGGAGGGTAGGTGGTATTTACACATTGAACAGTGATGGCAGACAGTGGCTTCTTGATTTGAAGGTTGGTATCTGGAGGGGTATGGAATAAAGATCTTTAAGAAATGATGCCTTGACTTATTTTTAAGATATCTTCCATCTTTTTTTTGAACTCTAAAATTTATTGTCAGCTCAGTTAACAAGAATTTATTCTTTTCCTTAGCAGAAAAAAAAAATCATTGTAACTAATCATGTATTTCTAATTTTGAGGAGTAGCAAAAAGAATATTTCAGAATTATACCAAGGAACTTCACTCCTACATCAAATATGCAGACCTGTCAGCCTCAGTAGTAATTGCATTGTTGCGAATTCGTACGTTGTATCAAGCGCCTCTTATTGTAAGAGTGTGTGCAGAACGATTCTGCTTCTCTGCACATACTAATTTCACTTTCTAGCAGGCAAATAAACAGGTTTAAGTAGAATTGCTGCACAGAGTGCACTGTAGCTTAAGAATTTGATAATAACTGTTTTGGTAAGGGAAAATAAATTTCAGTTTTATCATCAGCTGCATTTTGTAGACTTTCTTATTAAATACATTTTAGAGGTGAGTGCAATTTTTTTTGCACTGTTCCAATGTTGTTTAAACATTAAGTGATGTTGCCATAAGTGAGAGTGCAAAAGTATTGGATCGTCTTAATCATTCCCGTATTGTGAGTGTGTGAATGTGTGAGTGTGTGTGTGTGTTGTGTTTTAACTAGGTAACTAAATGGTTCGAAAGATGAAAATATATTGATGTCTCCACACCATAAGAAACCTGTTTTAGAAACATAAATACTCTTCCACTTTGGAATTTTTGTTTTGTATTTTCACTTAGGCAAAAAGACTTTGATCATTAAGGTGGACACAAAAGCAACAATTGCTTTTAGAAATTTACTCTTGGATTGCTGGGCTGTCTTGGTCACTTATTAGGCCATAAAAGTGATATTTACCAGATTTATTAAAGTCACTGTAACCTCGTTATTACAAAAAATTATAAAGTTCTTAATTACACGTTATGTTTACTTTCCCATTTGAAAATCTGACGTAATAACATCATTGCCTCAATGGCATTTGAGGTTTGTTATGACTCCATAGAGATTGATGACTAAAAGGTCATGGTGAAAATATTACCAATCCTCAAAAATTAGCCAACCATTCATGGCCTCTAGTAAGTGTAAGACATTTGGCGGTTAATGATTGTGGGTGAAAAATGGTATTGTGAATAAAAAATAAACTCGGCTAACAAAAATTAAAAAAAAAAGAAGAAGGTCACTAAAATTAATATATTAAATTATCATGTTAATTATTTCCCACCTAAATCTAACCTAAACTCTTTTTCTGGAAGCATTCCATGATTAGTTTCTTTTAACTCCGTATTATTCTAGTTTGTAATAATTTCAGCACTTTGTGTTATTAGTGTAGACCTTTTAATATCGTGCCTTATGAAGGTTTTCTTTGGTGTGTGCTGTGATTTTAAATAGGTTAGAAACTCCTTGAGGATAGGTCTGAGGCATTACCTGAGGAAGTGCCCAGAAGGCCTTTCAGTGCTGACTCTATGAAGGTATAGTTCTTCTGTATTCCTCTCCGGTCCCACTCCACACGCCACAAATGTTGTGCTTTTGAGGGCAGGGGCTGGCAATCTTATCTGCTAAAGTATTCCCCATGTCTAACATTGTGCCCTGCATCCAGAAGTTGCTCAGTAAATGTTTGTGGACTGACTTCTTTACACACAATAGAAATAAATGTTATCAGCTGTCTGCAAGTACAACACATGGACCTTCACTAATTGTATCTAAGAAGTAGGTTCTAAAAGTATCACTTCAAGTTATACTTTGCATCTCTTTGTAATCCAGGAAGTGGCAGGTTTCTTGATACCTGACACACCTGCAAAGTTGGGCCAGCAGCAGAGAGAGCTACAGCGTAGGGGAGCGGGGGAGGAGATTATCTTGCAGAAAGCGCAGTGTTTGATGGGCTGTGTAGTCTTTGCTTGCTGTCTGGCTTGGAAAGCAAAAGGAGAAGAAATGGGGAACCCCCAGACACAGCAATGGTGGGAACCCAGCTAAGGGAGACTGGAGCAGAGGAAGGATGATGGAATCTGAAGGCAAACAAGTGGGAGGAAGGCTCCAGCCACTGGGCTTCTCTTTCAGGAAGAGCTCCCTTCCCTGAGATGGCACCTGGGAAGAACAAGCAAGAAACTCAGCCCACAGAAGAAGTGGGAAAAGCCCACTATAAGACCAGGGGAATGTGGGAGCAACTGTGGCTCTGGAGAGAGGCTGAGGCTTGGTCATCTGAACTTGGACACTGAGTTTGCCAGATTAACTAGAGAAACTAGCTTCAGAGTCCACCAACTGTTGATCTCAAGAGACATCAGCGTCTCCTGCCACAGGACAAAATTGGTCTTTGGCACGGCTCTGTGCTGTTTCCATTGGGAAGAGGAAAGGGATATAAAGGCTGTGAGGCAGGTTGGGCCTGACACCTTTCACGTTTTCTGTCAGATACTTTCATCTTTGGATCGCTATTTGAACAGGTCCTCACAGAGAGTATACGACCTAGTGTATGAGGCACTAAAACCACATTATTATTATTATTGTTCTTATTATTGTTGATTGTGCATCTCTCCGAAGCTATTTGCAAAGCAACAATGTGTCTGTGTGCACTTGAACCCTCACAATAACTCTCTGAGGTAGGAAAATGTTTTTTCATCTCCATTTTATAGATTAGAAGACTGAGGCCCAGATGGTAAAATGATCTAGTAAGAATCATACAATTTGTAACTGGCAGAGCAGGGGTAGGAATCGTTTTCTGATTCTGTGCTGTATATGATGCTTCTCCATATGTAGGGTAGGGAATTAAATCATGCTGGGGGAATACATGATTGTTCAAATTTGATTTCACCTTTTGAAACCACCCCTTTCAGCCATTTTACTTGTTTTACTACTTTTTGAAACCTGAGGGTTCAAGAAATCTTAAAAAAAATAAAAATGAAAAAGGGAAATGTATTCTCATCCACTTTCACTGACATGCTCTAAATATATCTACAATTTTTATGGTGTTTAATATATAATAAAAGCCAGATGATTTACAATATTAATTCGTTTAACCCTCGTACTAACACATTGAGGAAACTGCTGCACAGAAAGGTTATGGAACTTGCCCAAGGTCACACAGAAAAGAAAGGGTGGAACCAGAGTGAAAACTCAGGTTTCTGCTCCAGAGCCCATGTTTATAACCACTACATGAGACTGTCTTTCATTCTATTCTGGTTTCAGCTCACAAAGCTGTGGGAATGTCACCCATGGCTGTCAGAGGAAAACGATTTTCTTGTTTAAAATAGCACCTTAAGGTATTTCTTCCTGTGTTTAATGATTTTGAACGTGTACCATTTGCTGATTTCTTCAGGGTAGGTTTGGTGTCTGCACATTCCATCTGGTGCTTGAAAATCTCAAGCAGTTTTTTGGATAAATCTTAGTTACAACAAAACAACTCACAACATTTTGAATATTTGCGGATTGTTTAACGTGATTGTTAGGTTTATCTGTTCTCAGTTGTTCCTAGCCTTTGGCTGAATTTTTAATTAAAACTCAAATTATAGACTATGCTACTTCTACAGTCATGGAATAGGGAAAACAAATGTGATGTGTTAATGAACACAACATAGCAGCTTGGTTTAATGAGTCAGTAGCACAAAATAATCTAAACGAGAGTACATGGACAATTAAAATCAGATCAAATGCTTATTATAATTAATATCAGATAGATGGAATAATGTTGAAGATACTAACTTAGAGACATGTGCTAATGTAATTTCCATCCCAGGTATTGAGTTGATTTCACGTTCTCTCAAAATGCCAGAGTGTAGTAATTGCCAGCAGGTAAGCGGTAACCAGCAATAATCTGACACTTGGGCGCACCTTTGAGAAGGGTGCTTTCTTTATGCTTCTCACCAGCTACCACCTTGGCGCATGCAGTCCTTTATCCATTTATTCATTCAACAAGTAGGCTGTACCATATGTAGAGTCCTCACTCCCTTGGCAGAGGTAGACAAGCCCTTTGGCTACCAGGCCGATTGCCTGCTCTCTGGAAAGCTTTTGCCATTCTGTGCACCAAGTGTAAACACTAAACCCGTCCTCCAGCCCTGGCTCCACTGTCATCTCCATGACATTCCATGACTCCTTCTCTGACCCCCCTATTTCTCTCCTCTTCAGTCTCCCAGACTCTTCCTCTCCCTCTCTGTCCCACTCTGCAAATGCTCCTTTGTCCTTATCTTCTCTAGGTGTTCCCCCCACCCTCTGCTTTAAAGGAAGCCTCACTGTCCCCTCAGGCCACCCCGCTTTCTCAGCAGCTCTGTCAAGTGGAGCCTCTTTTCTCTCTCATCTGCTGTGTGGATTCTTGACTGATTGTTACTTCTAAACTGATTCCTCTGCCCTCTTTTAAGATCCTTAGCTCCTTTGAGGTTAAGGCCCTTGACTGTGTGACTCTGGCATCTACCAACATCCTAGTCACTTCCTCTCATCCATCCAAGACTTTGGAACCTGGCTCGCTGTCTGTGACGCGGCCTCCAGACTTGCCATCATCAGGGATGACTTCAGCCCACATAGGCCGTGCATTCAATACTCTGGCTTCTCAGCCCTTTGACCTCTGCTTCTGCACTGACCTTCTTCCCTCCATGCCCATCACCCACTTCTTTGGTAACACTTTGGAGGTTTTCATCCCCAGGAACTGCTTCTCCTCCACAATGGAGAATTCAGACATCCTACTGGCTGACCTTTACCCTTTCCCTTCAGCTTGCTTATTTAACTACACCCGTTGTGGCTGTCCTTTGACCTCATCAGAACCACTGACCCGTCTAATTTCCCAATTGCTCAGCTTGCTCCTTTCCTCTGCTTATTAACCCTAGATTTCAGAGTCACAAGCCCAACTGCTGAGCAGCTGTTTAAGACAGGACAGTAACAAGCAGTCCTAAGAAAACAGCATGGAAGAGGGGAGGGGTGGTTCCTCATGACAGAACTGGAGTATTGTTGCCAAAAGATGGGGAAGGCATGCCAGGCAGGCCAAAACAACCAATGACCACTCCAATTTCTTCTACAATTTCTGTTTCTTGACAGATTGAGTTATTTAGATTATTTGTTATTTGGCTGATTTTTCTATTTATGTCCCACCTAACTGTATATGCCACCTTTTTCCAAATGAAACCAGAATTCTTGGCTCAAAGTTCCCGTACAAAAAAAGCTTCCACTTCGCTATATACACAGGCACCCTGTGTTCTCCAAAATTGAAATGACTGAGGATATCTTTTCTCAAGGCTGAGAAAACATATGGACGAGAGTATGGTACTTCTCATAGTCTGTAGCCTTTTGACAAGACATCTGCTACAACATTTTTTGTTCTTGGATCATGGACTGTTGTTTGCCAATTTTTTTCATAAATATTAATCTTTGAAATCTCAACTGACATATAAGTTGTTCTTTTTGGATTCTTTCCTTCTTTATGTCACCATCTTTAAATAATTGAGTTATAATATAACAAATAAGGTTTTTCTTATGAAAAATTCCTATTTTAAAATCAGGGGCTAAAATTACTCATTCAAAAACTCGTTTTTTTGTTTTTTTTCCCATTTCAATTCTCCCTCCTTTTTCTTTACTTAACTAAATTTATTGTCATTAGAATAATGCTTCTGCATTTATTTTGCAAAAAAGAAGTCTTTCACTTCAACCCTTGAAACTACCTCAGGAAGACGTTTAAACTCAACTTCCCCAGGCATTTCATTGATTTAGTTCCAAGGTAGATAACTGTTCCTTCTTAGTCTGAAACTGTGAAGTTTAGAACCGGCTCATGATTTTGAACTGGTCCACGAGTAGCCTATTCAGGATGTTCACTAATGGCATTTGACGCATGTTGATTTCTAATCATACCTTTGCTTGAGAAGATAGTTGAAAAAGTCCGTCGTGCAAGATACGATGAGCACACCTTCCACCAAAAGGTGTTATTTAATGACTATTGATAAAGTCTTACTGGACTCGTGTGGCCTCTACCATGCTCTAAGTAGTACATATAAAGCATTCCTAAGGTTCCATGCAGGTTTTTGGGCTCGTTTTTATTAAGCATGGTAGTTCCTGATTTATTTTACCTTTACCTTTAGGGTTCAGTAATTTAGCACATTTTAAATTGTTTCAATTATTGCTCAACTAATAAAACACTTTTTAACCTCAAGAATGAAAAGCATTTCACACAGATACTTGATCTTAAGGCCCGTTAGCAAAGACTTCTCTGTGTGTTAAGCCAATGATGCCAAACACAGCAAGAGACTAATTTTGGAGGAAGATTATTTGATCCTGATGCCATAGGATCTTCTCTTCCTTAGTAAACTACCTGTTCGACATTGAATTTAATCTTTTTTTAAAAAACAGATTTCAAGAACAAGATCTTGAGAGGGCTGCTTTATTCTGAGGTTTTCATCCGAGGTTTTTTTTACTTTTTTTTTTTAAGCCAAGATACTCTGTTATTAAAGGAGATTTAATAAATTGGAAAATATAGTAATTCATTGATGTGTGATGAAATTGTTATTTCTTCAGCTCTTCTAGAATTGTGTAAAAATTAGAGTAGAAAAGCTTTTTATATTTTGCTCTCTCTAAAGGCTGTGTCAAGGATTGGAATGTATCTCACAGTTGAGATCAAGCACAGTTTCCTCTGAGGTCTCTTGGCAAGTGTCAGCTCTCTCCTACATCTGCCATTTTCTGAAAGTAAAATGAGATTCACATGTTTGCATACCATTTTGCTGATTCCTGCCAGGGATGCTTTCTGGAAAGAGCGTACTGAATATTTCTGCAGTGTCTCTATTTTAGGGAGAAAAGAGAACACCGCAAAAATTGAGGAGTACTCCAGGATTGGGCCAGAAGCTGAGGAGAAGATGAAGGGCCCCCTCTTGGGAGGTCTCTGCCATGGTGGCTAGTGATTAGGAGGGTGGACGTGTTGAATGGTGTTGCTCTGGGTCAGGGATTAGGCACCAGAGACAGGATTATTTGGAGAAGAGCCTGGCCTCGCTTGTACCATTTTAGTCAGATGACCAACACCTCCTGAGAACTTCCCATGCATTGCATCCTACCTTGTGGTGAGATACAAAGAGATGAAATGATACCACCTGTGTTAGTTTTCTAGGGCTGCTGTAGCAAAGTACCACAGACTGATAAACAGCAGAAATTAATTTTTTCGCTGTTCTGGAGGCTGGTCCAAGATCAAGGTGTCGGCAGAGTTGGCTCCTTCTGAGGGCCTTGAGGGAAGGATGCGTTCCAGGCTTCTCTCCTTGTGTGTAGACGGCCGTCTTCTCCCTGAGTCTTTACATGGTCTTCCCTCTGTTCATGGGTCTCTGTCTAAATTTCCTCTGCTTATAAGAGTCATATTGAATTAGAGCCCACCCTAATGACCTTGTTCTAATTTAATTACCTCTTTGAAGACTCTCTCTCCAAATCAGGTCCTACACTGAGGTAACAGGAGTTAGGACGTCAACATGAATTCTGGGGTGATGCAATTCTAATACCACCTCAGTTTTTAATCCACTCATAGTTAAGACAATGTAATGTTTGCAACAGTGCAAACGTTTTCTGTGTATGCTTCTCTCGTGTTCATTTTGTGGAGGGCAGCCAAAATGCGCTGAGCAGATTGCTGGCATCTACAAACAGAGATTTAGGAAGTTATTTCTAAACATTATTATTTAAATCAGTCTAAACCAACAAAGAAACATTGAAAAGAGATTTTGCTTTCCTCTTGTTTCATGTCTTAGATTAATGTTGAAAGAAAACAATTGATTGGCATAAAAACTCCAGAGATGCTGAGAAGTACATGGATAGTTGTTTGAGCATAAAATTGAAACATTATATAGTTCTGACTGCTTCTGAAAACACAAAATGGGAAAATTTGAAAATTTCTTCGAATTTTAGTGTTTGTGATATTCTTTAGCCTTGGACTGACTCTCAAAAGCATGGTCCAGTTTTTTTCGTGAGCACTTTTAACAGTGTTTCAGCATGGTCATGAAGAATTGCAAGTTTCAGATATGATCTGTGGAGTTTCTGTATTTGTTACAAATTAAATTAAAGAATTATTCTGGAATAACATTTTAACAGTTTATCATAGCAAAATATACACTTGAAATTAAAAATGTACCTTTTCTGGAAGAGTGATTCATACTATTTACAAGTATTTGTAAACTACCTATGCACAATCTTACTTTACCAAAATTTATTTTGGCAAATGACCAGTTTTTAAAATGGTTATTTCTGATGACCACATGAAGATAAAGTGAATTTTAAAAAACATAGCACAAGCAAGAACACTACTTTCAGCCCATGAGGCAGTCTAGCCTCAGCACCTTACTCCTTGCCACCTGTATGCGATAGATAACAATGAAGTGATAAGTTCTCATTATTTTAAAAAAGAAAATGACTCAAGGCATAGTTATTACTTTGGTAAATATCCTGGTTTATAGAATGTTTTTCTGATTTTTTGTTGAGAAAGATTTGCCCTGAGCTAACTTTTGCTGCCAGTCTTCCTCTCTTTTGTACGTGAGCCACCACCACAACATGGCCACTGATAGATGAGTGGTGTAGGTCCTGGCCCAGGCCACAGAAGTGGAGCACCCCGAACTTAACCATTAGGCCACGAGGGCTGGCCCTAGAATGTTTTTCTGATATTTTTAAGGCAGTGTTATTTTATTTTCTTAGGTGTAAAGTTTTTCTGCTTGTATATTTTAAACTAGTTCTCTCATAGCAACAAAAGCAGGATGAGCAGTATCAGAAAGAAAATACTTCAAAATACGTTCAGAGTATAAATCCTTCTGTCCTCAAACAGGTGACTATTTGCGTAGCTAAATTAATGTTACTGATTGTTTTTGTTCTGATTCTAGTATAGTCTCTCCTATGAGATTCTACATGATTTGTTGCTTCACTAACTGCACAGGTAAAGGGAATTTTCTTGAATCATTCAGATATACATTTATCCATATATGTAAATGCAGTAAACATGAGGCATAGAACATGGTAGCAGTAAATCAAAGGTGTCTGTGAGAAAATACCACCCATTAAAACCAAGACTGAGATGCGTTATTCTGGAAGTGGCTAGTCAGTCTGAGCTATAGGAGAATAGCAATCATCAGAGCATTGTTCTCGATGTATCACAAAGCTAAGAGGAGTGAAAAACCCAGGAACATTTATTTAAAACCAATATTTATACCTGTCCACTGCTGAGTTTCTCTAAATTTAGTTTTTTACTCTAATGTAATACACATGGCTAATGTGTGGTAAATGAATGGTTAGAAGTAGGTTCCAGACTTTAAAGTGAAAATATTTTGTCTGATTTTATTGTTCACTGCTGTTATTTTCTGTACATTTATTGAAACGTCGTACACACATGACCTGTAGTGTGTTGCCCTGGTTTGTACTTCACATTCCAGATATTTCAGTGGGCAGAATACAATGCGGTGCATGAGGAAAGTCCAGTGAATATTTATGGTAATCCAGGGAACCAGACACAGAAATGAACTTGCTGGATTCCCAGACGTTTATCTTTTATCTTACACTTAAGGGTATTTAAGATAAAAACAATTTGCTGTAATTGATTTATTTTACCAAATACACTAAACATTTAGTGGCTAAATCCAAACCTAAAAATGTTGATAGTTCAACACTAAAAGTGGATTTAAATTGAATCACAAAAGGGTTTATTCTAAAAAGATTTATTTTGGCTTTTGTATCATCTGCTCATCTTTGCTGACTGTACTTTTTATGATTTAATATTTATAAATTAGATAACATGCATTAAGAGAACCCCAAATCAGAAAATAAAATAGTTCTGGAAAGAAGTATTTCTTTTTTTCCTGAACTTATCGCTACAATTCCATGTAGATATACTACAGTGACTAACAAAGCTACATGCATGTGGGCTTTCTACCCAGAACCATGTTCATACCATTTAAGAACCCAGGAGCAGAAAATTTAAGGTTGAAACTGACTTCAGAGAATCCTACACTAGGTATGTACACTTCCCGAATTTGGAAGTAGAAAGTAGGAGACATTGTATGTGGAGATCATGGCTGTGTTTATACCAGTTGTTCACGGCCCCTATTGCTGGCTCAAAGAGTAACAGAGTCCTTCTCCTACCTTAACTCCTGATCCATCAAAAAAGAGAAAATCTCCAGGATTAATGGGGAGAATAATCCTCAGTGAACAATGTCATCGGAAGATTATTAGTGTTGGCAACACAAAAATGAAGTTTCCATGATGTAAACATGGACATAAGAGAATGGCCCAAATAATATCAAATATTCTGTGACCTCTGGGTCTTTCTTTGCGGTCTTCAGATCTACAAAATTCCAGAATAAATGATGAGGAAGTTGGTTGGTTTTCTGGCCCACATTAGTGAGAAAATAACACATCATCTATAGATTCTTGACTTTATATAACTATTTAAAATGAATTTAATCAATCTGACTCTGTACACAGATCAAGTGTGGCATTTAAAGTTACCATGGACAGTGTTGAGAGCACTGGGCTGGGACATTGGGGCTCTTGCTGTATCACCTATGAGCCTGGGATCCTAGACCCTTGGGCTCTCACCTGCCTCATCCTTCAAGTAAATTAAAATCCGAAGCTGAACCAGGAGATCTTTTGAGGTCCCTTCTCTCATGCTTCTCTCATTCTCCATCTGTTTCCTGGATTTAGATTCTTAATGTAACTATGATGTAAATAAATTCCTATTCAGAAATATCAGAGGGTAAACTTAAGCTGCCCCACAAGATTATAAGGCAAAAAAAAATTATTTAATGCCTACTATGTGCCAGGAATTCTGCTCACTACCGAAGACATAATAGTGAAAGAAAACAATCAAATGAAATGATAAGGTTCATTCTTGTGTGGAGCTTACTTTCTGGTGGGGGAACAGATGATAAACCAGTACATTAACAAATATGTGTTAGGATGGGGGAAGTACTGTCATGAAAAAATATAATAGCCAATATCTATTGAATGTTCATAGATACTGGGAATCATTTTAAAGATGTTAGATGTACTTTATATAGATATTTAATCCTCACAGTAACTGTATGAGGCAGGTACAATTTTAATCTCCATTTTATAGATATCAAAACTGACATACAGGGCCAGCCCCATGGCCTACTAGTTAAGTTTGGCATGCTTCACTTCGGTGGCCTGGCTTCAGTTCTCAGGCACGGACCTACACCACTTGCCGGCAGCCATGCTGTGGTGGTGACCTACATACAAAATAGAGGAAGATTGGCACAGATGTTAGCTCGGGTCAATCTTCCTCAGCAAAAAAACAAAACAAAAAAACAAACCTAAGGTGTAGAGAAGATAAGTCATTTGCCTCAGGTTCCACAGACAGAGTCGGCTGGTGACCCAGCTAGGGTTAGAACCCAGGCAACGTAGTTTTTAGGATCTTTACTCCTTAATACTAAATTACCTCGCTGCCTCTCTCCAGGTGAAAGCAGGGCAAGGAGAATGAAAAGTGATAGGGATTTGTGTTGTATGTGGGCTGTTCAGGGGATGCCTCTGTGACAGGGGGACCTGAGGAAGGGGAGGGAACACACCATGCAGGCGTCCAGGGCAGAGAAAACAGCAAATGCTAAAGACCCGAGTTAGCTGCTCACTTCCTGTATTTGAGAAACAGCAAGGAAACGTGCTGGAAGCATGTCTGGAGAACAGCTAGTTATAGGTAGCACCAGGTCATGAGATCTGAGAGGTGGGAGGGGGGGCTTTCTCATGTAGAGCCTTTGTAGGCTATTGTAAGGACTTTGGTTTTTCCCGAGTTAGACTGGAAGCCATTGGAAGGTTTTGGGTATAGGAGTAAGTTAAATCTGATTTACGGTTTACAAGGACCACTGTGTCTGCTGTACAGAGAGTATACTTAGGAATGAAAGCAGGGAGAATTTTTAAGTGGTTGTCGCAGTATTCTAGGTGAGAAGTGAAAGTGGCTTGGACCAGGGTGATAGCACTGGAGGTGGCAAGTCATAGGATTGATTCCCTATATTCCCAGGATATATAATGAAGTTTGAGTGGACAGATTTTGCTAATGGATTGAACGTGATGTAAAATAGAAAGATGAGTCAAAAATGACTCCAAAGAAACGTGACCTCAGTAACTGGAAGAATGGAGGTGCCATTTATTGTGACGGGAAAGACCGTGAGAAGAGTCTTACCCACCTTGTGTCCCCAGTGCTCGGCACAGCAACTAGGTATCGCAAGGAACTGAACTATTTAGGGTGTGGAATTATTCTTACTTCTGCCAGGTTTCCTCAAACAAATACAGCGGACAACGGCAATGAATTTTAGCCAAGAGTATGTCCCCTTTGCATGATATTTTGAACATACAAATGGCCCCAGTATCAAAAAGGGAAATGCAGTTTTAATTTGGAGGGAGATTGAATTTCCTGAGTGATGAATCTGAATTTAAGAAAAGTATGTAACATAAAGTTTCATCCTTCTACAGAGTATACACCAATTTTGAGCAGGATTTTGGTGACCTGTGAAGAAATGTTATTTCAATACAGCTTCTCCCTTCAGGTTTTCATAAGGATGAGCGTTGTTCTAAGGGACTAAGGAAGAATATGGAAGGGGATGATAGGAGCGACACTATTGTTCTGGGATGGATGCAGTGTTCCTAGAACACCTAAGTTTGTAGGGTCTTATATTTAGCTCTATAGACCAAAATGAAGATTCAACACCTGGTAAGGTTCTAATTTGATCTATTAGGTAGCGTTAGGGCTTGAGGAGGTCCCTTAAATAACCCCCTTCTGGGATTTGGAACAGGTGAGAGATATAGGAATCATGAGCTTAATGTCAAAATGCCACTTTAACAACTGGAATGTCCAACTGGAAAACATGCTTTAGATCATGGATGTGCTTGCTCATATTTTGCCTAGTAACAACCCCACGCTCCCCCAAAGGGGCAAGCCTTTTAGAGTGTGGCAGAGAGCAGGTCAGAATCCATCTGCTCTTGTCAGGAGGAACTCACGAGAGGCTTTGCTAAGCATCTTCTTATGCCTTCTTTCCCACTCACCGATCAGATAAAGTACTTCCTCTTTTCTGGGGAGGAGTGAGTGAGTGGGCAGAGAGAGGTCAAAATGTTGCTAATGGGAATTCCTCCACCCTGGATACTTGTTGTGAGCAAAAAGGAACTTCCCCACTGACCTTTCTCCATTGGGAATTTTATCTCATTACATAATAAATTTTCATTGCCTTTATCCATGTTAAGTTCATGTTGCTGTGAGAAATACTGTCTATGTGTACTCCTTGCTTTATAGTATAGGAGCAGTAGGTCTTAACTTTTTCCCACAGAAACATATTGATTAAGAACAAGCCATCAATATTGGTACTTCACTATTGCTGCTGCTAAACTTTGCATAATTGCCAGTTTCACTGATGCTAAATCCTTTCTTTACTCTGTGAGTTTGAGAACCGCTAGCATAGGTATGTTTCATTCAAGACTGACTAAAGAAAGTTTCGGTAAAATGAATATTTGGAATTGAGTTTCCCATTAAGTCTACCGGTATACATGATTTGAAAGGTGTTCATTTGATTTCCCCAAAATGCTGAGCGTTCAACTGTATCAAAGCCATATTGGTTGGTGGTGTAATATTTGATAGAATTTTCAGACTTCTGCTAGACATGGTAATCTTCATCATCAATAATAAACATTTATCAAGAGCCTACTTCATATAAAGTACAATGCCAAGTCCTGAGCCACCAAGAAGTGTTAATTAGCTGCCCACAAGAAGCTTGTATGTCAATGTAGAATGCATGCCGTGTGCGTACGTGTGAAAAGTAAATCACATGAATTGAGCCTATGCTGCCTGCTAAGTGAATTATATAGGTGTTAGAGGCAGGATGTTAAGTCATGCACCAAAGACATTTTTGACAGGTTGGGGATGGCTACAAGCCATTTCCCAGGAATTATTCATAAAACTTGAGACCCTGGAAGTGCTTGTTCCTGTTAACTTCACAGAAATAGATCATTATGGGCGTTTTGGTCCTACGAAATTTCAGGAAGGAGGTAGAATTTTACCTGGTCCTTGAATATCCCAAGGATTGAGTCGTTGGTGCCCTCCTCACCTCCATATGCATTCTTCTTCTTAGTAAATATCATCAGCATCCCCCAGCTGCTCAGTCAAAACCTTCTGTGTCATTCTTGATTCCTTCTTATCTCTCACCGTACGTGTCAAATACATCAGCAAGTACCATTGATTCTACCTATAAATGTTCCTTGAACACACCCGGCTGCCTGTCTGCCCTGCTACCTCCTGGTCTAAGCCCTTTATCCTGATCCAAGACATCACCAGCTCCTGCCTGGACTGCCGCATGACCTCCTAACTCATCTCCCTGCTTCCATTGTTTGTAACCTCCGATCCATTCTTTCCATAGAATAATAGTTGTAAATCATAAATCAGATGATGCCATTCTCCTGTGAAAATGCTTTGGTGTTTTCTTGTTGCTCTTTAAAAGGAAATTCACATTTCTTACTAGAATTAATTGTGCCATCTTTTTAACCTTTTCCCCTTATTTTACCATAGGGTAGCCACAATGGTGTCCTTTCTCTTTAGAGACTTTCTCTTTCTCTGATCTCTTTCTGTTTAGAGACTTTGCATTTGCCATTCCTTCTGCCTAGGATTCTGTTCCTCTGGCTATTTGTGTGCCTGACTCCTTTTATCCTTCAGGTCTCAGCTCAGATGTCACATTCGCAGCTCAAATGCCTTTCTTGACAACCCTATCTAAAATAACTTCCCCCAGGTGTCCTCTCTTATATCACCCTATTCATTTTTTTCATAGGACATTTCAGAAATCACAAACATCCAGTTTCATTGTTTTGTTATTGTTTGCTTGTTTTCTTCTCTCACTATAGGCCTATAACTCCGTGAAGATAAGAGTCTTGTCTTTTGCAAGTGTTACTGAATCTGCAGTGCGTATCACAGTGGCTTGGATTACTCAGTAAACATCTGTAAAATGAATAGAGGATATAGTTTATGTAAGCAGAGGGGAAAGAAAGAGACATTCCAGGCTGGATGGGAGTGTGAGCAAAGAGCTAGAGACAGAATGTGCATAGCATCGCAGTGGGTGTACCAAAGTCTTGCTCAAGGGACTGTGGAAGCCTAGCAGGAGCATTGTCAGTAGTGGCTAGGGTTGGAGGTTCAGGCCTGGGGCTGGGCTATAGTAACTGAAAGTGAAATAGTCTAAATGGTCAGTGCAAATTGTATTCAAAGAAGGAAACAAGAGATTAATAGTGGAAGAACCGTATTAAACAGCAGATCTGATAGGATGAGACCAAGGTTGTAGAGAGAAGATGCCAGAGAGCATCATGAGGAGTGCATGGTGGGAGGATGAGGGGTAAGGGCAAAATAGTTCAGGATGAGCTTTGTGAACAAATCATCCGGAGCACCGTTCTTGGTGGGGATAAGCCTGTTTATATGGTGCCAAGTTTTATTTCAGTTGTGCTTGGATATAAATTTGGAGAGTAAAACTAACTTGTAGAAGGTCTTCAAGTCAAAGCTGTGGGAAGAGAATTCACCTTGCAGTCAGTCAACTTGAAGCTACTGAGGGAAGATGTTTGATCAAGGAGAGGCTTTATAAGGTTAATCCTGCAGTGATATCCTTGGTGAGAAATGCTGTGGGCAGGGAAACCAGGTAGGAGAGGATTGTGGTTGTCCAGCTGAGAGCTTAGGAAATGTATTTCGAAGGCTGTTTCATTTGAAAAGGATGGAATTTGTACGTCTGTCATAAATCCCAAACTAAAAACTATTCAGAGGAAGTTATTATGCGAGGAAGGGCCTGAGGACCTGGACTTTGGGAAGCTTTAGGAGTAGAAAGGTCAGCAGGAACATAAGAGTATCTCTTCTTGGCCCTTCCTTGTCGTCTACGTCCACACTCCCCTCATGGTGGTGATACTCATATTTTGCATTGAAATCTTTTGAAATTTCCTCTTTCTGTCTCTTCTCTGTGACAAATGGGCAAAGAGCCTATAGAGCTGGGCTGCAATATCACAACTCATCAGTAGGTGTCACCATCTTACTAACGGTGAGACTTTCTCTAGTCTATAGCTTTAAATTACGTAAAATAAATGTTTTACTTTATCCCACGTATATTTTGAGTTCTCGCTCCATAATTTTTTTTTCACTCCATAATTATTAATATTTATTCAGGTCACATGAAATCAAAGCAAAACTTTTTCTAAATCTAGTTACTTAGAATAACATAGTCACATTTCATTCAGAATTCTGTTTTTTAGTAATACTTTTATACAATTGATAGCCTGGCTAATTTTAGCTACTTCAATACTACGTTATTTATTTTGATAATATTTTAATATCTGGTGCAGCTATAGACACATCTTGAAACCAGAAAAATGTGGTTTGTGTACTTTGCTTTCATTTTTTTGGTTTCCTTTGTTTTCATTTTTTTCTCTCCATGTAATTTCCACCATCACAGAAAGTTCTATCAGACAGCCCTGACTAAACTGATCTCTCTCTCTCTCTTTTTTTAAATCTGCAGACATCACCATGTGCCTGGGTTCAGGATCTTGTACATAGATACGTTTTTAAAAATTTGAAACAAAATATGGGTAGCTTTTTTTTTTTAAGTGTGTATCATATTTCAGCCTCAGTTTTAGAGGTTTTTTTTACATTAGGGCACAACATTAGCAATAAAATGGAAAGAAGGCGAGGGTTAAATGTCTAGGTTTATATAATAGATCAGTATTTTCAAATCTAATAACATTACTTGCGAACTAGATATGCTTAATATTTTTAAATTGTGCATATTCTAATTGATCTTTGGAAATAGAATGCTAAGTGTATGAGTCTGGGAATTTATAGGAGCCCCTGTGAGTCATGTTCAGGAATAGCCAGCTTATGTTTGACAATTGGTTATACTCTATCTAGTGTTTTAAGTGTGTAATTCCCACACCTTCCCAATTTGAAAATTCATTTGAAATGGCAGAGATAATATTGTATTTTCTAGTGTCTAGGAAAACTGCATTATTTTCATTTACTGTCGCACTTTGCTTCTGACCACCAAATGTGTGGGTTTTTCCCCCATCGACCAATTCTCCACCACCAGCTGGGTGTCCTAGAATTTAACTCAATTCTGACACTATCTACCTAGAGGTAGTGTCAGATCCCACAGGTTAAGGGCTCAGGCCCACAAGACTGTTCCTCTCCTTCAGATGCCAATCTTGTGATTGGTTGTTGTCCAGATTGTTACTTCTGTGTCTGACCAACTGGCTATAAATCTAAGGTTCCCATGACCCCCTTCTTGGGTTTGATAATTTGCTAGAGCTGCTCACAGAACTCAGGAGAAACAGTTTACTTACTAATTATATGTTTAATATAAAAAGATACAACTCAGGAACAGCCAGATGGAAGAGATGCATAGGGCAAGGTATGTGGGAAGGCGTATGAAGTTTCCATGCCCTCTGCAGACATGCCACCCTCCCAGCACCTCCTGTGCTGGGACCTGTACACCAGCCTGGAAGCTCTCTAAACACTGTCCTTTAGGGATTTTTATGGAAACTTCATCCTATAGTCATGATTCACTGTCAACTCCATTTTCAGTCTCTTTCTCTTCTCTGGAGAATGGGGGTTGGGGACTGAAAGTTGCAAACTTCTAATCATGACTTGGTCTTTTTCGTGATCAGCTCCCATCCAGGAGCCCAGTAAGAGTTGCCTCATTATGCTCCTGCCACCCAGGAAATTCCAAAGAATTTAGGAGTGTGTCAGACACTCATATTGCTCAGGAAATTACAAGGATTTTAGGAGCTTCTTGTCAGGAACCGGGATCAAAGACCACATATTAGCAGGAGCTGGGGGAAGAGACCAATATACATTTCTTATTGTTCCTGCTTAGTTATTTGAAAAGTAGAATATTTGACGTTTGGTTTCTCTCTTGCTTGCTTAGAAGCTGTGGTGTTATATGTGTTTTCTCTCCTGGTATAATCTTGTGTGCTGTGTGACTGGTTTTAATGAACTGTTTCTACCAGTGGGGAAATGGTCCCTATTTTATTTGCTGCTTTGGAAGTCTCAAAACATGTGACTGTCCGTGTGAACGCTCTGTGCAGATTAAAGCTGCAGGGCATGATTGGAGGAGGCATGGACTGCCAAGCCACCGAGGCGGCTAAGAAGGCATCCTCTGCCAACGACAGCATGGGCTTATGTAACGCCTGCAGTGTCTGGCACTGTGCTCCACTGGAGACACATCACGTGTTGTGCAATGCTCTTGGCCCTGAAATTCAATTAGATTGCTTTGAACGATCCGTGAGTCTGCATGAGATAAGCTTTTACGGCTCCACACTAGAAAGCAAATGGGTTGATTAGCTGCACGTAAATTGATAAATTGCCATTGTAATTCCAGCAAGGATATTTGCATTATATATACATCATCGTGCCACAGAGGAGCAGAATTTAAGCATTATGTAACCTGGATAAATAATGGGGGAAAAAACCCAAACCTCACGTCTAGAGAAAAAATATTTTCTTACAGACGCTTAGCAATAAATTTTCTTCTTTAAAAATAGATTTTGCCATTGTTTTGGGAAATCTGCTTAAAGGCTGCCAGTATTTTATTTTTAAATGCCATGATCTATGAATGAGAATAAAGAAATTGATAGAGTGATAATTTGGTGGGGGGGGGAGGAAGGAACTTTCATTAGAAAGAATTTTAAATGGAGAGTTCAACGGCCTTTTAATATTGAGCGAATTAACTTTGTGAAATCGTAGCTGATCGATTTAAGGAATTGGGAACCATCAGAAATTAACACCATATTGTTTGGCTGAGAATTCTTGATTATCTTTTCACAAAAGGAGGTCTGGGACAGAGGAAGGCAGGTAATAGTAAATGTTGAGAAATTGAGAAGTTGGAAAGAAGTTGAGGATTATTATCATATTAAGGGCTTAAAGAGCCACTGGGAAACAACCAAAGTCAAGGATGTGAGCTGGACTTGCCCTGCTCCTTAGATACCCGCATTTTCCTCCAAATAGGATTTAAGGTTTCAAGCAAAAGCCCTGGTGAGAAGTTGATCTTATTAGAATTATTTAGGACACTGAGTTGAAACCAAAGACACTGAAATGTTATGCAGAAAACTTCCCTTTTGCTGTATTAACAGGGATTAGGTGTACAGTTCCTTTGTGATTCTAGGTAAGGTGTCTTAAACTGTAGCAAAACCAGTGCCACTGTAGATTTTTACCCATTAAAAAGGCTTTTATTTCTCTCGTATCTTTTGAAAACCTTCTTAGGACACAAATTTGCTCAATGTAACCTTATATCCTGACTTTAATGTAGGTGGACATTCATGAGTGGGTTGTTTTCTAACATGTCATTTTAAAACCCAGATTTAAAAAATTTTTTATTTTCATAGATTATCTAAGTTTTGTGAGATTTAATATGGATATGTATTTCCCATTCATTTACTTTTTCTAACTCTCTGCAGTAGGTATTATTATTGCATTTAACCAAAGGGAAAACAGATGCGTAGAGAGGTACAGTGAGCTCCCCAGGGTCACACTGCAAGGAGGTGACTGGATCAGGGTTCCAAAACAGACCATAAGCATTCTCATCCCACTATATTAATGGCCCCTAAACACTGTCCCATGGACTGATGGCTGGCCCGTATTTTAAGGGAATTGTATTTCGTTACCCCTGGAGTGAAGGTCTGGGAATCTATCATTTAGCTTCCCAGGTGCAAGAATTGCTAGCTACTTCATGTCTAATATTCTGAGCTAGAGAGATAGTGTTAGAACATTTCTATTTATGCTGTACTCTCTCTCTCTATATATATTCTGTTCATCCTTCTGATAAACATATATATGTATATAAATACCAAACTGTTTTATATATCTGTTTTACCTTGTATATGCAAACCAAACTGCAAAAAACAGTTCATTTTTTTGTTTGTTTCTTGGTAAAACTTTAATAGAAAATATTCCTTTCTAGAATAGACATAAAATATTCTGTGGCTCACGTAGCAGTATTTTATAATAGTCAAAAGAATATAGCGGGAAATGTAATTCAGTAAATGGCATCTGCTATGAAAAGGCTAGCCTCCAGGTCTTAAATTGATGCTGGCTGGTGTAACGTTGTTAATGAGTGAATTCAGAGTTGACTTAAGGAGTTGGTGATGGAGGGATGGCTCATTATCATCAGTGAATGTAACTTGCTGCTGCATCTGTACGAAATAATAAAATGGGACTGGCTCATCCCCTATCCTACCATAGTTGAGTCTGGGTTTTTTGTTTTCTTTTCCTGTTTGCGTCTTTAAAAGATGATGTATGATCCATCACCGTTGGGGCTGGGGCTCCATAAGCATCTTTCCTTTCTTTATCCCCCCTCCTCTATCTTTTTACAAAGATCATCTTGTTTTGTACCACAAATATTTGTTTCAGAGGGGGCTGTTTGCACAGGCCAGATTAAGTCTGTTTTAACTCTACCTGCTGCATGACCAGAGCACGTGGCTTGGCGATAGACTCCAGAGGGGCCTCTGAATGCGTACAACGAATCTGAAAAATTTTGACAGTTCTAAGTTAATCACCAAGGTACAGACAACTTTGCAGAACATGTACTTTCTAGAAGCACATTCTTAGTGGTTCAGCTGTCAAAGTTCGTTTACCCAAGTATATGACTGGTAGCTAAGACATTTTTAACTTAAATTTTAGTATTTACATAATGCTAGTATTACATAATAAATAGAAATAATTTTTTCATGTGTTGCACTTATAAAAGTAAATAACAAAGTGAGTTATGGTTTACTGAGCCTCAGTCATGAGTGAGTAAACTTTTGTTTGCAAATGAACCAAATATTAATGTTAGCTTTGCATAACTCTGCAAATGCACCGCTTCACAAAAATATCTTCAGGTAATAAAATAAATGAAGTCAGCAATACTCAGGTTGGTTAAGTGGGGTTTCCTTTTGAGGCTTTATATCATAGAAAGGAAGGTACTCAATGGCAGAATCTGAGTCTTTACTGTTCTTTCTTTCACAATGAGTCATATTGCTACATTAACATGATGATACAATTTATCCAGGTACTCTAAAAAGAAACAAATTATATTCCTTACATAAATGAATTCTCCCCAATTCCTGACTTCTTCTGCTCTAATTTTTCAAGGTCGTATCATCCTATAGAAGATCCATGCCCAGGAATATCTAATCAAATTCATTAAGTAGTATGTGCTTAAGAAAATAAAAAGAAAGATTTACTTGATGTATTAGTCAGGTTTGAGTGAGGAACAGAAAAAACACAGGTCATTGTAACAGATTATTTAGTATAAAGAATTGTTAACTAAGAATTGAAGAAATGAAAGGCTAAAAGAGAACACTAAAATGTCATACATAGCAACTTCAAGAAGCGACCATCACCCCAATGACTGGAGCAAAAGGAAGGGATTGGACTTACTAAAACTTAAAAATTTGGAGGAGGGGATCCCATGGGGCTGGATGCAGACTTCTGAGACCGGCAAAGGCCAGGAGCAGATGTTTCCGAGGGAAAGGCATGATGGGAAAACGACAAACTTGTGTCAGTTGTAGCTATGGGCAGGAACCAGCCCTGCCAGAATAACGTGTAGCTATAATGCCACTCACAGGAACAGGAAGCAAAACCAGGAAGTCAACAAGAAGCAGACAAAGAACCAATCTCTTCTTGCTCTATGTAGCCTTGCAGTCTCCCTTTCACGCCTCCTGTCGGCAGAGCCTAGCCTGGATCCAGGCAGCAGAGCAGAAATGTGGCTTATTAAATTCTAGCCCCAGCATCAAAAGGGCCAGTTTGGAGCTGAGAGGCAATAGATTAAATAACTGGCAGGCTCAAGTTTCTTTGAGAATCTTAAGAAAATTCTCTCAATTAAAAATTATTTGAAATTTAATTTTTGAGTAGGTTATATACTACATGGTACGAAAACATAGAGAATAGTTTCTTCATGGCCCTTGGAACCCCGTTTCTGCCATCCCACCCACCTCCAACTAGATAATCATTGTTGCTAGTTACTTGTGTGGCCTTTCCAAGTTTCTTCATGCATACCGAGCAAATGCAAATATATATTCTTCTCTCTATCATATTGCTCATCATACCACTATTTTACACCTTGCTCTTTTTACTTAACAATATATCGTGTTGATCTTGCCATTTCAGTACATAGGGAGCTTATTCAAGTTTTTAAATCTCGTTACCTTAATGAATTCTCTTACTGTTTTCAGTTTTCATTTTATTCTCTTTGATAGTCACAGGATAAAATGACATCATCTGCAAATACTGATAGTTTCCAAATTTTCTATCTCTAAAATCATTTCTCTCTGCTAACTGTTTTGGCTTGTACATTCAGCACAATGTTAAATATTAATGGTAATAGTGAACATCTTTGTCTCTTTCCGGCCTTACGTGGAGTGTCTCTTGTATTTCCTATCAAGCATGATTTGCTTGGATTTGGGGATAAGATAAATATATTTTCTTTTGTTAAGGAAGTATCCATTTATTGAGCTTAATTTTTTAAATCAGAAATGATGTTGAATTTTGTCAAATGGCTTTTCAGCGTCTATAGAGTATGACCATATAACTTTTCTTCTTATACTTAATATTTATAATATATTTTCTTAAACTTCCTAAGTTGTTAATATATTTCTTAGAATTTCTAATATTGAGCCATCTTTGTATTCCTGGAACAAACCCCACTGGGTCATAGAATTTGCTAACACACACACACATGCACACACAGTGATACTTATAAAAAGATTGTAGGGGTCCGGCCTGGTGGCGCAGCAGTTAAGTGCGAATGTACGGCTTCCATGCCCAGGGGTTTGCCAGTTCGGATCCTGGGTGCGGACATGGCACCAGTTGGCAAGCCATGCTGTGCTAGGTATCCCACATATAAAGTAGAGGAAGATGCACACAGATGTTAGCTCAGGGCCAGTCTTCCTCAGCAAAAAGAGGAGGATTGGCAGCAGATATTAGCTCAGGGCTAATCTTCCAAAAAAAAAAAAAGATTATGGGTATTTGTTATTGGTGATCACTGTCAAATTTTTATATCAGTTTTGCTTAATTCATAAGAATAATTTGTAAATTTTCCTCTGCTCTGAAACAATTAAATAGCGTTGGAATGTCTCTTTAAAGTTTGGCGGAATTACCCTGTGGAATTATCTGGGCTTGGTGCTTTTGGGGTATTTAGCTCTTTGACAATTTCATCTTTGGGAATAGTTCTTTTAGACTTTTTGTGTCATTTTGGTTCAACTTTGATAAATTATAATTTTGTAGAAAATTATTTGTTTTATTTAGGTTTTCAAGAAAATTTTTATATGGAGTTGAAAAATTAATGTGATCATAGAAAATTTTATGATCATTTAGATATTTTTGGTTATTTCCCTTTTGCAAGGTATTACTCAGTGTTTCAGCCTTTTACTTTTCTTTCTTTACTAGTTTGTGTGATGGTTGATCTTTTTCATTTTTTCCAAAAGGGCAAGTTTTTAAACACTTATTTGTGAGTGCTATCTTTCTTTTCTAATGCATTGCATTGGACTTCCATATTTAAAAGTCTATATGGTTTAAACTTTTGCTATGTTTTTCTTTTTGAGTATGACATTTAATTTATTTTTATTGCTATGAACATTTAAGGCTATGGATTTTTCTCTTAGCACTGCTTTAGCTATATCTCATAGCATCTCTTTATATATAGAATTTTAATTATTATTGTTTTCTAGAAATTGTTCAATTTAGTGTAAATTTTCTCTCTGTCCCAAAAGTTGTTTAAGGAGAGTTTGTTATTTTCCAAATACAAGGAGACCTTTTGTTTTCAGATTTAAAAACCTAATTCCAAGTTTTCTTATTTGTTATCAATGTTATACTCTCCAAATCTTCTGTATGTTTAGGAACATTCTATTATGTTATGCCTTTTTAACTATTTATTTTCTTCCATTCCTTTGGTTTTCTTCCTCAGATCTCCAGTTGTGCTTATCTTGACTCTCCATTCCCGATCTTCTTTCGTTTTCTCTTTTAACTTTTGAAGAGATTTCTTAGTATCTATTTTAATTTGTTTTTCTCATGCTTATCCTCTAGGTCCCTCTGTTTTCTCCAGTGTCTAGCTTATTTGTGTTCTTTCCAATTATTTATTTCTGAAGAAATATTTTCTTATTTTCATCTCCTACTGTGTTTTCACCATCTCGTCCTGAATTCTTATCTTTTTGCTCTGCAGTAGTCTTTTATAGAAGTGATTTCATCATAATTTTTAATAATGCATGTCAAACATTTTTGGTAACAATTTTAATTTATATGTATAATTCATGAGTGCCATATATTGATGTCTTTCTACTGTATTCCATGTTTTCTCCCCTTTCGTATCCATTTTATATTTTTTTTCTGTTGATACGACCAGTAATTTACAGGAGAATTTTGAAGATCCGAAAACTCTTTCCTTTTCTACCATCACAAAGACAGAGCACATCCTGTAAATATGGCTACTCTGAGGATTCCTTTCATAGCCATAGTTCCATTGTATTTCTTTTTTTTTTTTCAGAAGAGCAATTTAATTTTTTTTTTCCTTTGAGGAAGATTAGCCCTGAGCTAACATCTGCTACCAATCCTCCTCTTTTTGCTGAGGAAGACTGGCCCTAAGCTAACATCCGTGCCCATCTTCCTCTACTTTATATGTGGGATGCCTACCACAGCATGGCTTGCCAAGTGGTGCCATGTCTGCGGGCTGCCAAAGTGGAACGTGTGCACTTAACCACTGCACCACCAGGCCGGCCCCTTCTGTATTTCTAACACTGCCTTTCCTCACCCACATTCTTGCATCTAATGTACAATATGGGTTGGAGCTTTTGTATTATCTGGTGTGCTGCTTAACTTGAGGATGTATATATATATTTTTATATTATATTATTATAATTATTTATTTATATATTATTATATTATTTATATTATTATTTATTTTTTATATTTGTTTTATTTTTAATTTAAAATTATTTTAATAATTTTTATTTAAAATATATATCTATGTAAATATATATTTTAAATATAAATTTTAAATTTATTTTTATATTTATATTATTTATTTATATATTATATTATATTATACATTAATATATTATATATATTATTTATAAAATATATGTTTATATATTTATATATATATATATATTTTTTGGTGAGGAAGATTGACCCTGAGCTAACATCTGTTGCCAATCTTCCTCTATTTGCTTGAGGAAGATTGTTGCTGAGCTAGCATCTGTGCCCATCTTCCTCTATTTTGTTTGTGGGATGCCGCCACAGCATGGCTTGATGAGCAGTGTGTATGTTGACACCTTGGATCTGAACTGACGAACCCTGGGTGGACCACCAAAGCCGCGTGTGTGAGCTTAACCACTATGCCGCTGGGCTGGCCCTGAGGATGTATATTTTTGCCTTTTCTTTTTGGTGCTTCTTCTGGGCCATCTTACCACTCAATGCTGCTTCTCTTCACTTTCTCCTGCATGCCTTCTGCCTGGTGGCTGCTGATGTGGGCAACCTTTACCTGTCCTTTGAAGTATTCTGATTATATCTACTTCTTCCTTTTGCTAAAAATGGAGTTTTCAGGATTTCGTTTTATTCTCCTTGTTGTTTTTGTTGCTTTCCATGGAAGAAGTATAATGATGTTAGATTAATTAGCCATGCATATACTGGAGATAAGTGTGAGCTTTTAAAGAACAGTATTTTGATATTAGGGCTTTGGCAGTTTACACAGGTAATACAATAATTACAGCAGATGCTGCTCAAATGTGGAAGTAAAATAATGTTCAGATTTCCCTAAAAAAGTCACTGTAAAAAATGAGAGAGGAGCTGCTTTTCTCTTTCTTGCCTTTCATTTTCTTAAAAAAATTTAGTATTGGAATTTGGTGCTAATATTTTGACATTCCAGGACAGTTATTTTCATTATTAAATGGCATGAAGTTTCTGGGTTTTTTGGTGTTCTTTTCCCCTAGACTTTCCTTCTTTTTTTGTTTTTTTACCTATAGTTTGTTTTTTCTCTTTCTCTTGTTCTCTTGCTGGTACTGGAGCCAACTGGTTCAATCTGAGTAAGATTTTTATGGACCCCGTTTTTCACTGTTATTTTAGGTGTTTTGTTACTTTTGATAGTACAACATATGTTAGTGGGTGCTGAGTTAGAAATTACTTTGTATATTTGTTAAACTGTCCAGAGTTTAGAAGAATAATTTCCTGCCATCTTTCTTTTGGTTGGTGAGAAAACACACAAATTCTGTTCGCTTGAAGGCCAATTTTTTAGTCTGTTGTTATAAGTCCAGACAGCAGTAGATAATTATCTTTTGCCTGAAGAATTAATCATAGTTTAAGTGAAACTTTTAAGTGATAAAATAAAAAATTTAAAGTCAGGGGCCGGCCTGGTGGCGCATCAGTTAAGTGCACGCAGTCGGCTTCAGCGGCCCGGGGTTCGCGGGTTCAGATCCCGGGTGCGGACATGGCACTGCTTGGCAAAGCCATGCTGTGGTAGGTGTCCCACATATAAAGTACAGGAAGATGGGCACGGGTGTTAGCTCAGGGCCAGTCTTCCTCAGCAGGAAGAGGAGGATTGGCAGCAGTTAGCTTAGGGCTAATCTTCCTTAAAAAAAAAAAAATTTAAGGTCAGCTGTTCATTAAAACGTATTTCTTTTTGATTATTGTTAGTAACCAAACTTAAAATGACTTGAATTAAGATTAAAGGTGAAGCTTTAAGATGAATTTCCCTTTTAAAATACAGTTCTCAGCAATAGGCAGAAAATAAATGAATAGCGATCAGTGTTCCAACACTGTAACTACACATACAGTAGCAAGTTACTGGAGCTGACAGTTTTCAAATGATAGTAGCTGGTTATGTAAGTCGCCCAAGATGGCTTGCTGTACTATTATTTCCAGACAGAGCTGGAAATAACACGTGCCAAAGCAACAGGCAGTCAGACAAAAACATAACAATTTACTTTCCAATAATTATCATCATCTCTAGCCAGGCTGGAATTTGATTGATCAAGCAAAGAAGATTTTCTTTTTGTATGGATTTATTTCAAGCCTCGAAATATCACTACTGCAGTAAATATTCCTATAAAATCATTTTCTGGACTTCGTTAGAAGAAATAGCAATAATCACTTCGTTCTTTGTATATCAAACTAAATTGATACAAATTCCAGCCTGTACGGTCCATCAATTCAATTATCCTTTTTTCCTTTCCCCACTTGTTTCTTTTTCTCTCTCTGTTTAAAAACTGCAGTTAATTTGAAGCTTTTAAGTGAGAACTGATTATATTGAGGAATTTAGCTCATACTTCTTCCATAGCTGGTGAAATAATGAAAAGTAAAAACAAAATCTTGCTTCAGATTGTTCATAAGTATCACATTTAATTTAAGTATCATATTTAATTGAGGAATTTCTAAATACTTTTAGAGGCTTATTAATCCTTAAGCCATCACTGTGGAAGAGAAATATTTCCAGAGGTTCACAGATGGGACAAATGAAAATGGACAGATGACAAGGCTGATGGAAACACAGCTGAATGCTAGAGAGCATTGTGAAACAGTTGATGACGTGCATGTGGCCTGAAGTCAGTTGATTTTTTTCGGGGTAGCTTTTATGAGACTGAATCTATTCAGGGAGGACCACAAGGGAGAGAAAGGGTAGGACTGTGTATGTGTGTGAGTAATAATTGTAATAATGGGGATTTGGAGGCAATGGACAAATTGGATAGGAGAGAGGAGGCAAAAATGCTGGAAAGAGGGAGTTCAGGGACAAGTTAAGGGAAACGTGGAAAGACTCTGATGTTGAAGAAATTACCCATATTCCCAGATGACTTTCTTGGCAGCCTCATGACTAGCCTCTGCTCAGAGTCAGAGTTTCTCCAGATGGAGGTGGGTCTGGACAGAATACCCGCCCAGGACAAGACCAGTGATTGCCCGTCCAGGCTGACCCACACTGGCCTGTGTTGTTTAAGGTAGCACTGACTAATGACACAGATCAACCTGAAAGCCTCTGTGGCCTCATATAGTCAAAGTTAACTTAGATTAGCCGAATAAAAGTTAAAATTCCCATTTGAGTGTTCTGGCAGAGCAGCTCTCTTGCAGGAGAGGGCTATCTGATGGTACCTTTAACAATGGGTTTTTATACAATTTTTTATGTCTTCCAGAAGGAACAACAATACTAATACATGTTTATCAAGGGGTTAAAAATGTTAGCATCGTGGCAATGTTACAATGAGTCTTAATTCTGACTTAAGCAGAGGCTTTTAAAATGCAGGATGGAAATGACTTTCACAAACTTGAAAAGCCCCCTGGGCATAAATGCAGCATCCTCTGCTTCGCAATGATGCTGCAGGGTGTCTTCCTGTAAAGCGTCAGCTCAAATGCTTTAGAGTTAAAAATTGGTTCCCTTCCCTGTCCATGGAGAGGTAAAATAAGGGCAGAGGGATGTTTTCCGCTGAGGCTTGAGATGAGGTGAAGAGTAGATGAGGCAGAGAGGTATCAGGAGGTTGTTCCAAGTGACAGAAGCTGCAAAGCGTGAGATTTTAGTGCCTAGAACCGTCAGATTGTGTGAAAAGGCGTTGAGGAGGTTAGGGCTAAAGAAACTGATGGAAGCCGAAGGGTGAAAGTGGAAGACAGAGATGGTTTAGACTTCAAGACTTAATTTGCAGCTCGCGTGGGCATATGGAAATACCCATCTGCCCTACCATCCTCCGGTCATTTATACGTTGCTCCCACACACGTCCCAAACATGGTCACACATATGTTTATACATTGATCCCACATATGCTTGAGAGTACTTGTTTTTTATTCATGGAGGTCAAAATAGGATGAAGAATATTTATTTCATAGTAAGACTTTTTAGGTGATTTTGAAAAACAAAAGTCTAATTCTAAGAAATTTTTTTTATTAGAAAATTATGAAAAGGGCAGAATGCACAGGTATTTGGACATAGAACAAAATGGATGAGACGGTATTACTTACAAAAAAGTTATTGAATATCTGGTAAGCCCTGGAGATGCATGATGAACGATTCGTTATACCCTCATAGAGTTTGGAGTTTAGTGAGAAAGTCAGGTACCAACTAAATAGTTGGACAGGCATTGATTAATTTCTTTTCTTTACTTAATTACTCTGAAGGAGAAGTCCCGAGTGCTTCAGAGTGTGTAACAATAGGTTCGAAGGCTGCCTGCACCGCTGATGAGATGAAAGTGGTGTTCTCCCCCACCTTGAAAAAGTGAGACGCCCAGAAGCAAAAGGGACTGCAAGGAAGGGATTGCTCACAGCTCAGGTGAAAAGAGAGAGAAAACAGGAAAAATTTGGGAGGCTCAAGATGATAGTGAATAAGAAATAGGGAGGAGAGCTGGCAACAGTAAAGAAAACTTGATTGGGGCAGAGTTCTATTTACTACAGGTATTTTTCTAGGTAGAGTTTTTTTGTGTGTTGTTTTGCTACCAACTTCCGTCCCCAACACTTTCAGTGAACGTTTGCTAGTTTTTCAAAAAATTGTCTTTATTTTCACGTGAAATTAAAACAAATGCACGCTTTTCAGAAATACTTGGGAAGAGCTTGACGCAGTTGAGTTGCTGCTAAGCAGGGTGTTCTGTTAGTTTGCTGTGAGCATCAAATGAGATATTTGTGAAATTGTCTTGATACATAATCAAATATTGGTTTAATTTGATTAAAATTTACTGATTCATTTGTCTCCTTTATTAAAACAATTTGTGTTCTTTCTCCTCGACTCATGCTGGATCTCATGTAACGCCTGGACTAAGTGGTCCAAAGAAAACAAGTACGTTTCCATGCATGCTGATTATCTCTGGAGTTCTGGGAATAAATCCTGACTTGATTGCCTAATAGTGAAAGTGATCTGGGGACATGGAAAAGCTGATGCTGTGATTTTGTCGTTTTTTTTCTACTCTAACCTGTTAAGGTCATTCTTTCTGCCCTAACAGTGTTTGGTCAGGTCTTCTCAGCAAAGTGGTGTAGAGGAATATCTCCTCTCTTTATTGGAGCTACATGTGTTCTTCTCACGCTTTCTTTTGTTTAATTCTGAAATGGCTGGTGAATAACAACATTGTGACTTTTATGCTACATCTGGAAGATGTGTAGACATATTTCATGGGAAGGAGCAAAGGATGGTGGGTGGAGTAACCTGGTTGTAATTATAGTGTACATTTGTTTGGGAAGATCAGCATATTAGTATGCAGTGGCTAGATTAATTAAACTCAGCAGGAGTAATTCAATATAGTTGGTTCCTTTAAAAGCTAAATATCTTTAAAACTCTTGAGTTTTGCTGTAAATCTTATGATGATAGATGCATTTTGAATATGTCCCTCCCCTACTATGAATTCTAAAGCGATTTAAAAATTATCCTTTTAAAAGCTTTGCCTCTCCTCACAATCCCCCCCAAAAAGTCTCAATCGACTTATCAACAAAATAAATTCTAGCGTCTTCCTTTAGGAAGATTAGTCTTTTTTTTTTTTACAAATATATTTTGTGAAGCATAATTTTCATGAAGTTGTTTATAATTTTTAGTTTCTACACCTCAAGCAGTGTGAGGTATCCATGGAAACTGTCTAGCCTATATTCGGTGCACTGGACTGCCTTCCCACACAGGTCAAGACATACACAGTCCTAGATACTAGCTCAATTTATTGTGCCTTAAACATTAGGCAGTTTTAACAAGAAATTGGCTCCTAATTGACACACAATTTCATATTTAATTAGCAGTTTGAGCCTCTCTACATTTTACTAACAGATGTAACATTCAAAACATGTGCCATTATATTACATCTGGTGCACAGATGCATGTAAATGCAGGAACTTTGTGGCAAATAGCAGTAATGCCTCAACTGCTTAGCAAAAATTTGGACAGAACTGACATTATTTTCTTTAAGATGTGTATTTTAAAATCATTTAAAGAGTGAATTTCTTTAACCAACCTAATGGATTTATTTTATATTTTTATAACAGCTTTATTGAGATAGTTACACACCATAAAATTCACCCTGCCTACAGTTCAGTCGTTTTTAGTGTATTCACAGATTTGCAAACAACACCCACTGTCTAATTTTAGAACATTTCCATTAGCCCAGAAAGAAACCCCATTAGTAGTCATTCCCCATTCCCCAGTCCTCAACTCCTGGCAACCACTAATCTACTTTCTGTAGATTCGCCTCTTCTAGACATTTCATATAAATGCAGTCATAAAATTTGCCGTCTTTTATAACTGCCTTCTTTCACTTAGCATAATCTCAGTGAAAATCTTAGCAAATTTACTTCTGTAGATTTGCCTCTTCTAGATAATTCATACAAATGCAGTCAAAATATGTGGTCTTTTATAACTGCCTTCTTTGACTTAGCATATTTTCGAGGCTCATCCATATTGTAGCACGTAGCAGCACTTCATTCCTTTTCTATTGCCAAATAATATTCCATTGTATGGATATACCACATTTTGTCTATTCATTTATCATTTGATGGGCATTCAGGTTGTTTCTACTTTTTAGTTATTACGAATAATGCTGCTATTAACATTCATTTACAAGTTTTTGTGTGGACGTATGTTTTCATTTCTCTTTTGCACATCCCTAGGAATGGAATTGCTGGGTCATATGGTAACTCTGTGTTTAATTTTTGGGAAGAGCAAAACAGTTTCCCAAAGTGGTTGCACCATTTTATATTACAATCAGCAATGTACAAGGGTCTATTTTTCCACATTCACAGACTTGTTATTGCTGTCTTTTTTATTTTAACCCTCCTAGTGGTGCAAAGTAGTATCAAGGGGTGATTTTTTTTTTTTTTTAAGGAGGAATGGCCCTGAGCTAACATCTGTTGCCAATCTTCCTCTTTTTGCTTGAGAAGGATTGTCACCAAGCTAACATCTGAGGCAGTCTTCCTCTATTTTGTATGTGGGATGCCACCACAGCATGGCGTGATGAGCTGTGCGTAGGTCCGTGCCCAGGATCCAAACCCACAAACCTCAGGCCACTGAAGCAGAGCATGCGAACTTCACCACTATGCTATGAGGCCAGCCCCAAGGGTTGATTTTTTTAAAGGAAAGCAATTTAATATTGTCTCTGCTTCATAAATAAGTTAAATGTATCTCTTTTTCTTTTCCATTGCTCTTGATTTGTAATTAAACATACCTCTTGTCTCTATCAATATTGTAATTTTCTTTACTAATTTTAATGCAGGCCTGACTCAGAGCATATGACATCAAAACTTAAGATGCTGGTAAATTGGTGGTTGAAGTATCGTGTAGAAGATGTAGTGATGAAACAGGGAAAACTCTAAAAACAAATAGTTTGATTTTAAGATTAATCCCAAACTTCTGGCATAATTTCATCTTGCTTTGTATGAACTGAAAAAGGGATATGATAGTGATGCCACATGCTGTGCAGCTTAGGAGTGTTACAAGGCCAGTTTAAAAGACATTCTTATTTTTTCATTCAATATAATATATCTCATCAATTCTAATATACCATCAATTGTATCACTAGAAAGAAAAAAAATGCTGCCAATTGAGCTATGACATACCATTGATTTTAGAGTGACCTGTAATTCAAAAATGTTAAAATGTGGGAAAAAATGTGTGTGTTAGAATCATTGAAATAGAATGGAAAAGAAAATGTACTTGTGTACTTCTTTTTTTTTTCTTTTGGAGGCAACCCAGTCGTCTATACTTACCAATACTCAGGAAAGAAAGCAAGACATTTAATACTTCAATGACTTGATAAATACCTTTTGCAAATATGTGTTAATATCCAGGAGTATAAGAGTGATATATTACAGACACACTTACACACGTGCACACACAAAGAAGAGAAAGATAGTCATTGGCTTATTCTTTCCCAGTTTGGGAGTATTAGATCAGCAACCTATAGTTCCTTGAAATGGTCCTTTTCTCTCTCCTCTTCGATTTACTGATTAAAAATAGCTCGTTTACTTCCAGTCAAATTTATTGAAGTTTGTAGGCTTGCTTTTCAGCCTGAGAATGTTTTGTTTCTTTCAGAAGCTAACTTCGACAGGTGATTCACAAGCCTGTGAAAATCCATGTTTTATCATGCAGTTGCCCAGCCCCCAGTGCTACCAAGCAGCCATGTTTCCGTATCAGCACATGTGCTGTGCATGTTATTAAAAGTAAAGTGTTACTTTCTTAGTGCCCAGGATTCCAGTTACAGTTCTAGGTATATAAAGTAGTGAAATATCTGCCAGGGTGTATGCCTCAGGGAATCAAAATGATTTTCAAAATCGTATTTGAAAGACTGTAATAAGCCTAGTCAAAGACTTTCGGAAAAAGCCTTCCCGTAAGGTAGGCGGTTGGCACTTTGTCCTTGAATCAGCTCAGGCATCTTCAGGTTTGTTTGAATTGACACCTTATTTTCTTTTGGTAATAATTGTATTGGTCCTTTGGCACCTTGATGAATATTTGAAGGATTTCTAGTTTCCACTAGTTGTAAATCATTGTCTCATAGTTATTCACTGTGAAATTCTTTGAAAACTATGGTTCTCATATAGAACACAATTAGGAGCTCACTAGGAGATAATCGTTATATTAAAGTAGGCAAAATATATGGTCTCATGGACAGTTGGATGCAGGAAATGATCAAAATTAGACCTACATATTTTTTTAATGTTATAACAGGAAACACTAAAGAAAGAAAATGGTTTTCATTTCATGAGGGAAAAATGAGATAAAATAGAATTAACTTTAATTTTATCTTGTATTATAAATTATGACACTCAGACATAATATTTTAAAAGAGCATAGTGACGTGGTATCTTTTTAAAATGAGCTATTCGTAATAATATTAGGAGTTATGTTGCTAAGTCAAATCCTTGCATGATGTACAAATTCAAGGTGGTTTCGATATTTTTCAGTAAAATACGAAAATCCCATTTCAATAGACATATTGTAAGGAAAGAACTTGGACTGGACTTTTTTTTTTTTTGATGAAGATTAGCCTTGAGCTAACATCTGCTGCCAGTTCTCCTCTTTTTTGCTGAGGAAGACTGGCCCTGAGCTAACATCCATGCCCATCTTCCTCTACTTTATATCTGGGATGCCTGCCACAGCATGGCTTGACAAGCGGTGCAGAGGTCTGCACCTGGGATCTGAACTGGCGAACCCCAGGGTGCTGAAGTGGAACGTGCGAACTTAACCACTGCACCACTGGGCCGGCCCTTGGACTGGACTTTTGGCATATTAGTGTGTCCTCTTGCATTAGGCCATGTCTGCAATCATTAATTAATATTTTACCTTCCAATCTTTCAGATCGAATGTTGGAAGTGTTCATCTTTATTTTTAAGTGTTCTAACATTTTGCTTGTTGGATTCCAACGCAACTTCCTTCTTTCAGCCATAGAACTATGCATTTGTGTACTAAAAATATTTAATATGCAAGTAACATTGACTATATTTCAAATATTTGCCAAAGTTATAAGACATGATTTACAACATACATCATAGTCTTTAAATAGGTGACACCTCAACACACAATTTTGTTGGTAAATATAGCGATCACTCATTTAGAATCATTCATTCATACATTCATTCCAAAATATCTATTGAATACTTAATGTGCCAGATTTTGCACTAGGTGTTGGCGTTGATAGTCAGCCAAAAAGGAAAAAAAATAAGGCACAGTCCTTATGCTCATGGTGCTTATAAACTAGTAGGGGAGATAGAAATCATTCAAAGATTGATATAAATATATATAAAACTGAAACAACTGGTTAAGTACATGGTGTTAAGAGAGGACTGAAGGACAACTGGCTTGGTGAGGTTAGAGAGGATGACTCTAATATGGTTGAACTGACATCTAAAGGTGGAGTAGGATTTAGCTAGGCAAATGGGAGTCCTGGGCAGCAGAAAGGGGTCCTGGAAGCTTGGCTGGCAAAAGGCAGCATGTCTTGAGGCAGAAGGGAGCATGATGAGACACTGGAAGGCTTGTGTGGCAGGAGGAAGATGCAGATTGGTTCAGGGAACTACGATGACAATGGTTCAAGATTTGTAGGTGTCAGATCATGAATTCTCACCTAAGCCGTGCTATGGATTTTGGTCCATATTCAAAGAGAAGTGGATAGCAACAGAACGTCATATGTAGGAAGCAGCCATCATTATGTTTAATATTTCTTGAGTATTTTCTCTTAATGGAATATTGTATTTAGAATATAAAATATAAAATACATTTTATAATATAAAAATACATAAAAATATACAAAACACGATATAAAGTTTATATAAAAGAATATGTACATCATTTTTAATTATAAAGCATAACATAATGAAGACCCATGAATCCCTTAGCTAACCGAAGATTGAACACATTACAAATAACTTGTATCTACCTGTGTGTTCTTGCCTCCCCTTCCAGAGGCAACTGGTAGCTCTCAGTTTTCATACCACACTGCATATCTTCTAGGACTTGCTTCCTTTTCTCTCTCAACCTTATGTTTCTAAGATTCGTCAAGGTTGGTGTGTGTTGCTGTGAGGCTCTAGTTTGTTCATGTTTATCACTGTATCATATTCCACTCTGGGAATAAACTACAATTTATTGATCCATTTTCCTGTCAGTGGATATTTGGGTTGATTTCAGGGTTTTTTTGCTTGTTGTTTGTTTTCTTATCAATGCTAATACAAATGTCTACAGTGTGGTGGTCTGTCTCTTTTGGGGCACATGTTTCCTTGGGAATGGAATTGGTGGGTGAGAACATGTGTTTTCCAGAGTGGTTGTACCAATTTTCATTCCCACAATGATCAACACACTCTTAGTGTTTGGTGTTGTAAGCCTTAATTTTTGCCAATCTAGTGGGTATAAAATGGTGTCTTATTGTAGTCTTAATTTGCATTTCCCTAATTACTAATGAAGGTGAGTATTTTCTCATGTTTCTTGATCATATGTGTTTATGTGAAATGTTGGTTCAATTCTTTTGTCTGTTTTTCCACCAGATTATTTTTTCTCATTGATTTATAATCATTATTTATATGTTCTTATATTCTAAATTTTAGTTCTCTATTGTTTCACAACCCTCTGAATACTGAGTGGAGAATGAATTAGAGGGGCACCAAGTGAATATGGAGAGACTTGTTAGGAAGCGTAGTCTTTCCTATTAAACAATCGTGTGATAATTTTGTAAATAATCTACAAAATGGATGTTGTTTTTCATTTGCCTTCTCTTAAAAAATTGGAGAAGATTGGAGCTGGATATTTATGTCAGCAGTTAAAGCTATGGCTGTCTTCATGGTCCAGGGCATAGTAATACGCCATATATGCCGCCGAGTTGTTCAAGTCTTATTTTCCCTTAAACATTAAAAAAATTACAATAACTGTCTGTTTATCACTTATTATGGGCTAAGAACATAAAGCTTTTCATATGTAATTTCTAATCCTTAAAGTAACCTGCAGTATGGATATTATACACAGATGGGGAAACTGAGTCTCAGGGTAGTTAAGTAAAATTCTTGAGTTCACAGAACCAGTGGTAGAACCCAGATCCAAATCAATTACATTGGGATCTGAAATAGTATCATTTCCACTAAGAACACAGCCCTCCAATACTGGGAACATTGGAAGCTTATAAATCATATTTATTTGTTCTAAATTGTTCATAGATATTATTTCATTTGATTCTCAAAACCTTCCTTTGAAGTTATGCTATGCAGAGCTCCTCTTCATTCCATTGACTCCATCAATATTTTTATCCTATCTGAAGAACTTCTACCATATTATTCCCTCGACACCTCTTCAGAGTCACGTGCTCCTCTCACTCCGCTGTGAGCCAACACCGTCTTGGTTGTAGGTTAGTGGATCACAGCTTGGAGCTCACAGACTGCACTGAGAATGTAAGAGACTCCATAGAAACAGGAATGTGAATATAGGGCTGGAGAGCTGGTCTCACCTCTCTTTGTGTATTGTCCCTTATCTCTTGTTCTGCCACCTTGCAAAGTAATACCTGTGTATCAAGCTTTACTAAATGACGTTGGAAATATAATAGGAATCATAGCACTTGAGGATCTAAAACAGCAAGCTCAATATGACTTTTCCCATTGTCCAAGAGGAAATCTGTCCCGTTGTACTTCATGTTATTCAGATCACATTCAGTTCTGTCATTTATTCCCATCTCCTCCCACTCCTGCTGTATGCTCTTGTGGTCTCTGAGACCTCCCAAAAGCTGAGTCTATTATTGTACTGTGTATACCATACCATCCCTCAGAGACACAAAGTCTTTGCAGAAGCTTTGAAATTATCACTTGAAATTTTATTTTTCCCAGCCTTTGGTGTGAGTGCACTTGCTTGCCTTGGCAGCATATTGGTTCCATTTTTTTCAGTAACAAACAGTACGCTGGTGGGTTTCTATACTATGTATCAGGGGATTATGGGCTTAACTTTAGCGGTTGTGTGCACTGCCATTTGGATATAATTTTATGAGGTAGTGATTTATGATCTGTGAGTCTAGAAGTCTTGCTTCAATAGGAAATTGGTGTCTAAAGCTCGTCTGTTCATCTCTTGCTTATGTACTCTTTTCTCAACTCTTTATGTTCTGGAGATCAGATGAAGACTGCTTACTCAGAAAACTAAACAATTACAAGCAGAAAACTCCATTCTCAAGTACTATTGGTGAGGGATTGCCTAAGTTCTCAACCTCTGAATTTAAGCAGACCCTGTATTAAAATGGTTGAAGTGTATGAGTCTGTTGGGTTTGATGTGAGTCAGTATATTTCCTGGAAATCAAATACTGAGAGGCTTTTATTGTACCCCAAAGGAAATAAATAGTTTCTTTTACTCCTTGCTAGTTCTGGGGCACAGACTCATCCCCTCACAAAGCCTTCTCAGCAACCCTGTTTGTCTAGAGGCTAGGATATTTGATAAACCCAGAGTGACGACTGAAGTCACTCTTATCTCCAGCATCATCATCAAATGTTTAAATATCATCCTGTACTGTTTAAATGTTTAAATTTCACAAATGGAATCAAATGGTCTGGTAAGGATTATTTATATTCAAAAACAGTGCCATATGTTTCAACTCTACGCATTTGAAAATTCTTTTAGCATATGTTGCAGAATATCTTTTTGCATCGCCTCCCCTGGTTCCTGACACATGGTAGGAATGTAATATGTCTTTACAATGAATAAAAAAAAGGGGAAGGAAGGAAGATGAAAGTAGATTATCATTGCAGGGTATGAATAATTGGTTTTAAAATTTTCCACAGTCTTTTTTTCCCCTCATAAGCTCGTTTATTAGAGTTGTTGAGACATCTGTATGTTTCTCTAGATTATAATGATTGTGTCATTGTGTTGATGAAGAGCATCTTGTGAATGTATATAATAAGAATACTGCTGTTCAAGTTTGTGTTTCTTATCTTATGAAAGCTGGGAAAAAGCATCAGGGGAGGGAATTGGCTTCCACTCCTTGGAGTCAGCGAATGAAATTCAAACCATTAGACAGCTAGATTGTAGGAGATTGGCCACATTTTCCCAAAGGAGTTCCTTGAAGACGTAATTGATTATAGTGATGGAACTAATGTAATTCCATTAGGGTACAGCTGTTGCAATAATTTATTTGAAATTAGAAATGTACCTTTTTACCCCTGGGAATTCAAATGAGGAAGAATATTTAATCAGATATGCCATCATTAAATTAAAAGGTTATGGAAACACCACTTAGGCTAATACCAAGTTTAATGTTGAAATGATACTATGTGGAGACTATGGGTACACGCAATCACCTCTTGCAGATCTTGTCTAAGCTGATTAGTAGCTAATCATTAGTCCTTGAGAGAAAACCCTAAATTAAACATCTTTGGTTTGCAATTTTCATTACCTTTTGAATTACCACTTGAGGATTTAGTTTTCCAGGATTCTTATTGTGGTGTCATGTTTTGATGGTGTCTTGATTGTATTGTCCACAATGGAAAAAATATTACTTTTGTGTATCATTTTTCCAAGGGAGAGGGAACAGATGTGGAATCAGTACCTCAAATATCTCGCCCTTGAAGTCCTCACTTCTAATACTATTAACTCCTATTAAGGCAACCAGTGTCGTGCTTTCCCGAAAATCAAAGAAAATCTTTAGTCCTTTCTAAGACTAATACATTTTTGTTATCCTTTCTATGCATGAAAGGCAGTCATTTCTAGGCTTCTTAATTTTTGATACATTGGAGTTGGTGCAACAGGAAGTAGCCAGGAAAAAGCCAATCCTCCCACATATTCACAAACTGTCAGCATGACTTCTCTGGCCAAAAAAGATGTCTTTTTATGGAGATGTTTTGTTGTAATTTCAGAAGGTGGTTGTTAGTTATCTTGGCTACCTTACGTTTAGCACATCTGGGATGTGTTCACATGAAGACGTTGGCTGAAAGCTGTGTCTTGTGGCCTGGAATTGACTCTGATTTTGAAGACTGGAAAGGACATTCCCTGCTCCTGGGCCTAATCCCACACAGACACCTTCCGTGGGAAGCCCAGTCAGGAATTCACTTTGGAATTGAAGAGCAAGTACAGAAGTCGAACTTCCCGATAGTGGTAGAATTCTTTTCAAAATGGCTTAACATACTTGTAGTTCTTTCCCAAATTTCTGCCATGGTAATTACAGCTCTGAGATAATTATTTACAATCCCGCCAGCGGAATTTCTGACAATGGTCCTATAATTACTTTATTTGAGTTAAAAGAATTTGCAGAAATGACTTGCATCAGAGCCCTCACCACTATAATCCATCACAGATAGTGCAAGCCACCAAGAATGTCCCAAGAGAAGTTGGGACACAGTACTTACCTATCATCCGTCAAGTCAGAACTCTATATTTGGCAGCAGAAATCAGTTCTGCTACACTTGTGATGTAGCAATATCTGAAGTTTTCCAATCTTAAATGAGGATGACTAAGACAAACAGAACAGAATCGTGATCCATCTGAACCTATTCTACATTTATTTTTAGCACCAAAGTTTGCCTTTGCTGAAAACAATGGAGTTTGAACTAGGGTAGACTTTTTTCCACTTCAGTTGAAATTGTAAGGTCCATTTTATATAGTGAAGTACATGTATATTAGCTCACAAGTAGATAATTCCAAGGACTGATTAATAGTGGGCAAATTAGGATTTCCAGGCAGTTTATCATTTTTGCCATTGTCTTAGTACATGAGAAATTTTTTTCACTTTTTTGGGGAAGGTTTGGTATAAAGTGAGAAAGTATGTACAAAAGCACTTGGTAAATTGTAAACTCTTCCATAATCTGGGTGATATTAATACTACCAACAATAAAATCAATATGCACAACTTATATAGCACTTATTATGTGCTGGGAACTGTTCTAAGTACTTTATGTATTTTTACCTATCTAATCATCACAGAAGCCCAAGGAGAGTAAGCATTATGACTATTCCACTTGACACTTGTGGGTCTGAGGCACAGGGTGGTGAAATAACTTGCTTAAGATCCTCCAGTTAGCCTGGTGGCATAGAGGGGATTGGAACCCAGGCAGTGTGGCTCCAGAGTTAAGAACACAGATAGAGGGAGTCCCCTCCCCTTTCTGTAGTGTTCTGAATATTATGTTAGAAAATATATACATTACATTACATTACATTAGAAAACATGTGCTTCTAACCAGACTGGGCTTAGACAAGAAGAGTGTTGCTCATTTGATCTTGATGTTTATGAATCTGATAAGCACCTGTGATTTATTTGATCTGCACAAAGAGAATTTAGAAATAATGGCAGAGTTCTACTCTGTGGTTAGTTTTAAATAAACTTATTTTCTAGCAATATAAAGGGCATGTTTTTAAACAAATGGTAAAATGCAGTTTTCTATTTCTCTCTTTATAAAAACCAAACTCTTGTTTGTTTATCTCTTGGTGGGGTTCTTGGAGTAATGTGGTTAAAAGGCTCTCTTATGGAGAATAGAAAGGAAGCTAGTTCACAGGGACCCTACTCACAACAGGTTTTCTTCCGGACAATGAGACTGACTTGTGAATTTCAATAAAAACAGGCCTGGATTTTCACGTTTGTCAGCTTTAGTCATTACATCAGGGCCAACTGTATCTTACAGGATTAGAGTGAGAAACAATACATTGGTCTGTGGAGGTGAGAACCATGATTAGTATGACAAACTAAGCTATCCTTTAAAGAAATGTAGTTCTTCAGTTAATATATTCTCAAATTTTTCTCCTCAACTTACAACTTCAACCCCATAGTTTTTGGGTCTAAAAACGCTCTTTAGCCATCTCCTTCTGCTATAATGAAACACACAGGAAAACCCCATTTGACTCCAAAGAAATGTTTTATTTTGTTTCCTCCCCTTTTGGAAGGATCCTTCTTTGGCCAGGTGAAATTAATTCAACTCAAAAGGCTTTCTTTTAAAATAAAAAAGGAAACACTTTTCATTTGTTATGTCTTCTCTAGGTGTCCCACTTAGGTTGTATAAGGGATAAGTAGAGTTATATTCAATGGTAGAATAAAGTCTCACACCTCACTGTTTCTTCCAAGACTAGTCATCACCTTTACTCACTACACCCCTCCATGAAAAGGTCTTAAAGGAAGAAAATGTGAAATACGAAGCAATAATAAATGTCTGTGTTCTAAATACTTAAGTATTGATAAATAAATAAAAGTCACTATAAGGATAAACAACTCCAGACACTGCAAGTATCTATTAAAATTCTTGGCACAGTGACTTTTAGAACATATTTCTTGCACATTAAACAGCTTTGCTCTGATGAATCTATGGGTTAGTAGGGAAGGTATGCACGTAAAGCCTCTTCAGAGTTGACTCTTTCCTCTTATGTGCTTCTTCAGGGCCTAGTATCCATCTCTATTATGGAACTGACCTTATTGTAAACTCTTTGAAGGGAGAGTTATCTTATTCACTTAGGATAGTACCTGAAACACACTAGGCACCTAATGAATATTGGTAGAATGAAGAGGGAAGATAGGACGTGGCCATGAGTAAGAATGGAAGAAGAGGTTTTTCAGGCAGAGAGTATGATGTGAGCAAAGAGAAAGACTTAGAAAACTGTGGTTGAAAAATCATCACATGGTTCAATTTGGTTAAAACATAATGGGTGAAGGCACTCCTGGAAGCTACAGTTGAGAAGATAGAGTAGGTAGGATTTCACAAATGATTGTCAATTTCAGTGGAGATGAGGGGGATAGTAGATGATCCCTTGAGTTTGGAGCCTAAATGACTAAAAAGATTCTGATGTCCTTAAAATAAATTGAAAAGGAGAACAGGTTTATGAGAGAAGGGCTATTCCATTCTGAAAAATTGAGTTTGAGGTGCCAGTGAACCTCCAGATGTAGATGAGGACATCTAAGTAGAAACAGGATGATGAGAAGCTTAGGAGAGCAAGGTCGAGGATGGAGGAAACACATTTGCCGTCAGAGCTGCAGAAGAGATTGTGCAACCAAGGACCAGATGAAATTGCTGATGGGGAGAGAGAAGACGAGGAGAGGAGTGCAACAAGAGAACTAACAGAACCAGAACGTCTTGAGAAAGAAGGATAACTAAAGCATGAGAGAGAAGGAGCAATGAGAACCATGTGTCACAGCATAAAAGGGAGATGTGCTTGGGGAGCGGGGCGTGCAGCCTGGCGTGGGGAAATGGCCTGGACTTTGCAGTCAAGAATTGAGTTCAGCTCTTGCTCCACCGCCTGTTAGCTGCATGATCTGCAGCTAATTACACGAGCTCTTATGCCACAGTTTCCATACCTGCAAGATAGGGATAACGTTTCAGTTGTGTTCATTTAAATTTTTAAAAAGTTTTAAGAGGTATTATTTAAATAATACTTTAAAAATCACTTTTGTCAAGTAAAAGAAGAATAACCCATAAAACGGAAGATTTGGAGTTATCTATTTTTCTTATGTACATACAAGTGACTATATCGCAAAATATTTTCTAGATATCTTGCACAAAATTGAAGTACAAAATCGAAGACTTAGGAATTTTTGAATTACACGTTTTATAAAGGACTATACTATTTTTTGCCCACTGTCTTCTGAATAAAGCTCTTGGAGTTTAAGTATAATTCACTCTTGGAGTTTAAATGTAATTAAGATAAAAATGAAATGTAAATATAATTAAATATAATTCAGTCTTATCAAGCTTAATTTTTGAGCACCTGCTGTATACCTAGTACTTTTCTAACTCTTTTTACTGAGCTCCTCTAACTAAGGCTTTTTCTTTCCAATTCTTAGAGTGCTTATGAATCTGCTGTTTCTTTAGGCACCACTGATATTCTTAAGAACACTGGGATCCTCAGTTTTTGACCCTGTAAATGTTAAACTTATAGTGTTTGTGATTTTCCTAGTACGTTCTATTGAAAATACTATATTTTATTCTTTATTTCTGGGAGAAGCAAAATTGTTATTTTCTTGGGAAATGTTTGCAAATTTTGTCTCAGAAAATATGTAGCATAAAGTTAATTTTTCCATGTCTCAACATCATTCATAAAATGCATTTTAAGTGGCATTTTAATTTACTGTTTTTTTCCCCTTTTGTTAGCAAAGAAACAATAACTAACACTTACCTTATTCTTTTTATTAGGGTAACACATTAAGAAAAATACTCCTGAATCGATACTTTAAGGGTGATTATGGAGTTGGTATGAACGGACCCCTCGCTGGAACCTACAGCAAGTCTGCACAAGGCGGAGGCAAGACTTATGATTTTTTCCTCATTTTAAGATTCTCATAACATATCTTCATGCTGGTGTTACTCTAGTATTTTGCTTAAAAGAGTACAGATATAAAAAATTCATTTAAAAAGCACTACTATTAGCCATAAAAGAAAAGAAGGAAATCTTGCCATTTGTGACAATGTGGTTGGACCTTGAGGGTGTTATGCTAAGTGAAATACGTCAGACAGAGAAAGACAAGTGCTGTATGATCTCATTTATAGATGCAATCCAAGTAAAACCAAACTTGGAGAAACAGATCAGATTTGTGATTGCCCGAGATCGGGGGTAGGCAGTAGGGGAATTTAGTGAAGGTGGTGAAAACGTACAAATTTCCAGTTATAAAATAAATAAATCCTGGGGACATAATATACAACACGATGATTATAGTTGACAATACTGTGTCCTATATTTGAAAGTCACTAAGAGAGTAGATCCTAAAAGTTCTCATCACAGGAAAAAAAATTGTAACTATGTGAGCTGATGAATGTTAGATAATATTTTTGTGGTAATCGTTTTATAGTATATACGTATATATCAAATCATTATGTTGTACACTTTAAACTTATACAATGTTATATGTCAATCATATCTCAGTAAAACTGGAAAAAAATAAAGAGCACTGCTAAAAACATTGGTACAATTTTGGGTTCATAAAACAGATGTGAACAATTGAATTAATTTTGCTTTTTGACTTTGGAAAATAGTTAAACTGTCGTAATTTCTTAATATGTAAGTTAAGGACAAAAATAAAGCTATTTTTCTTTTTCTAAAGTATTTTTTATTAAGAAAAAATATTTAATTACAAATGTCATACATTTAATAAAAAGTTATGTTTTTACAAACTTTTGACTTTTTTTAAAAAAACCTGTTTTCTATTATATTTAACTTTGTAGGGAAAAAATCTCATTGATAAATATTCTTAAGGCCTAAGAATTTGAAAACTTTATATGCTAATAATGTCTGTAATAAAGGTTTATTTATTTATTTTTCCTAATCACAGGAAGCTTTTCTGGACAAGATTCCGATAAGATGGGGATATCAATGTCAGATATTCAGTGTCTCCTGGATAAAGAAGGTGCATCTGAACTTGTCATTGATGTTATAGTGAACACCAAAAATGACAGGATTTTTTCAGAAGGCATTTTACTTGGCATTGCCTTGCTTGAAGGAGGAAATACGCAAACTCAGGTACCTGCTTATCATGATGGGCATAGCATATGTTACTTGTATTTCTTATTTACTTGTCATAGAAACCACGGGAAAGTACTGTTATTTCTTTTAGCTTCTCATGACTATCTCAAGTAAAAAAAACAACCTTGTATCACATTTTCCTTATAAATTTGTTTGACTTGCTATAGAAACTATAGAGCACAAATTATGCAGCGAAGCAGAACATTTCCTAGAAGCATCCTTTCTAACATTGTACCAGAAATTCGGGTTTATTTAGAGAAATTTTAGGCCAACTTTTATTAGATAAAAATGACATTTTGACTCATCTACATTAAATCATAAAAAAAGGAATTAAATGTATTATTAAATGAGGTAATATTCTAAACTCCTCACACAGTTTTTGGCATTATAACGGGTTTCAATAACATTCACCATCCATCTCAGCACATTTCCTCCTATGTACTTTTTTCAAAGTTTAGAACAGTAGCATTACTTGTTGCCGCGTATCTCCCTGTGCTCATTACTCTAACATCTCTGAGCAAGTGAATTTTTCACTGGCCGGGGGAGAGAAGAACCATTTTATTTGTTCATTCAGCTCAGGTGGGGTGAGTTGAAAGTCATTGTTCGTCTATGCAGTGCTCCACTACAGTGACCAGTGTGCTCAGCTGCCTGCCGGGATCAGACCCTATTTCCAGAAGACACATTTCATGTTGAAACTCATGCCGAGTTGCCCCTGGACTCCTCTGCACCAAAAGGCAGAACGTGCTGCCTGAGCCCAAGATCTGGGAGGTGCTCCCAGAGAACGCCCATCATCCTCCTAGACCTGCTCCTGCCGCTCACTATCTGCTCTTTCTAGGTTTGCCTTGGTCGGGAAAGGAAACTATGCTTACAGCTAAGTGGAAATTCCAGAATCCATTTTCCCCATTCATGGCAAGTAGAAGCCACATCTCATTTAAAAACTAGGATATTTTCCTTTATTTAACCATCAATGAGCAACAGGAACTTCACTATATGACATACCCGATAGCAGCTGGCTTTAGGAAGAAAGGCCTCATGAACGGAGACCAAAAAACAACTCCAAAATGCTGAGACTCCTTAGTTCAAAAACAAGTCTTGAAAATCTCGTGGTCCTGAAGCTGCAGCACAGATTCCCCTGAGGAAGTTGGGGAACCGCGTGGTGGAGGGATTTGAGTGGGTTTTCTTGGAAATTTTCGTGTCTTCTACAACCAGATAATCAGTTGGGACTTTCTCAAGAAATTGTCTAAGCAACTGCATAATGTTAGGTGTAGCTTATTCACAGATGAGTGAAGGATTTTCTTTTGGCATCTCTAGGTAGAAGCAATCCTTGAGATTCCACTGCTTTCTAGATTCCTGTTTCTGGGCCACTGAGGATCATCAGATGAGATTATCTTTCACCTTCCATACGTATTTATGCTTATTTATGTCCTCTTCTTGCTGGAGAAGAAGGCAGCTCCTGTCAGAAACCACATGTTCCACTTTGAAATTCCTGACAAGTTCTTCCCTACATCCCTTCACAACCAAAACACCTTTCAGTTATTTTTTTATATAATGTTTCTGTGGCAAGTGTCACTGGTGACTTTTTCTTTCTTTTTGAAACCTTTTCAGTTTAGGCTTTGGGACACCAACCTCTTCTCTTCCTACCTCCTACCATTTCTTCTTAGCCTCTTTTTCTTTTCTTTTTTTAATTTTATTTTTTTGCTTTTTCTCTCCAAAGCCCTCCGGTACATAGTTATGTAATTTCAGTTGTGGGTTCTTTTAGCTGTGGCGTGTGGGACACTACCTCAGCGTGGCTTGATGAGCGGTGCCGTCTCAGTGCCCAGGATTTGAACTGGCAAAACCCCGGACCACTGAAGCGGGGCGCGCGAACTTAACCACTTGGCCACAGGGCTGGCCCGTCTAAGCCTCTTTTGAAGGCACTTGTTCCTTAACTCTTCTACTTAACTCTTAACTCCTGACATCTCTCAAGTTTCTTTGGGCTCTCGTCTGTTTATTTTGCTTGTTCCCTCAGCCTGATCTCATTCATTTTGACATGTTAGACTTCCAGTCAATGCTGATGATTCTCAACTCACTCACTCAAGTTCTAGACTCTACGTTCAGCTATCTTCCAGAAATATTTAGTGGGATGTCCCATAACTACCTTGAACTCAACATGTCCCAAACTGAATCCACTATTGTTCGCCATCCACCCACTCCTCCTTTTGCTTTACCTTTCTCAGTGACTGGCAACCTACCCAGCTGTCTGGCCAGAAACTTGAAAGCCAGCCTTGACCTCAACTTACTCACCCTCACTCTCTTCCCAAACATCTCATCGAAGGCCAACCTCTGATTCTGCCCTGTTGACGTCTGTCATATCCATACTCTGCTTTCAATCTCTGCACATCCAGCTATCTTTACCCATCCCTCTTATCTTTTCCTGGACCATGATGAGTAGTCTTGCAGGAACTATCCCTCATTCCATTTTCGCCCTTCTCCAAATCATTCTCTGTGTTGCTTCCAAAGATATCTTTCCAAAAAACATGTTATTCTCCTGTTTAAAATCTGTCACTTGCCCTATAAAGGCAAACTGCTTGCCATCGTCCATAAGATCCTTCATGATTTAATCTCTTCAAATTTTCCAACTTTTCCTTTCTTATTCCACCTCCCCCCTCTTCTCCTCTCTCTTGTGCGCCAGCTATACTAAGCACTTTGTAGTTCCTCAGAGGCGTTGTCTTATTCCTCATGTTACTTTCTCCTCTTTGAGGACTCAACTCATGAACTTCTCTTGGAAGCCTTTTCTGATCCCATGTCCCACTAGGCGGAATTGTTCTCTAGTTACTATATGCCTCTGCCGTATCCTGCAGACATCTTCAGTAGCATTTCTGCCACGTTATTGCGCCACTTCATGTGTGCCTCAGGCTCTGTCTAGTAAATTATAAATCCTTAAAGGTTGAGACCACGTGTTGTTCATCTTTTTATGCCTTGTGTCTGGCACCATGTCTGGCGCAATCTAGGCGCTCAATAAATGTTCAGGAATGGTCTGAGTCAAGATGTACCTCCTTCACAGTCTTCCATATCTGGCTGGGGCCTTTGGCCATCACTCCTTTATCTGAGTTCCCATAGCACTTGTTTCTTTAATGCTCACTGGGCACTTTGCCTGTGTTACTTTATCATTATTTGTATGATACCTACCTTTCCAATTAAATTTTATCTTTCTTAAAGTAGCGGATCGTGTCCTGTTCTTTATATCTACAATGCTTTATGGCCATTCAACCAATATTTGTTGATGAAATAACATTAGCTTGTTTTTGTTTGTGAAAACCTTTTAAGATGGGTTATGACAATCTCATTTACCAGCCTACCCCCTTTAGGTTTCTCACATCTACATCATTGTGTAACCCAGATGTCAGCTGTGTGCTCCTGGCTCTAAGAGGTCTATCTGGTTGGGGTCAGCTTGAATCCCATTCCTTGCCCTTTAACAGTCTAAAACCCACTCCTCTCCAAGACTTCTGCCAGTCCCCAGGGGCGTTTACATTTTCACAGTCTCCTTAGCCACTGAAGTCTTGCTTTCTTAGTTCGTTGATTGTGTTGACACCCCTATTTCTGTGCTCCTGAGATGGGAATCTGATCCCCTTCCTTAATCTCTACCCTCTTGGCTTCATAAGTCACTTTATATGTTTAGTGTGCTTTATTAAAGATTAGTTGATGGGGAGGATAGAGGAGGTACTTATATTACAATTTTAAATTGAACACTAATAACAATAGTGAAAAGAATACCTGCTAAATACCAGGTCCTGTTCTTAGTGCTTTATATGTATTAACTTACTTAATACTCACAACAACCTATGAGGTAACTTAAATATTATCTCATCTTACCAAAGAAGCATCTAAGATAGACAGTGTAATTTCCTTACCCAAGCTCTCATAGCTGTTTAGAGATAGAGCCGGGATTCGAACCCGTGCAGTCTGGCTCCAGAGTCTGTGCTCTTAACCACTATAAGTATCTCCTCTCTAAAACAGCCTTCTACTTCCTCGCTCCTGGGAAGGTTCACTGGCTGACTCACCCTGCATCATGCCCTAGCTCCTCACTTCCTTTCCCTTCTCTGTCCTCCCGTTTCTAGTCTCCCTCCTCTTCTCGGGGGAAACTCCTTCCTCTGTGGCCCACGTCTGTTTCTCCATCACCCTTGGCTCCTGAAAAAACCTGAAAGTTTCCCCTGATACTCTGTGCAACTGATAGAGGTAGTTTCCTAATTAAAAATCATACCTTTCATAAGAGAAATCCTTATGCTACCTGTTGAGATTATATACATATATACATATATATAACATACTTTTGATTTTTATTAAAATCATACTATTCAGCTTTGTAGAGCCCTAGTTTAAAAAAGGCGTGTCTATGTAAATAATCTGTTTTTATGAGCTGAAGAGGTTACTTTATAAACTTAGCAATTTAGAGTCAGAGAATCTAGATTTAACTCCTAGCCCTACCACTTACTAGTTATGTAATATTGGGCAAGCCATTTAGGTAGGTGATCTATAAAATGGAAATAAGAACATTCTCTATTCATCACACAGTTGTACTGAAAGTATCAGTGAGATAACGTATGTCAAGGGACTACATAAATTATAAAACTTTGTTTTCATAGAGCCACAAAGTTTCTATAACTTCCTCATTAATATATTGGAACCCCCTTCCACCTTCTAACTCCATTGTATTGAAAATATTAGGGTTTAACATCAGCTTAATTTGTGAGACCGTTGAGGTCTGTAGATGCTGCATTTATCCTTTGAATTAACAGAACCGGCTCGACTGTTTCACTGTCGTTGCCATGGTTACGGTGGCTTTTTGGCCTGCTTTCTTGAGGGGTTGCTAGCCCTCTGCTTAGAGCTTCCCCTCGTAGGTATGAAGCCAACTTCTAAGGCTTCATAAAACACTCAGTGAATGTATATTGCCCGTATCGAAAATTGCAGGACAGGCATCCATTTCCTGACCTGATGCCCATGGCGTCTCACTTGCAAGTCCCGGGACCTGTGGGTCATGGTTCTAGGCCTTCTTTCAGGAAAGCGTATCTGCAGGAGCCAAACTCCCCAAAATTGGCCGTCTAGATTTATTGGATTATGGTCAATTCTACTTGATCTGGAAATCATTATTTTTTCGTTTGTTTTCTTCACACTGTCTCTCATCAAGGTTATATAACTCTCTTTTGGTTAGTACATTACTGAAGTCATTATCATTAATTTTTTTTGCTTCCATTTCTCTTGTTTGTGTTGTGTCTATCCCATGGTTTTGTAATAATAACTTACCGTTTCCCACCCAGTGCAAATTCTGTCTTCTCTAGAGTGTGTCGTCTTTCCTATCTCCTACCTCTTTTGGATAATTCCACAAGTCACTAAGCAAACAATGATTAGAGCAGATATTCCCAAGGTTCAGGATTTCCACCTCTCACTAAGATATGTTTTATCATACTGTTTGGTGTTGAATTCTTCCTATATCATTATTCACTCTAAAGCAGAATTCATTTTACATATTTTATGGTGGCTTCTCCTAGACCCCATGCAAAACAATGTAGCTAATGAAGTACCAAAAGAACTCAGTCCTATTTATCAGTGGATTCCTGTGAGTAAGGCTGCCATGGTAACACAATATAAATTAAATGTACTTTAATTTAGATAAAGAGGAAAATAACTCTTGTAACTGTCCATAAACTCACATTTGCATAGGATGATCACTGGATTAGTGGCTGTTTTTCACTGTGGATTACAAACTCATGAGGCAGGGATTGTGGTTGTTTTTCCTTTTTGTTCTACTCCTAGTGCTAGCATAGGGCCTGGCACATAGTAGTCACTCAATAAGAATGTATTGAATCAATACATGACTTCATAATAACATCAAAATCAAAGAACTCTTGGCATGCAACTTCTTACAGTGCCTTTGTAAATCTTAAAATAAATGATCAGTAAGGATGAATTAAACAGCATATGAAAACATGTTGGATTTTACTGGAAAGTGCTAAGCAAATACAAGCTATTATTACTATGCATTAACTAGTACAGGAGACTGGCAAAAGCTGTCAATTTCTGAAATAATAATGGGCAGCACGTTAAATGTGTTCTTTTATCCGTAATGTTTATGTTTATTTCAAGCATAAAAACACTACTTTTCTCCCCTTGGGTATTGATACCTTAAAATATGTTTTCTTGCAGTATTCTTTCTACCAGCAGTTGCATGAACAAAAAAAGTCAGAAAAATTCTTCAAAGTTCTCTATGACCGAATGAAGGCTGCTCAGAAAGAGATAAGATCAACAGTGACGGTTAATACCATAGACTTAGGTAACAAGAAAAGGGATGATGACAATGAATTGATGACATCTGGTCCACGAATGAGAGGTAAAGAAATAGTTGAGTATTTGGGAGAGTAAAGTGAGAGAAAAGAGGGTAATACAGAGTTTAGATCTCACTTATCTTTGTCATCTCCCTTACCTTAGTCTAATTATCCCAACTGTGGCTCTGAATTATTATGGTCATGGGGGTTGACCTTGAAACAGCTTTGCAAAACCAAACTCAAACAAGCCTTTAGTGCAAAGTGACTAATGACATAAAAATGTTTGATTTCATTGTGGAATGCATAGCAGAGAGCAACTATCCCAAACCTTCTGAGTGTTCATGAAATTTAAACTTTAAGAACAGAAATTACAGCACTATATTCTAATGAAAGATTCTTGGTAGTTGGAGTAACAAAGTCACCAGGGTAGTAAATAAAAATCATATAAATATTAACATTTTGAAGTTGGCCGTGTTTTTCCCGTCTTCTCGTATTCCTGAACGCTGATATTTTATGTTTATCAGAAAGACATCAGCCCTCGTAAAATTCGCTAGGCATTAAGATCTTTAATATCCCAGTGCAAGTTTAATTTTTTAGTAACTACTTCAAATTACTTTTGGGAAATTGTTGCACCTCTTATCAGATGATTTTTAACTCACTTGTTAGAGAATTTGGGCGCCTGGTTGTCTTTTTTTTAATTTTAATGAGCAAAAGGAAATTAATTCAGAAATATAAGAGTACTGCTTTATTTTCAGTAAGAGATCCATCATTACACTTAAAAGAGGGAATGAAAGGGCAATTAACAGAAGCTTCTTCAGCAACATCCAAAGCATACTGTGTATACAGAAGAGAAATGGATCCAGAAATAGACATTATGTGTGCAGGATCAGAAGCAGGAACTGCGGAGGAAAAGTCTGCAGAGGAAGTCACAATGAGTCCTGCAATTGCCATCATGCAGCCGATCCTGAGATTTCTTCAGTTACTATGTGAAAACCACAACCGCGAACTACAGGTATTTGATCTTTATTTGTGTGAAAGCTGAGGTTGCAGCCTATGATTATAAGGAATTAAATTCAAATAAAACTAACAAGTAGTTTTGGAGAGAGAATCAATAAAACCAGCAGTGCTTTTTTGAAATGGGAAGAAACTTTTGTATCTAAGTAAAGAAAAATAAGAGGAAAGTTCCTTTATGTATGAAAAGATCAGGCTCAGACAGTACTATCCTTTGCATCCTCAACTCATGTCTTTTTAGCCTTGATGGGCATCGTCTAATCCTAGTATTCCAGTATTTGTTGACTAAGGTCACATTTGCATCACCTGTAACTTTTGTGATTTCGTAGACTTCAGAAACTTTTATCATTTCCAACTGAATTCATATTTCTTTTCTTTTTTTGGTGAGGAAGAGTGACCCTGAGCTAGCATCTGTTGCCAATCTTCCTTTTTTTTTTTGCTTGAAGAAGATTGTTGCTAAGCTAACATCTGTGCCAATCTGCCTCTGATTTTTGTTTGTGGGACACTGCCACAGTATAGCTTGATGAGTGGTGTGTAGGTCTGCACCTGGGATCTGAACCCATGAACCCTGGGCAGCCAAAGGGGAGTGCACAAACTTAACCACTATGCCACCAGGCCAGCCCCAGAATTCATATTTCTTGAGTGAGGATACAGAGTATATTTATATGTCTTTATTGGAAATGGAGTTAACATAAGAGAGGATTTTTTACAACAATGAAGGCTGATACAAGTGTAAATGAATATAGTCCTGGACTTACATCTTTTTTGGTACATTTTGACTTTGTCAAATAGATGAACTTAAGGATGCCTAGGAATTTTGGCCCCTCGTCTTTTTTACATTATTTCTACACATTGCTTATTGTCACCATGGCAAAATCACATGAAAGGTGAACTGGTTTCTAAGAGCACATACCAGTATTAGAGAGACAGCAGAGTTTGAAGTTGTGTTCTCTAGTAAGGGTCTAGAGTGCAGGTATTCTGAATTGATAAGAAATGGTAGATTCATGTAACTTGAATTAAATATCCTCCAAGGGGATGAGAAGCTCAGGCATGAATGAATGGCAGAAGCCATGACTCTTGTGGACCACCCCACCACAACTTCAGAGCTGTTGGCAGGCAAAGGCCAGAAGCATTACTTCTAGAGGGAAGATACTGAATATGTGCCTAGCGCTTAGCCTGACCCATTTTGTCTGTTCGTGTAGGAGGTAGATATGTTATATAGTATCTGATTAAACATTCTACTGATAGGAGTGTGGGATCAGACAATTTGGAAAATGCTTCTTATAAAATAGTTGTTTTAGTAAAAATATATGATAGAATTATTCACAATAGCTAATATGTAGAAGCAAGCTAAGTGTCCATTGACAGATGAATGGATATACAAATTATGGTACATATATACAATGGAATATTATTCAGGCTTAAAAAGGAAGGAAATTCTGACATATGCTACAATATGCATGAAGCTTGGGACATAATACTAAATGAAGCCTCAGTCACAAAAAAGACAAATACAGTGTGATTCTACTTATATGAGATTTCTAGAGTAGTCAAAACCATAGAGACAGAAAGTAGAATGGTGGTTGCCAGGGGCTGGGGGCAGGGAGAATGGAGAGTTGTTAATAGGCATAGAGTTTCAGTTTTATAAGATGAAAAGAGTTCTAGAAATGGTTGATGGTGAATGGTAGCTCAACATTATGAATATATTTAATACCACTGAACTGTATACTTAAAAATGGTTATGATGGTAAATTTTATGTGTGTTTTGCCACAGAAAAAAAATTGAGAGGCCAGCCTGATGGTGTAGTGGTTGAGTCTGCGCACTCTGCCATGGCAGCCCAGGGTTCATGGGTTCAGATCCCGGGTGTGGACCTGCACACCACTCATCGGACCATGCTATTTTTGCATCCCACATACAAAATAGAGGAGGATTGGCACAGATGTTAGCTCAGGGCCAATCTTCCTCAAGCGAAAAGGGAAGATTGGCAACAGATGTTAGCTCAAGCCAATCTTCCTCACCAAAAAAAAGGGAAAAAAATCACAAAAACAAACTAAAAGAAAAAAAGAATAAATGATAGAAATAAGTTCAAATAAATACATTAAATAATAAATTAATACAAATAAGTAATAAAATAAAAAATAAAAGTTTCCCTCTTTGCTTACCCTTTCACCATATTTACTCCCCCAAAGAAATTACTATTAACAGGTTATGTTTCCTTCTAGAAATTTTTATGCATGTATAAGTGTATTGATCTTTACATGTAAACCTTTTTTAAAAAAAATTATATAGTGTCCCTCAACTTCTCTTTTCATTTAGCAATATGTCTTATTACTAGATTATATTTATATCAGTACATATTAAAGAAATACCTCATTTTTATAGCTTTGCAATGTTCCAGGGTTTGGATATACTCTTATTTACTAAGCCAGTCACATTATGATGGCTATGGTGTAGTTTCCAGTGTTTGCTGTTTTTGTAGTGTGCAATGACCCTCTTGATGGAATTGTGTCCACAAAGAATATGTATATATTCTCTCTATATATAGTCTCTCTATATATATATAATAACTTTGTAGAAATGGAGTTGTATGTTAGCTCAAAATTTTGCTAGGGGCTTCAAGTTGCCCTCCGTAAGGGTTGTATCATTTATTGTTTGAAGCTGCACTGTTCATAAAGGGTCATTTACTTGAAAATTTGATTGCTTCTTTCCTTAATTAACTTCTCTCTAGTTTCCTTTTTCCTTACCCTATTCCTACTGCCTATTATTTTTGCCCTCTCTATATAGTTTTAAAATAATGATATTGAGAAATGTTTGCTGTGAAGTATACTGATAAATATAGATCCCTAAGGAAAAAAACATGAGTCTTTCTTTTTTCTTAAACCTAGGAGAAATTTAATAAATGTGAACACTTTCTTACAAAGAGCAGTTTCATTCCATATTGCCATGGGGATCTTTTCAAGTTAGAAAAACACAAGTACAGAGAGAACTGAAAACAATTAGCAGTGATTTTTTTTTAACCCTTTGGGTATATTTTCTTTTGCCTTCAGAACTTCTTGAGGAATCAGAACAACAAAACCAATTACAACCTTGTCTGCGAGACCCTTCAGTTTCTGGACTGCATTTGTGGAAGTACCACGGGCGGCCTGGGCCTGTTGGGTCTCTACATCAATGAGAAGAACGTAGTGCTGGTCAACCAGACTCTGGAGAGCTTGACGGAGTACTGCCAGGGTCCATGTCATGAAAATCAGGTAGGCGTGAAAGCAGTTCTTCATGCAAAACGTTCGTGACTAATTAGTAAAGGGATCAAATTGGTGAGCAAGCCAACCTTTGTGTACATGTAAAAGATCTTTCTGCTTGCTTTGCCACATATTTTTACTTTCCTAACAAAACATACAGAGACTGAATTATAGACTAGCAAATACTATGCCATATTTTAATTTAATTTCATTGTAAAAGAAAATTCCCATGAAAATGTTCCAGAGAGAAATCACACATCAAAAAGTAGAATATGTTTTTTCATCCTTGATCAGCTTTCATCTCTAGTGACTCTTTCTAGGATTTGTGGAATAAACTCCCTTGGCTTCTTTGGCTCCACTGCAGTGGGTAGTGTATATTATCTCCTTTATAGTCACAGTAAATTTATGAAATATGTATTATTGCTCCCATTTTACTGACCATATATTCTGACTCAGAGGTTGTGACATTCCAGAGTCTCAGAGTGACAGAATCAGTAAGTTGTGGAGCCATTCTTGAAACTCAGGACTTTTGATTAAGTCTAAATAGAGTGCTCTTTTGACTGTATTAGATTTTCTGGGGCAAAGTCTCAACTCTCTCTTGCAGAATGTATGTCTCTGATTCCGTTTTCTTGGATATCAAGGACACATTGTGAGAGTAGAAGAGAGAACACTCAAGCTAGTAAAGGGAAGGGAGCCACCCTGGAGTTTATTAGTAGACTCTTCACACATCTACTCAAGTGTTGTAGGTCTGCTGTCACAAGCTTGGGTCCACTCTGGAAGAAAAAGTTTTCAAATCACAAACATTTCTGGAGATAAATTTTAAAGAAAACTTTGAGACCAAATATCAATGCGTAACATAAAAAAGAAATTTAAAAAAGAAATTTGCTTTCCTATCGCGAATTATATAACATAAACACACATATGTATACACACATATATGCATAAAAATATGCATACACGTACATACACACATACATAAGAACATAGAATAAAAACACAATTACTGACAGAATAATTTGTTATGGGGCTACTTTCTCCCCCTCTGTAATGTGCATATGACATGGTAAAAGAATTTGTGAATTTTGCCCTTTATTTTCCTGGATTATATTTCAGTCTCCTAGGGCAATGATATACGAAAACCTAACTGTTGATTTAAAGCTAAGGAAAAATACACAAATTTAGAGATTTGGTTTTTTGTTGGTAAAAATATGTGTATCTATAATAGAAAACATGTGTTCCCTACTTTTGGTCTTAGAAGAGGATGAAATTGAGTTTTGAAAGTAACTTACTACATTAGGTAAGCACTAAAAGTAAAAACTAAAAATAAAATAACATGAACCCCACATTCTCTAAAAATCACTTACCCTGAACCGTATGCTCTGAAAATGTGTGGAAGGAAAGAAGGTTGGTTGCAAGCAGATTCCAGAAACGATCTGCAAATTGATTCCCTCTAAGTTTAGCAAACATTTTAACGATCAGGAAAACCTCGGCAAGTGTAGAAGATGGATGGAAAACACCTTTCCTTTGTGTTAGGGGGGTAAAAATGTCCTTGTATGGAGGGAGAAATGAAGCCCCTTCTGAAAAATAACAGTTATTTTAGAGTAACCTTGATTTGACTCTTTCCCATTTAACTCCCCTGGGTTTCAATTTTTCAACCCCTTGACACTGGGTGCTGCCTTGTAACATGGAGTTCCACAAATTCCTGGTTTTCAAGTTCTATAAAATAAAGTAAGTTCAGAGTCCTAGCACCATAGTCCCTAATCTTCAAAATACTGTTTCTCTCTCAAGATGTTTTATAAACTTTCCCCCAAGTAAATCTCTCTATAAATCACTCAAGTTTAAAGAATCTACTGAACTTTCCTCAACCACTGTCATTGACGGGACATCCGCAAAACACCAGGAGGTGTCTATATTCCCTGTCTGTTGCCACCCAGCAAGTGCAGCATCACTTTCACTCATTTAGCATTAAGTAGCAGCTAAATTAAAATGCTACATCAGTACCAATAAAGTTTGTTTAGCCAAAAAGATCACACTTCTTCTGTAAATGGGAATATTCTCTCAGCCAGGATAAATCATATCATAAAATCCTAAATTTAGAGAATTCCTCTATTGAAGGGCATATGAAAATTTATTGACTGAAAGAGAACTTAACCAGTGTTCTTTGAAATTCTATAAAAATGGTCCATTTTAAGAGACACCCATTACACACAGTGTATCTCTCAGTGTTCTGCATACAAAGCCATTTAATTAATACTAATCAGTTAGTAGTCAGACTCTATGCAAAAGAAGAAGTAAGACTTAAACCTTTGATTTAATCTCAAAGTAAAATTTTAATTATATTTTAAAGGTCAAAAAGCTAAGATAATTCTGTTATCTTATGTTAAATGATTTCTAGTGCTCTTCTGTTATAAATAGAATATTATTTTATAAACATTTTGTTTTCTAGACGTGTATTGCTACTCATGAATCTAATGGGATTGACATCATCATTGCTTTGATTCTAAATGACATAAATCCTCTTGGTAAATATCGAATGGACCTGGTGCTCCAACTAAAGGTAAAAGAAATCCACTATTCAGGGAGGAAAAGTGACATTCTCTATTTAAAATTCCCCTTCACAGCTGACTCTAAATCTTCAAGTAGCTCTTGTAAAAACCAAGATATTATCGTATTTTCAACTAATGAATTGACAGGGAGAGATAGTGAAAGCACAATGTACACTAAATTTCTCATAAAATGTCAAATAAACTTTGCGGTAATGTCAGTTGGAGAGTACTTTATTGGAAGTTCTTTTAAGTAGCCACTTTGTTTCACTACTTCTGGTTTTATTTTGTATTTTTCATTATATAGAGGAGCAAAAGGTGCTGAACATTCACTATACCGTATATTTTTAATTCTTCTTAACTACAGAATTCTATCTAGGAAATCACAAATATAATTTATAATTTATATATAAAATTATGTATATAAGTATACATATATAGATACAAAATTTTATATATAGTTATAAATATAATTTATAAGAGGAGAGCTGCATTTTAGTTTTATGGCTCTCTTTTTTCTAAAAGGTGTTTCTTTTTACATTAGGATCTTATTTTTTCCCCAAATACTATAAGCCATTTTCACATTCTTTTAAGAAGTTGTTTTAACTTAAGCCATTCACACACTTCTGAGCAGTTCCATTTATCAGAGCTCAGGAACACAATGGCATTTAAAAAATTTCTTCAATCTTTTGATCAAATGGCTATTGACAAATGAATATACACAAGAAACTATATAAATCCCCCAAACAAAGGCATAATACTCAATTGAGATGAATTATTAAAGCCCATATAATTGTGTTTAGTGTTAAACAGGTAAAAAAAATCATTGGTTAAATACAAATTTTCTGTAAAGACACATCTATCCAATATCATAGTGAATATAATTTAATTTCATATGGGTAAATTTATGGCTAAGAATAATAGGAATGATATTTTTGTAATTCTGTTTTTAATTATAGATTTATATATATAATGGAATGTATATATGTCCTGCTTATGAGAAGATTGTGCTAATGGCTCTTAATAAGCAATTGTTTCTTTTAATAGAAGAGATGAATTTGTATTTTTTCGCTGTTTTCATTTGCAATATGTATAAGCTTTGGGTCCTTCCATTCATAGATTAAAATGAAGGTGATCCTTGTGTAGATTGACCTTATGTCGTTTTCCTCATTAGCATCATGCTTCAGTTAGTGAAGACAGCCTAGGCCTTTGTGACAGAGAGCCTAATTTGAATTACTAGGAAAATTTTTATTTTATCTTAAATTCATCTTTAACCGTAATTTATAAAGAAACAACATATAGAAGCCTTGGCCTTTGACTTTTTAAATCCTTTATTACTCTAAAGACTTTATCTTTAAATCTCTTCCTTTTTTTTTTTTTGGTGAGGAAGATTGGCCCTGAGCTAACATCTGTTGCCAATCTTCCTCTTTTTGCTGAAGAAGATGGTTCCTGAGCTAACATCCATGCCAGTCTTCCTCTACTTTGTATATGGGACGCTGCCACAGCATGGCTTGATGAGCAGTGTATAGGTCCACATTCCAAACCTGTGAACCCTGGGCCACCAAAGTGGAGTGTAGGAACTTAACCGTTATACCACCAGGCTGACCCCTAAATCTCATTTTTAATTGCTATAACTTAATGAATGAAAATACGGAATGACTCATCAATTTAAAACAAGTGTAGGCATACAGATTATTTACAAATGCAGACCAATGTAAAAAAACTAAATGATGGGGTCTGACTTAACAGTACAAAGATATTCTTAGCTATTCAAATGAAAACACTCTTTTGAAAGAGCATCATTTAAAATTTCATTTATGTTACTAAGCACAATTTATGTATATCTTTTCAAAATATGAACGGATTTGACATTGAAATATTTAAATGTTTACTCAAAGAATGAGGTGAGCATACCTTTCTAAACAATCTTTCAGGCTTTGTACATAATGGCCAAATGAGAACAATGTTTCTACGACCAAATGATATATATTGGCGAATTTTAGGGGGCTTCCATGGCTAGGGTGCTTTTAATTATAAATTCTCTGTAACATTATAGAGATACCATATTAAAAATGTTGAGGTTTTATTTTGTATCACTCACCCCTAAATTTAATTGCTTAATCATTTATAATTTTAGGTATGCTTAACTCTGTATCCTGGTTTACTATACAATTGTATGAATTTTTTCATACACTTGTCTTGTCCTTTAACTTTTTAATTTATATTTCATTGCTGATCTTTGACTGTGAAGTGCTGAGTAGGTAGGTTTTTGTTTTGTTTTGTTTTAAGGACTCTAGCTTCCTTTGGAAGAAAATCCTCTGTTAACACTGAAACACGCGTTTGATTTCTTATATATAGGCTCTTGTAGTTTCAAATTGATTCAGATTTCAGTGGGTCATTTACAAGATTTCTATTCTTAAAAATAGTATGAAAATAAAATTGGTTAGAAAAAATACCATATTGTCAACAGCATTCTGAAATTGGATGTATTTTTAAGCTATTGTGTATTGGGCCTGCTGAGTGAGGTTCATTAGAGAATACAGTTAGTGTTGCCAAGGTTTTAGCTTTGAATTCTGTGGAGTCAGTTCAGATCACTGTAAGTATTTAAGCTCTGCACTAATTCTGGAGCCTTATTTTTTTAGGTGTGTTGTTTGCACAGATGCTAGTTATCAAAATGGATTTTAGGATTGGTACAAATCTGTAAAAATTGAAAAATGGAATAGAAACAAATAATACCACTTCCCCTGCAAAATACTAAAATCTTTTCAGGATGGATCAGTGACATTGGTATCATCATCATCATCATTGTTACTAATATTAGTCATTTAAAGATAGTCTTTAAGCTGTACTGCTGAAAGAAAAAATAGCTGAATAGAATTTGGTATTAAAACTGCTCAGTAAAATTAATTTGTACAACTCTAACAAAATTTGTGTGGTGAATGTCTACTCACACCAAACAACTGGTTCAATTTAAGTTTTCATCCTATAAGATGTTAATTTTGAGTCACTAAGAAGCATCTTAAAGCCATTTGAGTTGACTTCTTTTGTGCTCCTATCAAAGATGGTGTGTAGAGGTTGAGATTTTTTCTAAAAGAATATTACAAAACCGCTGTAGAAATATCTCCCAGGTAGTTTTTATCATCTTGCAATTTGCCGCAATTCTGGGGCAGCGCTGTTGAAAACACAGGGTACAGAAACATCTTTCCAGATGTTGAGAATGTTGTGCTTCCTGAAACACTGTGGTGCCTGTTTGGGATTATAAATTGACTGTATCAGAAACATTTTACCTATAGGTAAAAATGTTTGAGACAGTATAGTTATAAACCAAATTTGGAAGCATAAAAGACAACATAAACTATGGTCATTCTCTACTAACTAAGCAAAAATAGAAAATATTCTTCTGCAACCCAGCTGGTAAGCATGTTGCATATATATTGCCATATAGTGAGATTAATAAGCTATGAATAAATTTATATTTTATTTTTAACTCATGAATTTAGGAGTTTAAATATTAATTTTCACTAATAATTGCAGAAATTTACTTAAAATTTTGATTTGTTAATATGTATTAATGTTTTGTGTTAAAAAATTGTTAAATTCTTTAAGTTATATCCCATTTCTGTAAAATGTGTCATTGATACTGGTTCACCTTGCTGTCTTGTTAAAATGTCATCATAGAAATGCATGTTTAGGAAATAGTGAAGGAAAATATGATTACATTTTAATGCATTATGTATAAAGTCAATTTGTGTTTACAACACCTTTTAACCAATATTTAAAATATCCCTTATAATATATCACTGATTCGTTATTTTTATAGTGTAGTGACAAAGAAGTAAAAGATTCTATCTTAAAATGTTAATAAGCCAAATGAAATTAGTTTAAAGTTCTGTTTGATTAAAAAACACTTTCCTGGTAATCTCAATTAAAACAAATGTGGGGATCGTTAATCCATGAAATAGACTTCTCACGTGTGTTAATTCCATCTGTATCTCTAGAACAATGCCTCCAAGCTTTTGCTGGCCATTATGGAAAGCAGACACGACAGTGAGAATGCAGAAAGAATTCTTTTTAACATGAGACCCAGGGAACTGGTAAGAAAACTTTTGAAAACTGTGTTAATACTGTGTAACCTAAAAGGGTATACATGTCAGGAAAAAAGTCTAGTGACTTTCGCTACTCTACCAAGGTAGAATAGCACCTACATGACAAATACCTCGGAAGGCCCCTGATGGCAAAGCCTGTGTGATTTGGGTCCTTAGAACTTCATCCATTCTAAGCACTTTTCTTTACCAGATTGTCACCCTCTACTAAAGTGTCTGCAAATTCTTCTTGCCAGAAAAAAAGTTTACTTTAGTTCGTGAATTGGAATATATGAGGAAGATGTGTAAAAAATGTTTGTATCCCTCAAAAATTTTATTTCTGAAAAATAAAATAAAATCAATATCTTTTGTGCTTGTTCTTATTGGGTGAAATGTTGCACGATGCTTGGTCTGGAGGAAACGGTGTGGAGACTTGATGAGGACTCCACAGAGATCACTAGTGTGTCTTCCTATTGCAGAGGTTGTTTTCCTCCTCACTTGTGACATGGAAATTATGAAGTAATATTGGCATGCTTTCAAAGCACTGAGTTTCAAAAGCATTGAGAACATACTCAAACTGTATAACTCAGTTCCCCAAAGACTAAGTCCCACTCTTATGAGCACCATTGTTGGTGCTATGGGGAAATCCTATGGAAGGCACTCTTTTGTTCTCTCTTTAATAGTAAGGAATGGAATCGAGGACAGTAGATAAAGAGATAAGATGCAGTATGATTTAACATAGATTTAATGAGAGCCTAATATCTGCAAGGCAGTGGGCAAAGAGGGGCAAGACATTCCCTATCTTTATGGTTAAATGGAGCAATGAGTTATATATTCATTCAACGATACCACTATCCAGTAGCCCTCTGAAAATAGTCTTTCCTCTGTCTACAACACCTTTATCCCATCATCTACTTCCTCTTGTGACCCACCTTCAACATCTTGCGTGAGTTAGTGCCTCTGCCCCATGCTTGCTTCAGTTCCTCACATTTAGCCCTGCTGTAGGACTGTTGTGTTCGCCTCTTGACTTACTGACTCCCCCACTGGACAGTAAGTTCCCTGAGGGCAGATATTCTATTGTATCCACTGCTGGGTCCTCAGTGCAAAGGGCAGTGTCCAGTACCATATGTTCCTGTTAACTAGTGGACGCTTAATAAATAATGAATGTGTATCATGGTTCTAGAGTCTCCTAATTCATGGGAACTTTGGCACTGTCAACATTCAAACATCAAAGCAAAAATTTCCAAGGAAAACAGGGAATATTATAGAAAAATACTTCCATGTTCATTTAAATAAAGATGGTTTCCAAGGCCATTTTCATTTAGAGTTCTTTTATACTTTTCAAGTCTTAGAAAGTGTTCTAGTTTTTTATTATACTTCATAAACAATGTAAAATGTATATTGTTTGTGGCATTTCAAGGCTTGTTGTTGCTATTTGTGTTTTTGCTAGGTTGATGTGATGAAGAATGCCTATAACCAAGGATTGGAATGTGATCATGGGGACGATGAAGGTGGAGATGATGGTGTTTCCCCAAAAGATGTGGGACACAATATCTATATTCTGGCCCATCAGGTATCATATTTTACATCTTTATATTATTTTGCTAATCTTACCAATCATGTTTTGTGTCATGGTTTATCATCATATTTTCAAGTTCTGGTCCCTTCATTTGTTCAGCATTTGCCCATCTTGCTCTGGGCCAAAGAGAGGGAAAAGCTCCCAGGGTGCCTGATTCTGCCCCCAGGGCTATGCTAGGGGCTGATCCACAAGAAAACAGTACCTGGACCAGGAGGGAGGAGACAGTCCCATGTCAGAACCTAAGGAATAGGTAAACCGTGGAAACAAATGGAAGTCTTGAAGGAGAGAGGAAAAGAGGCTGCTGAGAGGAGTGTAAAGTAAAGGGGGACACTGAGGTCTAATCAGGACAACCTTGCAGATGACTTCCGGCCTCTTTGAATTGTCAGTTGGGATGCTTCCTGCAGAAGCCATAAAGTGGCAGCTTCTAATTGGTTTCCCTTGGAATTCCTCACAAATAAGAGGCTAAATTTTAAATTCTTTTGGAGGAACCATTTCCATTTTATAGTAACTTATGAAAACATGCTTCATAAGTGTTATTTGATAAATTTAATTTGATTAACATGAAGATCAACTTTAAATTTGCATCTTCTAGTGTAGGTTTGTTTAGAAGTTAAAAATTTTAAATGTACAAATGCCAATTTGATTTTGTCTGTAGTAATGCTCTCTTTTTTACAGAAAAACTTTGTAGACTTTCCCAATCTTTCCTTCTAGTAATTTTCTCCCATTAACAGTCTCTCCCTTTTCCTGCTTCCCTGTACATCTTATTAGTTAATTGAACAGACACTGATAGATGATTCTGAGTATATTTATTATATTTATTTTTGATTTTTTCCATTTTATTGAGATATAATTGGCATACAGCACTGAGTTTAAGGTGTTAAAAGGTTGCTCTTTTGACACTTCTTACCCTTCTCTGTCCTTTGTGTAACTGCCTAGTTTATGTAAACTTAAATATAATTTTTACAAAAAATTCAAGGAGTCAAATTCTAAAAGGTGTTTTTTAATTCAATTTATTTAAAGTAAAAAAACTCCTCAAAAACAATTCACATATTTCTCTCACCCCCAACCCCCTGCCTCTAGCAACCACCAATCCGTTCTCTGTATCTATGAGCTTGGTATGTGACATTTCCATTTTCATTTTTCTCCAAGTGTTTTTTGATTTCTTCTTTGCCCCATTGGTTGTTTAGTAGCATGTTGTTTAATCTTCACATATTTGTGAGTTTTCCAGTTTTCTTTGTGTAAGTAATTTCTGATTTCATATCATTGTGGTCAGAAAAGATGGTTGATATGCTTTCAGTCCTTTTAAATTTATTAAGACTTGTTCTGTGGCCTAACGTATGATTTATGTGGGAAGATGTTCCATGTGCACTTGAGGAGAATGTGTATTCTGTTGCTTTTGAATTAATGTTCTGTAAATATCTGTTAAGTACACCTGGTCTAGCATGTCATTTAAGGATGATGTTTCTTTATTGATTTTCTATCTTGGTGATCTATCCATTGATGTTAGGGGATGTATTAAAGTCACCTACTATTATTGTATTGCTCTGTTTTTCTCCCTTTAGGTCTGCTAATATTTGCTTTATATATGTAGGTGCTCCTATGTTGGGTGCATAAATATTTGCAAATGTTATATCCTCTTGTTGGCTTCTCTGCTTTATCATTATGTAACATCCTTCTTTGTCTCTTATTACATCTTTGTTTTAAAGTCTATTTTGTCTGATATAAGTATAGCTACTCCAGCTTTCTTTTGCTTTTCATTTTCTGGGAATATCTTTTTCCATCCCTTCACTTTCAGTTTGTGTGTGTCCTTGCATCTAAAGTGAGTCTCTTATAGGCAGCATGTCGATGGATCTTGTTTTTTATTCATTCAGCCACTCTGTATCTTTTGATGGGAGAATTTAATCCATTTACGTTTAAAGTAATTATTGATAGGTATATGATTATTGCCATTTTTTAAAAATTATTTTCTGGCAGTTTTTGTCATTTCTCTCTTCTTCTCTTGCTCTATTCCTTTGTGATTTGATGACTTTCTTTAGTCGTATGCTTATATTCCTTTATCTCTATTTTTTGTCTGTTTGCTATAGGTTTTTGCTTTGTGGTTACCATGAAGCTTATATATATCAACTTACATCTATAACATCTTAAATATGTTTTAAGTTGTTGACAACTTAAGTTGATCCCATTGTAACGCTCAACATTATTACTCTCACCTCTCCCACATTTTGTGTTTTTGATATCACATTTTACATCTTTTTTTATCTTGTTTATCCCTTAACTATTACTGTAATCATAGTTGTTTTTACTGCTTTTGTCTTTTTGCCTTCATACTAGCTTTAAGTGATTAATTCCCTACTTTACTGTATATTTACCTTTTTCGTGAAATTCTAAAAGATATTAACAAAAGAAGTTGCTGTTCTGTAATATAGTTGGATCATGGAGAAGATTTTTAGGTCTCTCATAGTATTGCAAAATTTACATATAGAACAGAAAAAGATAAGAGCACATGAGTTATACTTAGAAAGACAAAAGAATTTTAGGTATAGAGGAACTGAAAGCTAAGGCAAAGGACAAGTTGAAGGAAGTAGAACACAGAGATTTAGGATGTGGAAAAGATGAAGTGTTAGAGTAAAAGAGAAATCTGGTGACAGGAATTAAGTTGAACTAGAAAAAAAATGACTAGAGATTGAATGTGAGTGGAAAGAAAAAAATCACAGGCTGAGAATGAAAATCATATTGGCTACTAGAACTAGAATACAAAAATGTGGTGACACAGCATGTGTACATGGTCAAGGAGTTACTTCAGAAGCTGTACCGCTGTGGAAGGACAATATCAAAGAAGAGTAGGGAAGAGTGAGCAGTCATAAGTTTTAGAAGAAGGAAGTAGAGGAATACAGCCAGCCATATTTTCTTGACTGAAAGCTAGTTTTGCTCTGTCTGGAGAGGTTATTCCCTCTGCATGAGGGAGCAGCTATATGAACAAGACCAGCTAAGTCAGCCCTGGAACCAGTAGAGTGGTGGATGTTTGAACCAGACCACCTCATATCCATGAAGAAGACATTTAAAAGTGCAATCGCATATTACCAGTATAATATAAGTAACAATAAAAATGTCAAGGTCAAGAAAAGACTTGCTGTTAGGTCTGTTTAAAAGTAGAGAAGACAAATTTTAAAAACAGGCTAAGGTGGATGTTGCGAAAAATGGAGAATGAGGATAAAGAATGCAAGAGCTATTCATAGATCAAAAGATAATGATATAATTTATGAAAGAAGTTAAAAAGGAAGACAGCATAAAAGTCAGTGATTTTGATGGATTTGAGTTTACGAAAGTGCTTGGAGAGAACAGATTAGATTCGAAGATGATGGTGGAATTGTTCAAGGAGTAGGAATTCAGAAGTAGTAAAAAATTAACAAGGGGTTAAAAACAACTTACTGAAATGAGGAGATAAAACAATGGCTGTGAAAATGGCTTGAATGGATATATAGAGGTTTCTTAATTTCCCAAAATCAAAATGTTGGAAAAACAGTAGTTCACAGAGCCAGGATGGTGCAATACAGAGTTACATAAATAAAGCCAGACTTCAGGAAGAGAGAGAACGTCAGACTGAGTAAAGGGAAGAAGGAGATTCTGAATTGCTGTATACTTTAAGCCTTGTGATTAAATTCTAAGAGCATAGCTATGAAATGAGAGTTCGTGTGGGTGTCTTCTAGGCGCACAGAGGGGAAAGGGATGACAAAATATACGGAACAGTGTATGTAATTGGCAGTGTAGAGTTAAGCAACTGTCTGCTTATTTTCTTATAGTGATATGGGGGGGTTGTTACCTTGCCACTTTATAAATGTATTCTCTATCGAGTGACTCCTCCCATCAATGTTTCATGAAAAATTTAGTTTTTACTCACAGAAGAGAACCCACTATGCTCTTTTGATCTTTCCACAGTTGACTTCTATGGCTTTTGTTAGGCCAGGATATTATATTTGGTTTCTTGGGGGGCCAAACATGTTTGCTGAGTTCCTCATGAACCTGTTGTCCAGACAGCTCCCACACCAAGGCACAAATGCCAAAGAGCGCCGGGTGTGAGCTGTGCTTCAGAAGTAGCCATGTAGCTGTGCTTTAGGGGGTTGGTGGAGTCCAGATTTCACTGTTTTCATTGTGAATATGGAATCGTTTGGCTCTTGCATGCTGATGACCGTGCAAATTGGTTTCTGCCTTTGCACAGTTCAGTAATTCCAAAACCGAGGTTCAACTTCCTCCTTGTTTTACTATAATCATCTTTTGTGCAGACGGTTTATTTTGGTTCCCTCAGACTTTCAATTTTTGTTGTTACTCTTTTCATGGCAGTAAAGTAGTTCTGCTTTTAATGTCAAGACATCCCTTTTGCTCCTTCCTGTGGTTGGTGTTACAAGAAACAAATAATGCTTCTTGTAAGTGTCTTGTCTCATCTACATAAACTATAAATACATCAAAAAGGGAATTTCTTAAGTTCTAATACTATAGTGTCGTGCAGAGAATTTCCTTAAAATTCAGCTATGTGTCCTTTTTGACTTTCTGTCTTCCACATGATCTCCTCACACTTCTCTGCCTCCTCTTTCCACTCTAGTCTTGGTCTTTTATAGTCTGCTTTCTTCCTGTTGCTTCTCCTCTTTTTTCTTGTCTTTCTATAGTATAGTCACTGTCCACAATCTAGAACATTGTTCAATACTTTGGATATGTTTAACATGTATTAAGCCATATTGTTTCTCTGGTCCCATGGAGCAATTTCTGTTTTTCTGTCTGAAATCCTTTATTTTATTTTCTCCCTCAGCTTTATTAAGATATAATTGACACGTAACATTGCATAAGTTTAAGGTGTATGATGTGTTGATTTGATACATTTATATATTGCAAAGTGATTACCGCCGTAGCACTGGCCAGCACCCCCATCCAGTTGCATAATTATCACTTCTCTTTTGTGGTGAGAATATTTAAGATCTACTCTCTTGGCAACATTCTAGTATATGATACAGTGTTATTAGCTACAATCACCAGGCTGTACATTAGATCCCCAGAATTTGTTAATCTCGTAACTGGAAGTTTGTACAATTTGACTAATATCTCCCCATTTCCCCCACTTCCCAATCCCTGGTAACCACCACTCCACTCTTTATTTCTCTGAGTTTGACACGTTTAGATTACATATATAAGTGGTATCACACAGTATTTTTCTTTTTCTGTCTGACTTATTTCACATAACATAATGTCCTCCGGGTTCATCCAAGTTGTCACAAACAGCAGGATTTCCTTCTTTCTCACGGCCGAATATGATTCCAATATATATACACATCTATCTATATATAATGGAATATATATAGATAGATGTATATACACATACACACCACAACTTCTTTACCCATTCATCCATTGATGGAAAGTGAGATTGTTTCCATTTCTTGGCTATTGTGAATAATGCTGCAATGAACATGTGAGACTATTTTAATACCTACTAGAATTAAGTATATGGAGAAATGTTATATGCTTTGCAGGCTGGGGAGAAATATTAGATAGCAAGCCTGTGGAAAGCAAAAATAACTCCTGGCTCATCAGGCAAGAAAGGATGGATCACTTTAATTACCTATATGAAATTATTTTTAAGATATAGGCTTTAAAAATTTTCATGAGCATTTCCCCATGTCACTAAATAGTCTTTGAAAATGTAATTTTAATGTCTGCATAATTGTTCATCATTTGCATGCACCATAATTTGTTTAATTACTCCTTATTGTTAGACATTTAGGTTTCTAATGTTTTTGATATTATAAATTATGCTATATTAACATTCTCGTACGTTAATCTTTGTCTGCTACACTGATAATTTCCCTAGGATAAATTAGAAGAAATTTAATTACTAGGTTGCAGGGTAGTAAGTATGTTATAATTTTTGATGCATATTATAAAATTGTTTTTCACAGTGTGTGATGGATCTCATCTTACTCAATCCTAAAATTATTACCATCTTAAAAAAATCTTTGCCAAACTGATAGTATTTGGAACCACTCAATAAGTGTTTGTTGAATGAATTAATGAATTATAGATGAAAGGGGATCTCATTTTAATTCACATCTTTTTTTTAAAAAATTTATAATAAATATCACAGTAAAAATAAAACTGACAATGGCTAAAACTAAACATGCTAAGACTTGTTTCTGAATAAAAAATAATAGAGTTAAATCTTAGCAAATTGAAAATCTGCAAACTTTGGTAAGCCAGATGGACTTGGAAAAAATAAGTCCTGGAAAGGAAGCTTAATGGTTGAAGCTCTCGCTGGCAAAAAAAGAAAGAAAGATAGAAAAATTGATCAGTGAATCAAACCATTCTCACATCTTTTGGATTACTAATAAAATATACTATCTCTTAATATGTTATTTGGTGATTTTTATTTCTTCTTTGAATTACTTGAATATGTGTTTAGCCATTCTTATTGGGGTTCATTTTTTTCCTAGTGAATTTTAATTAAGGTTAATAAACCTTAGTCATGGTTAGTTATAACTACTTCTTCCTAATTCATTTGCTTTTTAATGTTTGTTTTCTTTTTCTTTTCTTTTTTTTTTTGAGGAAGATTTGCCCTGAGCTAACATCTGCCATCAATCTTCCTCTTTTTGCTGAGGAAGAGTGGCCCTGACCTAACATCCGTGCCCATCTTCCTCTACTTTAAATGTGGGATGCCTACCACAGCATGACTTGCCAAGCGGTGCCATGTCCGCCCTGGGGATCCGAACTGTCAAACCCCGGGCCGCCGAAGCAGAACGTGCGCACTTAACCGCTGCGCCACCAGGCCGGCTCTCTTTTTAATGTTTTAATAATAGTTTTCTTCCATCACCTTGAGATCTGTTAAACACTCACTAGATTTTCTTCTAGTGTATAATGAATTCAGTTCTTGTATTTAATTATATATAATCTTTCCTTGTCATAATGCAAGAATAATAAAAAGGTAAGTTCTTGTGCTATTTCGTCCCTAAAGACATAGTCCAAGACTTAGTAGTAACGGCAATCCATGAGGACAGGGTTTGTAGGAGTTACATGAGTGTGATCTAGAGCGTGGGTCACAGAGAGACCTTTAGTAGAAGAAATCAGAGCCAAAATCCAAACCACTTTCAGGGACAAAGAGGGCATGTGAATGAGTGATGTGGGGACAGGCGAGGCTGGGACCACCTGGTGATACTCTTTCAAAGAAGGCAGCCATTACTTACCTCTGCTGACTTTCCAGTTGGGATCACAGGCCCTGGATTTCCACTTCTTCCAGTATTTCAAAAGAATCCTGAATTTTGAAATTTCTTGAAAATGTGAAATTGCCTAATTTTTAAAAGTTGACAACTCATTCAAAATTTTTCAAAACAGTAAGTAGTGAAACAAAACTCATCAGCAAGTAGAATCCAGCCCATGAGCCATAGTTTTCCACTTGTGGAGTAAAGGATCCAAATTTCTCATTCATTTTTTATTCATTTGCATGGATTTTTTGAGTGCTTACTAGATGTCAGGCACTGTGCTAGATACTAGGAATACAGCAGTGAAGTGACCAACCAGAGATCAATGCTCAGGGCATTTCCATTCTGACAAGGAACAATGAAGAGCAGGCAAACCAGAGATAGCAGATAGTGAAGCAAGCTATGCAGTGAATGAGAGTAGGGTGTGATGATAGACAGTCATGAGGTACTGTTGTAGACTGGGTGATCAAGAGGATTTTCTCTGAGGAGATGAAGTTGAAGCTAGATCTAAGTGAAAAAGCAAAGCCAGCAGTATGAAGTTGGGGAGCTGTAAGGGAGCATCCCAAAGAGTAGCTTGAAAGTGGCAATGAGCTTGACATGTTTAGAGGAACAAAAGACTTGTGTAGCTGGACCCTCAACCAGCTATTAGCACTTGAATATTATAAGAATCAAATGCAAATTCACCTGAGGCTGACTTATTATAAGATAGTCATTCAAGAACATTTATTGGGAACCTCTTAGGTCGGGCATTGTTTCAGTTGCTAAGATGGAAAGACGAATAGAGATACCATCAAGAAGCTCACAATTAAGTGTGTGTAGAGGGAGAGAGAGACAGATAAATCATTATAATTTAGTGTGTTTTTGTTAAAATGAGGTATGTAGAAGATACACTTCCCTTAGGAGTCAGGAGAGGATTCATGGAAGAGATGACACTTGAACTGAATCTTGAAGGATAGAGGCATGGGGGAGAGCACTCCAGGTGGAGGCGACAACTTCCGCAAAAATACACCATAGATATTGTAGAGAAAGGAACTTCTTTTGGGAATATTGGTAGGAATCTTGTGTGGTATCTACTTATGTCTTTATATGAAATGAATAATAGTGATTTGAATGAAGTCAACATCTTTGATCACTGTAATGACCCTGATTGTAGGCTCTTAACAAATGTTGCATGAATGAACGAATGAATGAAAAATGAATGAATGACTAGGATGTGATATACTCTAAAGCTTTAGTATTTTATAATTTAAGTATTATAATAAAAACCTGAATAAAGGTATTTTTCTATTCTCATCATCATTGTCATGATCAAAGTTAATGAAAATTTTTCCCTGGAGTGTAAATTCCTTGTGCATAGACACACTTTTTTTCTGGTGCTATGCCAAGTACATACCTAGCATACAGTAGCTATTCAAGAAGAGTTTGGGGCAATAATTTCTTGCAAAAATGCATGCATGCTGATATTTTTATGTAATACAGGTACTATGTAAGATTAATAGAATCCTACAAAACTGAAATTAGCATTCTGGCAGTCAAGTATCTTATTCAACTGCTATGGACTTTCTTTGTAGTTTTGTAGATGACTCTGCGAATCATGTCAGCAGATGTGACATAGGTAGGGCCCTATGATATCTTCCCTCATGCCAGGCACTTTTGTTCATGATGCCACCTCTCCTCTGAACTAATAAAATATCTCCTCTCCTTAAAACTCCCTTTAGTATTACCTTAGTTCCGTTAAGATCCAAATTGAGACCTACTTACCCCATTTCCTAGGTAAGTTTTAACCAGCAATCATCTTTTCTTTCTTTTGAATTCTTAGATCTGTTATGTTCACCCCAAACTGCATAAATACTTTCATACTAGCTTATGTTGTATATTATTCTAGAATTTTACTTTATTTCATGTATTTAGATCTTAGCTTTTTAATTAGTAGTAGATTCACAAAATCTGGGCACCCATGAGGCCTCATTTTTAAAAAAAGAAACTTTCCATGAAGAAAAACGTCATGGGGAAAGAATGCTTGGGTCAAATAGATTTAAATCCTTTTATAGGCACTTTACATATCTTTCACGAAGCAACAAAGAATCTTAGATTACTGCCATTTATATGACCTCTCAAATTCATGGTTAATGACAGCAATAAAAAATGCCATCCAGGAAATGGATTGAAATTGGACTTCTAATTGTTATTTTGGTGTAAGGATCATGAAGCCAAGTTCAGTGGAAGCAATTATTTTTCTGCTTAACATTTGATGTTTGGTAGATGTGTATTTATTTCTGAGTGACGGAATTATTAGAGCATCAATCTGAATTCTAGCAACGTGGAAGCCCTTTGCCGTGTCTTGGCTCCTCCTTAGGTATGCTCTGACTGCAACTATATCCATGGAATTTAGAGTCTATTAAGAGGACTAGAGATATCAGGCAGGACTTCTTCTATATATATTTTTTCCATGCAAGAAAATGCATAGCATTTCTAGCATATTTTAGACCCTTGGGCTATTACCCTGTCACCAACCAAAGCCAATATCTCTTTCTTTCCTTTCAGGAGAGATAGAGAGGATGGTAGAAATGGCTATCATATTTCAAGGACTGGTATTCTTTATGTCATACTGAAAGAATTTGCTAGATGTCCTGATAAGTCCTCATTAATCTTTTTTTTTTCCTTAAAAATTCGATCTCGGCTGACATTGCTTGAGCTATGTTCATTTTAAGGGATATGCATATACATTACTCTAAATAGCTAAATTTTAGTTTGTACTAAAGTCATATGAAATGTGTATATACTCAGACTACCCAAAGAGTTTTCCTTAGAGACTTACACTGCTTACCTCTTTGCAGCTTCTATTTTCTTATGCTAATATGGAGTCATCAGGATTGCCTCATTTACTTTATTTGTAGGAACAGGAGGATGGGTTTGTAATTGGATACATAACTTCCATCTTTAATATCTTTGAAGGGTTTTAACTAGCTTACAATTGCTTCTTCTTTATTATTACTTGTGGTACAGAAAGTGGAAAACACAGCTGGGTGTTTCAGCTCACAGAGGCCCTCGTAGCTCAGTAATATGCTGGCAAGAATATTGTACAAACAGCTTACTATTATTCGCCCTTGCACCCTGTGTTATCTCCATTAGCTGATAGTGTCACTCAACTTTTCTGCCTTCAGCTTTCTCACCTATAAACATATGATGGCTATGCATGGCTATGTTCGCAGAGGAAACTTTCAGGGACTTATAAGGACACAAGAGAGTGCTTGGAGCGTGATGGCTCTTTTACTGAATTAGATTATGTTTTAAATAATGTAATGGAGTAACTAATCAGCTATTGGATATTGATTATTTATTTATACCTTATTTATGAAAGGAATTTGAGGTTGAATAAGAAATGCACTTGTATAATTAGACTGTTAGAATTCGAGATCAAAAGCCTTGAGAAGGAAAAGGAAATCTGAGTATGCTGAGGGTCTCAGCTAATATTCTTCCTGTTTATCAGTGGTAGCTCTGAGCTTCTTGGTAACTAAGAATGAAAAATAATCTGCAATACAATTAATACCTAAAGTATTCATTAATGACTAACTTTTTTCTGGTATTTAATTCTAAAAGGAATTTATACAATGGCATCGTACAGAACAGTGGACAATGTTTTCTAAACAGTTCTGCAGAACATGCTAGATTAAAAAACGCACATAGCTGTTTTTTTAGTCCTCAAGGGTAAATAATGATAAATTCATCACTTCTGAGATATAATCAAGAGTGAATATAAATAAACTTGAAGTGTGTGCGATACAACAGTCATTGTGAAAATAGATATGCAAGGTCACTTCAGTCTTTGATAATGTAGAAACTTTCCGATATGTGAACTTAGTTGAAAAAAAGTTTTCAATAACAAGAGGTTATCTTATTAAATCGCAGAAAATTGACTTATCCTAATTGCCCACCTATGTGAAAAACCTGCTCTTAGTCTTGGCAATAGATATGTAGAAATATAAGCAACTAAAGGAACTTTGCTTGAAAACTTAACATAATTGAAAGTTTTTAAAAGAAATAAGAAAACCAGGATCAGCTATTTTTCTCCCTGCCAAAAAGATATTTTTCTATGTTGCTGTCACAAAGCAGTTTGAGGTAATAAAATACATGATTATTAACTATTGTTACTTTGAACATTAATTATTCTATGTTTATTGGCAACTGAGGCAAAACAAGAAATACTTATGTTAGGTGATTCATATATAATGCCAAAAAAGCCCCATATTGATTGAGTGAAGTACAGATTTCTTTGTACTTAATTCTAAGGGGAATTTATTGAGGGAACTCTTGTGTAGTAATATTAATTATTGCTAGGTGACACAGGGTTAGATTAATAGGCTTTCCTTGCTAATATACTTTAGTAATAAAAAAGGCCAGTCAGACACCAGATTAAAAAGACTTAGCTGTATCAGTTGTCATGCATTCTCTGTAGTAAGAAAAGGTAAACAGAGTTTCAATAAAAATCTTATAATATAAAAGGTGACAATTTTCTACACAAACATTTCTGCATGTGCATCGGCATCTGCTTAGAGGCCGGTGCATCGAAAGTGCTCCATGAATATTAAGGCTCATCAGAATTACTTTCAGGACCTTCTCTGGCTAAATTCACTCTTAATTCCTTCTTAATTCAATGTGTATTTATGTGTCACTTACTATAATCCGGGTCTGTTCTCAGTGCCGAGGATAAAGCAGTGAGCAGACAGACGAAATCCCTCTCCTCAATGAGCTTACGTTCTCCCTCCTTGAGATCACATTGTTTATTCCTCCTGGGGCAGGTATTCTATAGCTGTCAATTGTGCCCTGGACAAGGAATGCACGGGTGTGAAAATGAGATATAGTCTTTACCGTCATGGAACTTACCATTTATCACAGGGAGACATAAAAGCAATCACAGCATGGTAAGTCCCATGGAAGACAGGGGGACCTGGGGTGCTCTGTGATCTCAGCTTAGGAATGTGCATGGGAAAGTGAGCATATGGCAGAGACAGAGAGGGGGAGAGAGAGAGCCAGAGGGAGAGTCAGAGCAACAGAGAGACATCAATTTTCCTCTATACTTGGTAATTCAGTCATTCACTCAGTGTTCAAGCATGCAAATCTGTGTCTCTAAAAACCCCCAAGCCCACTGGCTCATAACTTTGCTCCCTTTTATGGCAAAACTATTCAAAAATTGCTATCTCCAATTCCTCTCTTTCTCTTCTCTCTTATTAAATCCATTCCTGCAGGGCTTTCATCCTCACCATGCCACCAAAACAGCGAGATCACCAGTGGCCACCACCTTGCTAAATCTAATGGTTTGTCCTATTCCTCATCTTATGTGACCTGTTGCTAACATTTCCCACAGTTGGTCACTCTGTTCTTGAAATACTTTCTTTACTTAGCTTTCACACAGCACAATTTCCTGGTCTTGCAGCTTCCTTCCTGGCTCCTCCTTCTTAGTGTCCTTCACTCATTCCTGTTCCTCTCTCCCACTTCTATCAAAAGTCTTCTAGTCAGAGTGTTCTAGGACTCATCCCATGAATCTCTTGTCTTCCCAACTGACCCTCACTCCCCAGAAGATCTCCTTCAGTTCCATGACTTTAAACACCAGCTGTACCATAATAAATCTCAAATTTACATCTCAAGTGTCGGCGTCTCTTCTGAACACTAGACTGGTACATCCAATCCTTGTTTGAGATCTGCAGTTGAATGTCTTTTTAGGCATCGCACACTTTACATATTCATAATGGAACTCTTGATCTTCCTACAGTCTTTCCAGCTTTGATACAAACCCAGACACTGACTCCAGAACCTGAATTTCTTATTACTTGAACACAGGGCCAGGTTGATGCCTCTCCTGTGTGTTCTCATTGCACACTGTGCTTACTCTGATCACAGAACATCTATCACTGCATTATTGTGGGCTATTTAGTTGTTTGTCTCCTTCGCTAGACTCCAAATTCAGTAAAGACAGGAGTTATGTTTTATTCACGAATGTGTTGCCCAGTGCATAGTACTGTGTTTGATACAATAAATACTTTTTATTGATTGATTGAGTGCATAAATGAGTGACTATTTTTTTTTCTGCTTTATCTCCCCAAACCCCCCCTGTACACAGTTGTATATCTTAGTTGCACGTCCTTCTAGTTGTGGGATTAAATGAGTGACTATTACAGTCAACAAGTACTATATAGATGATGGGAGAGGAAATAGGTTAACATTGACTGGAGTTACTGTAGAGGGCTTTGTGGAGGGGCTAACATTTTAGACAAATCTTATATGCTGATAAGATTTAGATAAGCAGAGAAAAGAGAGGAAGGCATCTCCATCCTAGGGAAAGAATGAGCAAAGGTAGAGATACTATTCACTATGATATGTATGTGGAGGTTAGATGCTCTGGGACGTTACATCAAGGGATGGAGAAAGCAATGTTGTGCAAATATGAGAGGTAGCAATGGAGGGGCACATCTTATCAAATTGTGGAGTGCTTTAAGTACCGAAAAGTGATTCAGTAGAAATATTTATTGAAATATGACATAGCATAAATTTCTGCTAAACTATTCCTTAAGGTACTTAGTTCTTATGTATGTTGCCATAAAATTAATGAGACATTGACGATTTTGTAGAATGCTAAACACAATAATACAAAAACAAATGGCACGGAAGTCTGCTTTAGAGATATCCACCAACTCAAAAGCATTATTACCAGTCTTAAAAATATCTTTTAATGATTGAACTTCTATTCATGCACTAATTTATACCCTGACATTAGTAAGCAAGTATTTAAAGATAAATCAATTAAAAATGAACCCATGAGCAAAAATAATTAGTAAACGCATAAGCCAATATAAAAACACTTATGTTAATCAGTAAGTAATATTCTGGATATATGTGTTTGTGTGTGTGCTTGTTTGTATCTGCCTATGTTTATTGATTAACTTATTTTTCCAGCTCAAACATAAATGAAGAAATTTCAACTATAAAGTAAGGCTGACACTTTGTCCTGAAGACACATTGTAGAAGTATAAGATGGGTTGGGATGGCAGGACAGAGGGATCTAACTAAGATTCTTTTATTCAGTAGATCCAACTGTAGAATATTAAGGTTGTGTATGAAAATAGCATTTTTCTGATTTAATAGCTGAGAGACTCAGGTAGATGTGTGTTTTACTAGTAACGTGATGAGCTTGCTCAGCCTTTGTGTTTTGTGGCTGTTGGTGTATTTTGAGTTTCAGAATTATTTACAGAGGCATGGAAAAGTGGCAGACCACTGTGACAAAATAATGCTAGAAGATAACCTCTTGAACTAAAAAAGTGAACTTTCAGAAAGGGAAATAGTTATATCCTCGGCCAGACTAAAAAAGTTCCCCTTCTATGTCATAACCAAGTAGTTATGTGAAATTATACAGTAGGGGAAAGTTCTGGAAAGTCCCTTGCTGGGATTTACGTTATCAGTGAAATAAGATCAATTATAGGGATATGAAATTGTTTGGTTCAAAAGATCTCTTCTAGAAACCTATCTATGTTATCTATCTATCTATCTATCTGTCTATCTATCTATCTTATCTATCTATCTGTCTATCTATCTTTTTATCAGCTGTATGAGACCTGCAAATTATTTGCAAGTTTGTGTTAATTTTATAAGGGATTTGCAAACTTTTTGAAAAGGGCCACATAGTAAATATTTTAGGCTTTTCAGTTTATACCATCTGTGTTGCAAATACTCCACTCTGCCATTCTAGTGTAAAAACAGCCACAGACAATATGTAAACAAATGAGCATGCCTGTGTTAAAATGAAACTTTATTTTGAAAAACAGGTAGCCTGTCCGATTTGACCCACATGCCATAATTTGCCAAACCTGCTTTGGATGATTTTTATAATCTTCACAGTCAGAAAGTTTCCCGTGTTCCACATTTGAAATAACCCTATGAGGAACAATTGATAAGTCATTTATTTTTAAATATTTTTTATTTAATGTTTAATTGACTTTGTATATGGGTGTAACACGCACATACGTACACACAAACAGAGACATATGCTTAGAGTTTCTGACTGGATAAAAGAGAACACACTGGAGGTTCTTTCTTTCCATTGCTGTGATTCTGTGATTTCAGTATTCTGTGAACAGTGGAAGCCTGATCATAAATGAAAATTGATTAACTGAGTGACAGGGCAGGCATATGTTCATTCATTAGATTAGAGAATGAAAGAATCAAGTATGAAATAGGAGTATGAATGAGTCAAGTAGAGTAAAAGCAGAAGGGTGGGATGTGAAGGCAGAAGTAATTGGAATGAGATAGCTCTAGGGGTCGAGGTCAGAGGGCAAACTAAAGACATAGCTAGGGGAAAGGGTAGTTTGCTGCTTACATCTGATACTCAACTTGGGAAACCATTAGATATTAAAGTTGAGGTCAAAGCAGTGGTTCTCAAATTGTAGTGTGCATCAAATACCTGGACCCCATTCCCAGAGGTTGACTGAATAGGTCTGGGGTAGAGCCCCAAATTGCTTTTTACTGTACATCCTGGATATTTTTATTCAAGTTGTCCACAGGCCACGGTTTCAAAAAAGCTGCTCCAGACTTTTGCCCTCCTCAGCTTCCTTCCCTAATTGTCTGAGGGCCTGATCGCCTGACCCAGATACAGCCTCTTCTCATTTGCTTCCCTTCCTTCTCCTTTTGTGCTTTCTACCTTCCTGCCATCAAGCTAATCTGATTATCACGTAATTTTCATTTATGTTAGCCTCCTCTTTTCAGAAATTAAATGAATTAATATCTGCTGTTTATCAACAGGAAAATATCTTTTAAAAAATAGCTCACACCAAAACAAACAAAACGAAAACTGCCACTGTCTCCTCCCTGAGTATGTATTCCTTGGCTCCAAATGGCAGTGTGAAAATCCTGAGCCTCTCACTGCTTATATGTAAAGTCCCTAATGACCAAACAAGAAGAGAAGACCAGAACGGCTGGGGCACAAAGCAGAGAGGGCCAGAGATGAGGCCAAGCAAGTAGGCAGAGTCAGATCAGAAGGGCATGTAGATCTTGCCAAGGGTTTTGGCCTTTATCCCAGGAGCAATGAGAAGCCATCACCATAACCTAAGTCCAAGTACCACTTCATCTCTAGCTGATTTCATGACTGGGAATAGCATGAGGAGAGTAGGAAGGATGTGAGGGTCTTTTATAACTCCCAGGCATAGAGCTAGTGGTGGGGAGGTGATGGTGCATTTCACAAGACTGGAGATAGAGAAGGCTTGGGGGTGGAATAAGGAGAGAAGCTTGGTTCTAGATCTTTGGTATTTGAGGAACTTATGGGACAGTGAGTTGGAGATATCTAACATGCAGTTGATTAGATGTCCTTGCTTCTCAGAAAAGAGAGCCAGCCTTGGAACATGGATATACGGAGACTTTAGTATATAGATGGTATTCAAAATGGTGGATGTAGATGAGACTTCCCAGAAAAAGCAGTTGGAATGAGAGGAACAAAAGATCAAGAAAGGAACCCTGAATAATATCATACTTTAAAGGAAGGAAGGAGGCAAAACCTATAGAAATGGGTTGAGAATGAGAGGTCTGAGGCAATGGGTCATGAAAATGAGATAGAGACTCACCAAAAAGAATGAGACCAGTGGCCCCAAAGAATTCAATAAATAAGGTGCAGTCATAAACCCAACTCCAGGATATGGGACTTAGCAGATCACCAACAGTCTTACCAAGAGCAATCCATATTGAGTGGGGGGGACCCAAAACGGACAGCAGTGAAGAGAGAAGGCTGTGGGATTACTACCTGAAAAATAGATACACTCTAAAAAGCACATTAGAGTCAGAGAAGCAATAATTCAGAGGATCTCAGCCTAAGTATCCTGTTCTGATCCTTATCTTAAGCAGAATGAAAGAGAAATGTCAGTTCTAAAACTTAAACAGGAGGGAGAATGAGATAAACACTGGTGGCATTACAACTCACATTGTCTCGCTGTCGTCTGAGCAACTTTACACCCTCAATACAGTACAATTGCTCTTCAGAAGAAGTTGTGTTGCATTGTATGTGTGTTTTATTTTAAATGCCCATCTCCAAGCTTTTCTAAGGCTCCTCATATTTACATTTGCTTTGCTTTTAGCTCAGTGGCATTACCTAAAAGCCATACCAGTAAAGGGCTACTAGGAAATACTCACAGGTTCCAGTCTGCAAGGCAGATCTTTATCTGCCAGGTGAGGGATTTGTTTTAGCTTGTACCCACTCGGCGTGGAGCTTTACGGTTCTCGTCTAGTAAGGCATGCCATGGGATCACAGCCACGGTGCTAATTAAATGTCAGTGGGTTTGGGAGCTGCAGCGAGGCCTTCACGCTCAGACTGCTGAGACAGAAGCAGGAAGGAGAGGCTCATCAACTTCCCTGAAGCTTGTTAGGGTAGGGTAGGGTAGGGCTCGAATTCAGACAGCTCCAGGGTTCACCTCCTAAATGGATGCTGCAAGAGGGCCCACAAATGAGCTCCAAAAGGAATAAACAAACATATGTCTATCTAGTTTTAACAGAAAACAATTTCTTTGGAGAGTTTTCCTTGAAATTGTTCCCCTCCATCACCCCCTGTTTTATTGACTGTAACACTGATTCTAGAAGTGCCTCATGTTTAACTTGTGTTTAAAGTTGATCACTCCCACATGTTGAACCTTGCCACAAACTAAGGCAGAGGTTTTCCAAAGTAATAAATTAAACACATGTATCAAGAAAAGATCACTGCTTTGGGTGTGGGGGTGGTGACAGGCAGCCCCTCCTAGCTTTTCCTGAGGGCCCTGACATTCTCCTTTCTTATGTGTTGCAATCTGGGTTTACTGTGGCACAGGGAAACTCAATCTTGAGAGCATCAACTGCTTCTCCCTCAAATTTCTCTGAGTTCTGTTTCTCAGTGAGTGGCATGATTCTCTGACCAGTTTTCAAACTAGAGAGCTGGCATTCGTCTGGATATTTCTACCTCCCCGCCAAGACAGCGTGTTCCATCCATTCTACCCTCTACAGACCTCTCAGATCTTTTCTCTCTTCTTGCCAGTTTCCTCCCTCTGCCATCATTTCTTGCCCGGACAACTGGAGCAGCCTCCTGTCTCTGCCTCCAGTCAATCCACTTTTCAATCCACTCTCCACAGGGAAGTCAAAGGGATTATTCTAAAATGCCAACTGGTTGTGTCTGTCTCACTAAACTTTCAGTAGCTTCCCATAGAACAGAGTATGTCCTCACTAACATGGCTCAGAAGAACTTTGATGATCATGCGCCTGATTACTCTTCTTTTTTCCTATTATTTTGGCTCAGATTTATTAAGTGCTTACTTTGTCTCAGGTGTTGTGTCTCATCTAGTCATCACAATAACTCTCTGAGACAAATAGTAATAAAGTATTGTTACTAACCTCATTTTGCAGAAGAAAGTGAAGCTTAATGAAGCTAAGTAGCTTGCCCAAGTAGGATAGAAGGGATTTGAACCCAGGTCTGTCCAGAGCCCATGATGCTAACTACTATACAATCCTACTTTCTACCCATCTCTGTCACCATCCCTCTTATACTAAACGTTCCAGAATCTGCTCTCATCCTTCACTACCACCTGATCCAAAACTGCCACTGTCTCTCACCTGGATTATTGTCATAGGTGTCTACTTATTCTCCCTTCTTCCGTTTACCTGTACCTTCCTTAGTGTCTTCACTAACATACTAGCTGCATAGAACCCTTAAAAACCTAATGAAGATTATGTCACCTCTCTGCTCAAAGCCTTCTAATACTTCCAGTTTCTGAGCAAAAGTCAAGTTTTGGCATTGGCTTAAAAGCCTCCCAGTATGACCTGGCCCCTCTACCCAGGTCTCTGGCCTTCCTTCTTACCTGGTCAAGCCACACTGGTCTCATGGCCATGCTTTGAAGCCAGTAAACACCATCTTGCTTTGTGCCTTTGAACTTGCTGTTTCTTCTGCTTCTTAAGTTTCTGTTAAAATAGTCTATTTGACTTAAAATGGCAGTCTCCGTCCCCCTAGTGTTCATTACTCCCATCCTCTGCTTTGTTTTCTTCTTAACACCTTCCTATTTTGATAGATGATGTATTTATTTGTTCATGTCTCCCTCTACCACCAGAAAGTCAACTCCGTAAAGGCAAGAGCTTCATCTGTTTTGTTCACTTTTATAACCCTAATGACTAGAAAATTTCTGGGCACATACCAGGGGGTCATTAAGTATTTTAGAATGAACATACAAGGCATACGTTAATCATTGTGTTTAGCTCATGATTGCTTAAGTTATAAGGAGAATTTTTTTATTGTACTGGATTGGGGTAAGTGGGTCTTTTACATTATGTTAAAATTGCATATAACGTGCTTTGTGGATCTCTCATTATTCATTTATGGGTAATTTATGACCTCATCATATAATACCAAAGAAGCTTCTAATGCAGGAAATAACTTTGCCTAAAGTATCTAGATGTTTGTGTTCAATACCTGTATCCTTAAATGTCTTCTCTACCAGTTAGCTATATATTTTTTTAAGAAAGAAGAACAGTTTTTCTAGATGAGTTGGTCTCCAAATTTTCTTTCCTCCCTTCCTCTCTCTTCTTTGCATACCCTCCCTATGTCTTTTCATTTGCAACCTGGGGAATTTAACTTCTGAATGACTAGGTAACATTTAAAAGGGGGTTGGATGTCACAGAATGAACAAGTAACAAAATACATCTGTTTGAAATTCTTTGTCTCTTTTCAGTTTGATTCAACTGATCTGAATCCTTCCTTAGAGTTGAAATTCACCTTGTCACCTCATTTCCTCCTTTATTAGGTTTGTCTTTGAAATACAGAAGTTCACTTGAGCAATAATTCTCTCACTTTTGAGAACCACTCTATCTAACAAAAGCTGACCTTTTTTTAAGCAGCTGTTGATTAGACAGTTAAACATAGAGACAGCAGTAGCATGATATTTCTCAGTCTGATGTAACTCAGAAATAGAAAGCTGCAGAAACCTGAGGTTGAAATGCTTTCAAGCAATTGAAGCTTAAAGTTCCTGAAAATTGTCTCGTAGTGCTTCTTCTCAATTCCTCATATTCCACCCCCGATTTTACATCTGGCTAATTTGCACACTTCAGATTGGATTCCTGAGCACCCTGGCAGTGTGAGAACTGTTGTAGAACTCATCATTATAATTCCAAGCCTTTAATTAACCCACTTTAAAGTGGCTTTGTCAAGACTATGAGCAACAGAAAAGCAATTGACTCATTCTTAGAATAGGTATATCATATTGGAGAGGAGAAGAGTCATATTGTGCTCCTTACTAAGCCTGGTTGGTTCAGGAACATAAGGAGCAGTAGGAGCACAGATCCTCCAGTAGTTCTAATTCTTTTTGATATACTCTTGTAGGTATTATTGTTATTTCGTGGCTAGGTAGATTAGATATAAAAAGGTCAAGTGATTAGTGCGTGTTCTCATGAAAGGTTAGTGGCAGAACCAGAGATAGTCCCTCAGTCGGTTAATAAGCCCACTTGCTCCAACAGTTACTCTGAGAGCAAGGGCTGTCTAAGTTTCCCCAGTCAACCACAAGACCTATATTAATATGATCAAAAGCCTCAAAAAAATGGCTTTCTTCACCTCTTGGTAGTTGCCTTAGAAAAAAAAAAGACTCACTAGAGACAGTGAAAGAATCAGAATGCTTTGAAGAGATAAGCGATGCTGTAATTCCTAACTTCCTTATATTGTAAGTATATGACTGATTGCTGTATTCCAGAAATAGGGATTAAATCGTCTTTCACATTTACAAATTGTAATTCAACATTTTGTAAAAATCAGTGTCTTTTGGAAAATTAAACACATTTACCATTAAAATTTGAACAAGCAAAAATGCTCTATGCCGTCTATCCATCCATCCATTCCATAAATATTTATTAAGGAGGTTTTCTGTGCTGGCCACTGTTGTAGATGCATGACACACAACAGTGAACAAAACAAAATTCCTGTCTTCCCAGGACTTCAGTTCTAAGTGAGGGAGATACACTAAATCAAATAAATAATAATTCACGCTCACATATCATTATTTTAATTATCGCGGAGAAGAATCCTTCTGTTCTGCTAGTGTTACCCAAATCACATTTGAAAAATCGCTAGGGAGGGGACATGATGGTAAATAGTGAGCAAATTTATTTCTAGATGCTTGAGGAAGCTACTAAAGTAGTATTATCCTCTCATCTCTGGGTCTGCAGAAATACATTACTTCTTTTATGGGAATAGTGAGACCTAGAAATTTCAAAGACTTGTGTTTATTTATATCAAAAAGAAATAGTGTCTGAAGAAATGTCTGTCTTTCGTCAGTTCTACAGAACAAAAGCAGAGACTCCAAGTGTACATCATTTTAGGGTTTCCTAAAGATCAGCTGCTGCCTTCTTTTTCTTATTAATGTTCACCTGCCTTTTGGATAACCCCACTAAACATGTAGAATTAGCGTCTTTCTTGCTTCTCATTCTGAAATATCTTATTTGTTTTGAATAGGACACTGCAACAATGATTAATATAGAGTATTTTTGTGAAATGCTGATTTCAGATAAGATGGCCTACTTACATACAATTTATTTTCATGTAGTTTTATTCATTCAGAAAATATTGATATATATTCTTACATTGGTATCCAAAGCAATTAAGCATTATATTTCATTAAATTTTGCATGAAAAAATGTAAAATGACAGATATTTCCCCTTAAAATGATAAATTCTTAATAATAGTAATATACATAGCTTCTGAAGTATTGAAGTGGTGGAAAGTATGACCTGCTTTAGTTGAAAAAATAGAACTAAAGAGTAAATTTGACTTAAATAATTGTAGGGAAAGAGCTTGTTTTAGAAAGTAATGTTGTTTATCTACCTTTTCATGAAAATAAACTTATAAACTAATTTTATAAACTAATATATTTATTATATATTATAATTATATAAACCTCCTTATAAACTAATTGTTTTACTTGAATGGGATTTTAGTACAGAAATCTAACATCCATTGCCAATCTTCTTTTTTTTGGCTTGAGGAAGATTAGCCCTGAGCTAACATCTGTGCCAGTCTTCCCCTACTTTGTACGTGGGACACCGCCACAGCATGGCTGATGAGTGGAGTGGGTCCTGGCCCAGGATCTGAACCTGCAAACCTGGGCCACCAAAGTGGAGCACACAGATCTGTAACCACTTGGCCACAGGGCCAGCCCCCCAGAAATCTTTTTAAAAGAGCAAAGTGAGCTGAGAAATTGGAAGCTCTGAGTGATAAATGAGCAGTTTTTAAAAATTAAATGGAATACTTTTGTAGGTTTGATCCCAATTTCAGTTTTTTTGAAAAAATTTATTCAGTAACTTATTTGCTATTATTAAGAGTATCTAAATGTTTACATTCTCCTCGTAGGTTTTTGAAGGGAAAAACTCTTCTAAAAACAGTTGCTTCTTTTATGTTTAATTTTAGATTAAAAAAAAAAGTGGATTTCCTGTCAAGAATCTAAATTGGTCCTGGTGATAAAATCTATTAGGACAACGGTTCTCAAATGTCACCAGAATTGAAATCACCTGGAGGGCTTGTTAAGCCAGCTTCCTGGGCTGCACCCAGCCCCCTCAGAGTTTCTGATTCTGAAAGTCCTTCTGAAGGTCAAGATGGGGCCCAAGAATTTGCATTTCTAGTGAGTGATGCTGATGTAGCTGGCCCAGGAGCCACATTTTGAGAACCATTCTATTAGGCTGAATTTAAGCAATCATTAGGAAATCTAGATTCTTTATCACATCACTTTGTCATGCTTTATGTCAAAGTCATAGTACAAGGGTAACTTACTACCTTAATCGTTTAAAAATACCTTGATTCTTGTGGGCCATTTACTTTGGTTTTTTCCTCTCCTACTTTGCCCTGCTTCAAGGGTTGAGCTACCAAACATTTATTTATTATAACCACTAAAGGTCTTTTATTGATTTTACTGTAATTTCAGACAGGCCCTAATGAATAGGAGTCCAGGTCATCTGAAAATTGAGGTTTTTTGGTTTTTAATTTTAGTGAATTTCTTGTCATTTTGCACATACCTTTGTCTTAGTTTGGCCATTGTTATAAATGGAAATACTAGACTGATGTATAAAACCATAGAGGATTTATTTTAGATATTAGATAAGTAAAACATGTTTTTTAAACTCCTTGGATAAAGACACTATGGTGTAGGGTACTGCTGGCATTCTAGGGTCCCTCCTTCAGACCTGCAGGGAGAGAGAAGGGACAAGTCCCTTACTTCCCTATGGTTGTGTGTATGTGGTAGGGATGAGAGAAAACAGACTTGAGATTTCGTGCTTTCCTTTGGGCCTGTGGTCCTTTGGGCTGGTGGTCCATGGGTCCTCCACAGCTGCCTCGCAAGGTGCACAAGAGTTCTTGCCTTCTCTTTCCCACATTTGCTAAAGCGTTTTCCTCAGAATGAAGGTCCTTCTATTCTCTTTCCTGTCAATTGCCATACTTTCTTCTTGGCCATGCTTTCTTTGGGGGTTTCTCTTTGGATTCTCAAGAGCCTATTTTGGAAGTCCAGAAAAATGGACATCATTTCTTTCTCTTTCCATTCTGGTTACAATCCAAATTCTGCTCGAGACAATATGGACAACTGTGTTTGACAAGGGAACAAGGAAGTCTAGGAAAGAGAAAAAAGAACAAGAATTCACATTTTAGGAAAAACTGAGATTTGTTACTTTTTCCATTGCGCTGTTTGGTGGAGAATCAGTACTTTCATCTGCTTCCCATAGCCTATCTATAATACCCTTCCCCATTTCTTCTCCTCCATCTCACCCCTCCCCCCAACTCTCTGATGTTCTCATCCCTCTCCTGTGGGAAACAGCACCATTTCCTCCTTGAGAAAAGAGCCCTTCACTATGTAACCTCAGACTTCAGCTGGATATTAATGGAGGTTTCCTGCAGCCTGGATTCTGCTGACTGAAGTGGAGATGATGTGCTTCTCTCTACTAGAAACGCCTGGAGCTGATTTCCTTCTAAAGTGTCGAAGTGCAAACACTCCTTGCCACAGTGAATATTTTCTTGCTGAGACCACACAGTTCAGTCTCATGTGAGAAAGCCTTTTCTTCTTCTTAACATGACTTTGACCCTACTCCTGACAGAGTAATAATTCTGGCATCAATATTCCAGAGGAACAGTTATTTCTTCTTTTGTTATTTTCTTTATAAAGGACCTCACAGTACTGAGAGTAGCTCTGGACAGATGGCATCATTCCCAAGTGGATTCTCTCTAACCCCAAATTCCTTCCTTAATAGAAGGGGAAGAATGGGTAAGAGGATCTCAGTTTATCTTGCCACAATTAAGAGAAAGATTCCTTTCTGGTTTGTATTTATATTAGCTCCTGCTGTAGATGGAATGTTTGCATCCCTCCTAAGTGTGTATGTTGAATCCTAACACCCAATGTGATGGTGTTTGGAGGTGGGGCCTTTGGGAGCTGATAGGTCATGATGGTGGAGCTCTCATGAATAGGATTAGTGCCCTCGTGAAAGAGGTCTGAGAGAGATCACGTGCCCCTTCCTCCAATGAGGTTATAGTGAGAAGACATCCGTCTATGAGCAAGCGAGCTCTTCCCAGACACCAAATCTGCTGATGCCTTCATCTTGGATTTCCCAGCCTCCAGAAATATGAGAAGTAAATGTTTTGTGATTTATAAGCCACCCAGCCTGTGATATTTTTTGTTATAGCAGCCTGAACAGACTAAGACAGCTTCCTAGGGCTACCATCATAAATTACCGCAAACCTAATAGCCTAAAACAGCAGACGTTTCTTCTCTCACAGTTCTGGGGGCTAGAAGTCATAAATCAAGGTGTTGGAGAGGCCATTCTCTCTCTGAAGGCTCTGGGATAGGATCTTTCCCTGCCTCTCCTTATCATCTGGTGGTTGCCAGCAATCCTTGATGTTCCTCGGCTTGCATCACTCCAATCTCTCTTGTCATCATATGGCGTTCTCCCTGTGTGTATGTGTCTGTGTCCAAACTTCCCTCTTCTTTAAGGACACTAGCCATTGGATTAGGGCCCACCTAATCCAGTATGACCTCATCTTGATTACATCTGCAAAAACCCTATTTCTGAATAAGGTCATGTTCACAGATACTGGAAGTTAGGACTTGAACTTATCTTTTTAGGGAGAACAGTTCAACCCTCAACAGTATTCTGTATTCAGACTCTTCATATGGGCATTTAGTATGGCTCCAAATTCTAGTCCTATCTCTCACTACCCATCCTCCATGACTTTGTCAAAGCAGATCCCTCTCTCTTCACAGAATGGCTTCCTCATGCCATCCTCTCCTCTTTCTACCTACAGACTTTTTATCCATCCTTTAAAACCTTTATCAGATGGATTTCTTACATGATTCCTTTTCCAACTGGTTGGCTTTACATGATTTCTTTTTTAGTTAGTTGGTTTCTAGTTTGGTTGGCTACCAACCAAATGTGAGTCTGTGTATCTCTGCCTTTATTTTCGCTCATATTAATTGCATTTCTATAATTGTTTTAATTCCTCCAACTGGAAAGTAGGTTATTTAAAAGAAGAAAATAAGTCTTAGTTATCCCTATATAATCCCACAATAGTTTTATGCTAGTATATTGTAAGCATGTTAGAATAGGTAAAATCTTAGTTAACACCCTTTTCTGCTGATTTCTCTCTGCTTCAAACAGGAAGAATGTTTGGTGTAAAAGCATTATACAATTATTAACCTAAACAGATAAGGCAGTTATTCTGACTCCAGGCTCCAGTTCACTTTGTGATCTTTGGAAAGCCAGTTGCTGTGTCATTTTTACCAATTAATAAAAGTGGAGCTCACCTGAAAAAATTCACAGCTAAGAAGTATCAAAGAATAATTATTTTTGAGTACCATTCAAGTGCAATTGCTTGACTTTTTACTCTGTCCTTACTTAGACCCAAACGGAAATGAACATTAAAATCCTAATGATAAGAAAATAAATGTGAAATGGTTTAATAAGGGATGCTACTAAAAATGAAAAGCCTACGTCTGTCATCTTTACTCCCAAATCTTGGATTTAAAAAACTGCACAATGTTAGTCAAAGACCCTGCTACAGATTATATGTGTTTATGTATATGGTTTGTACTTATGAGTGTGTGTATGTATTTTATCTATATATACATAGACACATTTTAATCCTATTTAGTATTGAATATGTATTTAACTAAATTACAAATATGTCTCAATTAGTAGTGAGGTGTGTGATTTTCCTTTTTTCTTTTCAGCACATAATGAAAGAATCGTTAGCCCTTCTTGGCATTCTTTCCCTGTGCAAGATATGTCTTCATTATTTTATAAAGCTAATTATCCACCAAGGCTTTTGATTCCTTCCTCACTAGTATATATGCATATATCTGCTTATGTATTACATTGCATTTTGTTTTAAAACTTTAATACTATGATTGATCATAAATTATCTCAGAGCTAGTGTTTCTATTTGTAATAATGAGCCAATAGGTGTTCTTTATTGGTAAAATTCTTTTGGCACCACTTACTAAGTAGGTATGACAAATGTAGGCACCATGTCCACACCATATATAAAACAATTGCTGCTACTACCTAATAAAGATTGTTGTGGAATATAAGCATTCCTAGGACCCAAAGCTTTCCTGCCTATGACATTATTCCCTTTTAGCATTCAGTTATGTTGCCCATGTTCAGACGCTCATTGTTGCTAATATTGATTGTTGGTTGCTTTTTCAGACCGTGTTGTGTAGCGACATCAGCTAATTTCAAGTACTGTTGGGAGGGTCTCTGTCAAGTAAAGTTGGATATCATAAGACGGCTGTCCTTCAATGTCTTCATTAGTTGTTTTTCAGTTTTTAATTAGGATTTAAATTAGATATCTTACTGTGATGGCTCTCCTCAAATGTGCTATTCTTGTCCAGAACTTACCAAGTGATTTCACCTTTGGTTTCCAAAACATGTAATAGGAATGATACTGTTCTCTTTTGGATTCTTGGGTGGTTTTTCTTTATTTATGTCATATTAAAGGGTACATGCAGAGAATAGTAGACAACATGTGGCTAGAGAGCCCATCACTAAGAAAAAACTGATGTCTTTAGTTGGCAGTGTGGCCATTCTACATATTCTTAATGGAATTACATATATAGTGGACTAAATCTTTTTTTTTTCCTCTTTCCAGTATCTTTATTTATTTATTTTAAGACAGACATGAATATTTTAGCAGTTATTGGTTCGCTTACTCTTAAAAGGAACCGTTCAATCAGAACTCTTTCAAGAGAGTTGGATTAACTACAGAACAAGGAAGAGAAGGATAGTCTCCCCTTTGAGCTGTTAACATATTTCATATAACAAAGGCCACTGAAGTGAATCTATTGCTTCCAGAACCATTGTTCTAGAAGCTTAGCACTTCCTCTTAGTACTCATTCAGCCTAGGGGACTAAATCTTTAAAAACTGTTGGGCCTATGTTAATTGGTCCATGAGAATTTGTACTATGCTTTTAGAAAACTGTAAATTTGGATCAAGAGAGCTCTATATTGATACCAGTCATTTTCACGCATTTCAAGAATCGTTAAGATACTCTTTACTTCTTTTATATTTTGTCTGTATAATAGGGATGCTATCCTCGCTTCACAGGGTTCAATTCAACATTTATTGAGTCACCAGTCTCTCTCCAAATAGTTTATAATATAGCAGAAGGGATATAAGTACATGAATAACTAGGAAACAAGAAACAATATCGAAATATTTTATTTCTGCAAACACTGGGAATTCTACCATCATCTGATATCTAATCTGATTTTTTTAACCTTTCTCTTTTATTGAGGAAACAGAGAGATAACTCACTGAGATTTGAGAGTCCTTGCCCACTTAAGTGCATAGTAAACGTCGTTAATTAATCCATTTCACCATTGATTCCGCAAATATTTATTGAATCTATTTGATGTACTAGGTTCTGTTTTTGGCTCTGAGAATAACTTACTCAGAGATGAGTAAGACCAGGCCCTTTTCCATGAGGATGTCACAGCCCACTGGAGAGAAACAATAGATACTAAGATACGATATAAGAAATTTTACTATTTAGATATATACGGGGCACTGTTTGAGCACAGAACAAGAGAGAGCAAATGAAGGGACCTTGGTTACAAAGAATATAAAAGATATCCAGGTAGAAAAAATGGTGCAATTATTTCTATTTTGTTTTTATTTTTTTAATTATGTATTTCAAATTTTCCAAGTATGTATAGATTACTTATATAACCATGAATGCAAATATTGTTTTAAATGTTTGAACATGTAAAGGGTGGCCTAGGCATTTAATTTTTTTTAAGTGTCTTTAGAGTGCCACTTGTCTACAATAAAACAAGACAAATCTAAAATCATCTCATTGAGACCATAGGAAAGAGGGAAGTTCTGATATGTTTCTATTAAGCAGGATATACTAAATGAAAATTATTTGTATAGATTTATATATTAATTACATTAAATAAAATAGCATTATTGGTTTCTTAAAATTTAGTAGTTTTTGACACTATGAAGTGACTATAAAGAATTAGAAGTTTTAAAATAAATTTATAAGGAATTTTTTAATTAATGTCTCACCTTTGAAAGCTATCCTTTATTTAAGATTTAAAGAATTCCAATATTTACATTCAATAGATTAAAGAAATACGTATTGAGTATCTACTGTGTGCCAGACACCGTTCTAAGCCTTGGCAATCTAGCAGTGAACAAAACAGATGAAAATCTGTATCCTCTAAGAACATTAGCTTACTCTCTTATGGGAAGAAATAGTTAATAAACAGATCAATTATAAAATATGGTGTGTCAGATCATAGTATGTGCTATGGAAACAAACAAGCAGAAAATGAGGTTAGATGTGTTAGGGGAGGTGGGTGAGTTGATCTTTTAAAGGGTGCTTATTGATAAGACAGTATTTGAAAGAAGTCCTGAAGTAGGTGAGGAAGCAAGTCACACAGGTATGTAGAGGCAGAGAACCCAGGCGAAGGGAGTAGGAACGGCGAAAGCCCTGAGGTGGAAACATGCTTCTCAGGTTGAAGGAACAGTCAGGAGCCCAGTGTGGCTGTGACTGCGGGGAGGGTCCTGGGAGAGGAGTTCAGAAAGGTAGCGGGGCCAGATTCTGGAGTCCTTATTGACCATGGTGAAGACTGGCTCTAACTCTAAATGAGATGGCAGCCATCGGAGAGTTTTGAGCAGAAAAGAGGCATGATCTGACCAAAAGGATGACTCTGGCTCCTGTGTTACATCTAGACTCTGGAAAACAAGGGTGGAGCAGGGAGGCCAGTTAAAGTCTATCCCGGTATTTCAGGTCAGAGAAGATGGTGGCTTGGACCAGGGTGATGGTGGAGGTGTGAGGAGCAATTAGCTGATGACATGTGGGCACACCTAAAACCTGGTCATTCCTAATCACTGCTCCTTGCACTCTGTCAATCAGCTCCATTTCAAGTATCTTACTCTGACTAGCCCTTCCTAACTAGCTCTTCCTTGTAACACCTCAACTCCAACACTTATTTTTTACCACATTAGAAGCTACAATTCATTGATCCTACCACCTTTTCATTGTCCTTTGTGGCTTCATTTCCTTCCTTATTCACTTTAGTTTCCATGGTTCTATTTAAATTCCTTGCACAGACCCTTAATTTCCACCTCTCTCTTTTTTGTGTGTCATTCGACTCATCCAGCAAAACCACAAATCTCATTAATTACATCTCTCTGCCTTTTTCATGCCCGGATCCAGACAGCTGAACATTGCTGAAGAAAAATATACAAACATGCTTAGTGGCCTCACTTTGACCATGACAGAAAGAGGACCCATAGGGCTTCCTGACACTCCTGTGACATTTTCCAAGTCCATTCACTTTCCCTAGTTGACTGTTTCATATCTTCTCTTCCTCAAATTTCCAATACCTCCTCTCTCATCCTCCTTGTTAGCTTCCTACTCTGCCGAGAAAATAAAAGAAATTAGAGAAGAACTTCTCCGTATTGCCACCATCAAAACTGCCCGCCCTCCTGAACCTGTGCTCGTATTCCCTGCTGTCACAATGGGTGAATTTGTTTCTAAGGCAAACCTGTCCGCTGACACATACTAGATCATTCCATTCTCACCTAATCAGGACTTTGCTCTAGCAAATATTTCATCTCTCTCAACATGATATTAGGATTCCCATCTTTAAAAACCCTCCCCTGGGGCCAGCCCAGTGGTGCAAGGGTTAAGTTTGCATGTTCTGCTTCAGCAGCCTGGGGTTCACCGGTTCGGATCCTGGGTGCGGACCTACACAACGCACATCAAGCCATGCTGTGGTAGGCATCCCACATATAAAGTAGAGGAAGATGGGCACGGATGTTAGCTCAGGGCCAGTCTTCCTCAGCAAGAATAGAGGTGGATTGGTGGCAGATGTTAGCTCAGGGCTAATCTTCCTCAAAAAAAAAAAAAAAGAAAAATTAAAAACAGAATCCCAAACCCTCCCTTTTACCCTATCCCTATTTCTTGGCTCCCCCTTACAGCAATACTCATCAAGAGTTGCCTATACTCATTGCTTAGACTTCTTCTCCTCCCATTCTTATATAAACTCACTACAATTAGGCTTTGTTGTCCACCACTGCCTGAAACTGCTGCTTTTAAGGTTACCAGTGACTTCCACATTGCTGAACCCAGTGACCCAGTCCTCATTTGACTGTCAGCAACATTTGACGCAGATGATCACTCCCTCCATCCTGAAGTTCTTTCTTCGTTTGGTTGCTAGGATACCTGGTCTCACTGGTTTTGTCCTACCTCCCTGGTCCAACTTTCTCAGTCTTCTTTGCTGATGCCTCTCATCTTCCTAAACCCTATTGGAATTCATTGAATCTCTTTTTTCTGTCTAAGCTCAAAAGGTGATCTCACTAAAGCTCATGGTTTTAAATATCAGCCATATACTCACAGTCCCTAAATGTTTAGCTCTAGCCCCCGCCTCTACCCAGAACTCCTGACAAACATCTTCAACAGCCTGCTCGTCGTCTCCTTTTGGGTGATATCTAAAGCTTCAAGTGTCCAAAACCAAAGTCCTTATTTTCTCCCCCTAAATGTGCTGCTTCTGCATTTTTTCTTGAGTAAATGCCATTTTTAAACTTTCAGGTGCTCAGGTCAATAATTCTGGAGTCAACCCTAACTTCTCTGTTTTTCTCGTGTCTCGGATCCAATCTGTAAACAAATCATGCCAATTTTACCTTCAAGAACCAGCCACTTCTTAAAACATATGCTGAAGTGTCTAAAAGATTACAATGATTTTATCCTTTGAAACATGTTTAAAGATTTAGAAACAGCTACAAGATACAAGTTTCATGACTACAATTTGTAATAAAAATCTGTAAAATTCACATTTAGTCAAAAATAAAATGTAAATATAAAACGGAAATGGCTTTTTTGAGTGATTTATATTTATTTTTTGAGCAAAAGCCGGTTCTAAAATCATAGTTTCGAAAATGATTCCCTCTAGAGCAGCATCACTGGAATGAATATTTAATTTACCAAATTATCACTGCCAAAGATAATGCTTATTTGGTTTTATAGGTTCTGGATTATTGTTTAAAATTATCTCCATTCTTTATAATCACAATTTGAATTAACATCTCTCGAATAATACAAAGACTTACTTATTGCTCGTAATGTTGATAAGAATCCTGACTCTGGAACCTACTGCTTGAGTTCAGTACTGGCTCTGTCATTTTCTAGCTATGTTATCATGAACAAATCCTTTAAATGTTCTGTGCCTCAGTTTCCCTAACTGTAAAATGAGGATAATAAGAATGCGTAACCCAGGATTTCTTAGTAGGATCAAATGAGATCATGTACGTAAGTGTTTAGGATAGTACCTGGCACAGAGTAAGAGACGGGAGCTGTGCTAGCAGTAAAAGGATTATATGGAGATTCTTTGTTACCAGAAGCCCTGGGGGAACTTAAGGCATAAATAGAATATCTGAAAGGTTAAAGACATTACAAAGTTTCGGGAATTAAGACAACCATAAAAGAAACATTGAAGGCAATATATATTAGTTATCTACAAAGTGAGAGAACTAGCCAACAAATGCCATCGACATTCAAATGAGAGAGAAAGATTCCTTTTACTAACAGCAGTTTAAGATAATTTTGGTGAAATTTTTGTTTTTTAAATGCCCAGTTTCAGTTACAATAAAACTGAGATCTGTACCCATAAAGCGTCCATTTTGACATATGAATATGGAGAAGTATAAGACTTTAATACAAACTGCTAATGTAGAGCTTTGATTAGATGCCATAAAAGAAACTCTTTTGAAATGCAGATACCTATTTATGTGCATATAAGAAGCTACCATTTATATTGATACCGCTACCCACTGAACTATCACATTGTTGATCAAGTTGTTTTATATGCACGTGCAGTTTAAATTTACATAGGGAATATCAATTATATGTCACTGGGGGCTTTTCTTCTTCCGGGTGTAATTATACATTTGTTGAATATATAAATTTAATCCACAAATATTAATTTGAGCATCTACTCTGGACTCAGTCTTCAGTCCATGAGAGACTCCATCTTCTCATGCTAAGAACATATAGATTGCCAAATAACAATGTCAGATTGACGTAGTAATAGCTGATCCTTGTGATTGCATTATTTATGCCTTTGAAATAGACATGCTTTTCTGCAATGTAATTAATTGTGTTAACTTGAGAACTGTGAAGCTGTGTGTAAGAGTGGACTAAGTAATTTCAAAGTTTGTCTCCAATAAAGGAGAAAAAAAGACTCAAAATCTTTTTTCCCCTCCAGCTGGCCCGCCACAACAAACTATTACAGCAGATGCTCAAACCAGGATCCGATCCAGATGATGGAGATGAAGCCTTAAAGTATTATGCCAACCACACTGCACAGATTGAGGTAACCATCTCTTATTTCTTGAAAGAGACCAACTGTGAAAAGATATGTTTACTTTCTATATCAGACCATTTTCATAATCGTTTCCTAGAACAATGAAGCAGAATAGAGTGATATAAACTATAAAAGTATATACTAAAAGATGAGATATGAGGAGTAATCTATAAGAAATTGAGATGCACATCTTTGAAAGTTGTCTTGATTTTGGACCAGAACTATATGTAAATTTTCTTTTGTAATTAATAAGATTAGTTTTGTTTGGGTCATGAAAACAATCAGTGCAGAGCAGTGGGGTTTTAGAGAAAGGATTATTATAATAGAAGCTATCATTCAAGAAAAGGTTTCTTTTTAAAAATTATGTAGAAGGCTTATTAAAGAGATCTCTGTGTAAGCAAGTATTCAAAAGTGTAGGAAACATGGAAGGCACTAATAAAGTTTTCATATCGATATCATAAACTTAGAATAGAGTTATTAAGTTTCCATTTTCAGTTTGCAACAATTGACCCCACCCACCGTCATAAATGAGACGTTATTAATAGCTGGTGGCAGTTCAAGAAGTGTAGGTCAATATGGACTTACGTGTTCTGAAATCCACCTGGCTGTCATTTACTAGCTATGGTATCATTTTGATACTGGTTGGCAGAGCTAATCAGGCAGGAGTGAGCAGAGCAGTCGATGCTTGTCGTCTGTAATTTACATTCATACATTCATTCACTTTGGCAGATATTTTTTAGTTTTTAAGAAAGTGCACGATGGGCATCACTGCTGTTAACTCTCAAGATGCGTAATTACTGTATCTTATTGTTTACTATTGCCAAACCTTTGGAATAATGAGCATGATTACCTTGTGTCACAAAATGGATTCCTTGCTCATGTTTATAAACGTTAGTAGTACTGCGGCTTTGATACCTCTGAAAGGTTAAAGACATTACAAACAATATTTTGAAAGGTTAAAGACATTACAAAGCAATATTTTTCCTGTTGGTCTCCTTGACCTCGTGGAACCTGTCAACTGGACCAACAGGAAAAATATTGCTTACTACAAGTGCCTAGGAACTGGGAGGCTGGCAAAGTCAGGAAGCTGCAGAAATCTGATGCAAATAGATCATCAAACCACGAAGGTTCTGAGGAAGGTCCCAGAAGCCAAAGTACAAAGCTCGGTGATTAGAAGAGATCAGATATAGGAGGTAGAGTGAGTAAGCCAGAGTTAGGGGTTGGGTTAATAACTGTGTGTGAGAGATGGGGGCTGTTGTGGAAGTTGGACTTTTACTGGTTTTCCAGCAGTGAGGAAGGATGTAGCTGTAAATATATAAATTCAATAAATGGTCGCTGAGCATTTATTCGCTACTAATTACATACACATATAGAAGATAATTCTATATAGTAAGTGTATAAATCAAGGGCCAAGGAAATGTAGAAAAAACAGTAATTAACTGTGCCGGGGGAATTTCAGGATAGATTTCACAGAGAAGGTTGCCATAAAGAATATATTGAAGATTGGATAGAAGTTTCTCTCTACTGAAGATTGGGTATGGGGGCCGGCCCCATGGCCGAGTGGTTAAGTTCGTGCACTCCACTTCGGCAGCCCAGCGTTTTGCCGGTTTGAATCCTGGGCGCAGACATGGCACCCCTCATCAGGCCATGCTGAGGCAGCATCCCACATGCCATAACCAGAAGGACCTACAACTAGAATATACAACTACGTACCAGGGGGCTTTGGGGAAAAAAAGAGGAAGAAAAGAAGATTGGCAACAGATGTTAGCTCACCTGCCAATCTTTAAAAGAAGGAAAAAAAAGGTTGGGCATAGGATTTCAGGTAGAAGTAAATGAAAGGAAGGGATGAAGGAACAGAGTAGGGGGATGGCTTTTTTCAAAAATTTACTGTAGTTGCTATCTGGAGAAAGGTTTGGAAAAGGGATTGAGTAAGGATTGCAGGTTGATCAGATAGGAAGATATGATATAAAAGAATATAAAAGATTAGAGATTGTGGTATTGAAGATGACAATCTAGATTGGAGGAAAATATACATGCATATATCATATATACATATATCTATATATATGTGTGTGTGTGTGTATATATAGGGCTCAATGCTTGATGTACGTAGGCTGAGGGAAATGGTGTGGAGAAAGGTGCTCCCTAGGCTTCTTTTGAATAAATGGATGGAAATTGGAGTTACACAAGGGTATCCTAGCTTTGGAGTTAAAAGGCAGGGGAGGATCATTTGTTGATTCTTAGATAAATTGGATTTGAGGTGACTTTGAGGCATCCACAATGCAAGATATAAAATTCCAGGATTTAAAGGAGTGGTCTGGACTGATGATCTAAATTCTTCACTTTGACCAATCCTCATGCTCAAAGACCAACTCATGAGACCCACTCAGAGAGGCCTCCCCTCCTTCCTTCAGGCATTAATTAATTTCATCCCACTATGTTCCCACAGCAGTTTGATCATTCTGTTAAATATATCACATTGGATTATTGTTAGCTTCTTATATGTCACTTTTCCCCTACCTGAGGCAAGAACTGGTCTCAGTCATCTTTGTATTTCCAAACCTGAACCCTGTGACTGGAACATAACCACAAAAATACCTAATGGTGAAAATAATAGTGTGTTCATAATTTGTAAACTCAAAGACCCTAGGAAATAGGAAGGACCTAGTGGGTGACCTGGGGTCTATCCACTTGTCTAAGGATTTGCTCTCTAATGATCCTGCTTCTGTTTTAAATTCTTCCTGTGATAGAGGTCTCACTACTTCCGGAGGACATGATCTAATTTGGAGCATCTCTAATAATTAGAAAGTTTTTTTTTAATAAAGAGGGCACACTAGCCCACTGTAATGTTTACCCACTTTTCAGAGCATTGCTCCCCTGTCAACATGTTCCCCTGTCAACATGATAGCTTGGCTGTAACATTTGGAAAACCATCATGATTAATAAACTGCAAGCTTTCGTAGATTGGGGTTCGTGTTGTTTTTTCACTTTGAATTCCCCAGGGTTTCTTGCCTAAGGACTGAATAAGCATTTGGTGAATAAATACCTTGAAAAAATTATCCATCTTTGGCTTTTTAGAGTTAACACGTTCCCATTTCCTTCAGTAATCCATCCAGTTTGTCAATGCCCCTTGTAAAATAGGACAAGCAGAATCATACATGACATTTCATAAAGAGACTGAGTACTTTGGCTTATAATAATCAAGATACTATTTCTGAAATGCACCTTGAGATTTTTTTTAAATGCTTGGTGCTGTAGGATCAAGTAAACCTTATTTTTATCCACATAGTTTCCTACCATATACCAAATAGGTTCAATTCTTCTTTCATACAATTGGGTTTTTTAAGCTGTGTTCAGAAATTTTTATGTACCATTACTGAATTTCATCTTGTTTTATGATAGTGTTCTAGCATGTAATTTACATATATAACATATCATTTAAGATAGCTTCAGTTACAAGTATCAAAATGGCAGACTGGGAATTATTTAAGCAATAAAAATATTTGATTATTTCATATAATGGGAAGTGTGGAGGTACGAGTAGTTCTATCATTGATTCAATGACTCAATGATGTCTTCACACATTCAGACCTTTCCTTAATAAGTTCTTTATTATGCTGGTGATATCCCACCTCATGGTTGCAAAATGGCTACCAAAGTTTCAAGCACCATGCCTTACACAACCTTTTGTTCAAAGTAAGAAGAAAGAAAATACAGGCAAAGAGGAACTTTTGTGTTGTGTATTTGGTTTGTTGTTATTATTTTGTTTGTCTTATGCAGCTCTCTGCCTTTTTAGGAAGCAGAATCTTTCCTGGAAGGCCCCTCCCCTCAAGGAAATTTCTCCTTATGCCTCATTTTCCAGAACTAGGTCACATGCTTACCACTATACTAGTCAATGGCAAAGGGAAATAGAATGACTCTTCTGGCTTCATCAATCCTGATTCGTTCTTGAGGGTTGGGCAGAGTATATAAACGTGAACCTTGAGGTTGAGTCTACACATCCTTGTTACATAGTGAAGCTGTATGAAAATATTCAGCCTGTTTTTTTGTCTAAAGTTAAACTGTCATAAATACCAAATAAGAGAAGTTCAAAATAATGAATATTTACATCTGAGTATATGCTTAAATGGATATTAGACCTACAAAAACAGGTGAAGGAGAAAACACGTTAATGATACAGGGCACCTTTCTGTGTGGAACTTAGGGCTCATCACGTTGAGTGTATCATTTGTTTCTCAGCAGCCCTTTTTAGGAAGAAGAGGCTAAGATCAAGATAGAAATATACCAAGTGCTGTGTTTAAGGTTACTTAGCCCATCACTTGCTAATTAAGACATTCTTAGTTCTCTGATGTACTTTATGAAAATAAACAGGAGTGGCAAAAGTTTAATGCTAACGCAGAAAGAATAAAGAGTTTGGTGTTTGTTATTTTTAACAAAGTATAGTATTGAAGATACATTAGTCAATTTATTTGAAGAGAAAAATGTGAAATAGTATGGTAAAGGACTATTTTAGATACTTCAAGTTGGCATATTTTTTCATAACTGAATTCATCAAATATCATTAATAAATTTGTGCTACAGACAAAAAATAGTCTTAGAGTGAGGCGTCCAAAGGCTAAAACAAGTGCAAATTAATGTTTTCAGATTGTTCGGCATGATAGGACCATGGAACAAATAGTTTTTCCCGTCCCCAACATATGTGAATATCTTACACGAGAATCCAAGTTCCGTGTGTTCAATACAACTGAACGGGATGAACAAGGAAGTAAAGTGAATGACTTTTTCCAGCAAACAGAGGATCTTTACAATGAAATGAAGTGGCAGAAGAAAATCAGGAGTAAGTACAATCAACTAAAATGCTTAGTTTTGAGCATAATGATAGATAAATTGGTACTTTGGGATGCATGGCAGCATTCATTTAAATTGGTTTTTAATTTCTTGCCATCTGATGTTTCTGAAATCACTTATAGGCTTAAGAATGTGAGCTCAGTCTACAACTGGAGCCAAGACACCTGCAGCTGAATGAAAACAGAAAACTCTGAGTAATTAGATCATGTTTTAGTGCTGATCCTATAATGTTATAAATATTATGAAATACAAGGTTGAAGCTGTCTGTTTCAACTGTTGAACAGCTGCAGGTTTGAAGTCCGTGAATAGACCCTGACTGGCCTTAACAGTCCTTGAATGGGATGGGGAGACGTTGGCACCGGCGTGTTCATCCTCTGTTGTCTTATAATCTGATGATTGAGTGGATTGTTTAATGTTTTTCTGAAAGTTGTTCTTTCTTTCAACATATCTTTACCTCACCAACTCAGACTAAAATTTTGTGACGCTTGTATTCAAACAGAGCAATGTTACAGTGAAAGTTACAGTTAAAAATTAGTGTAATGTAATTTCCATTACTTATGTTTCAGGACTCAAGTCCATTTGGAAATATTGAATTTTAAAATCGAAATTTTTTAAAGTTTAAAATAAACTTCACTTTATTTTCCCAGATAAGGAATATCATGAGTTTTTAACAAAAATTCATATGGGGAAATTCTTGGTTAGATCTTTTCTGTCTTTTGGGAAAATTTTCCGGATAAGCAGGCATACATTCTCAATACCTCTATTCAACAGTTTTTATCATTCTAATTTTCGAGGAACTTTAATGAGTGTGGTTCATGAATTTGAATGGAGCTTGAGAAACACCATCTTCAGATATAAGATTATGGCAAGCATTTTCAGGCTTTCTTAGCAGAATGTTGGAGAAAAATAAAGAAATTACTCTCCTTTAGCATTTTACCATGTAGAACCTTATGGAATTCAGAGAAAATTTTGGGTTTCCAAAATACATCTGAAAACTCAACGATTTTATTTGGGACATTTGAAAATCATACATTTTCTCCTTTACAAAAAAAGCAAATTAGATAATGAACTAGTGCTTGTGGGGTCTGTTATTTTGGATAAATATTTTGTCATTTATCAAAAAAACAAATCTTAAAATAGTTTTCAGTGTACATTTTACTTTTAAAATTTGGAAGCAACTTATTATGAGGTTATAAACAGAATCCAATTCATTTGGTGGATTTGTAAGTGAGAATTTGTAATCACAAATCTATGCGTCAACATCTTCTAATTTTAAAAATGAGGATGTCAGGGGGCCAGCCCCGTAGCTGAGTGGTTAAGTTCATGCACTCTGCTTTGGTGGCATAGGGTTTCGCCAGTTCAAATTCTGGGTGTAGACATGGCACCGCTCATCCAGCCATGCTGAGGCGGCATTCAACATGCCACAACTAGAAGGACCCACGTCTAAGAATATCCAGCTGTGTACTGGGAGGCTTTGGGGAGAAAAAGGAAAAATAAAATCTTTAAAAAAAAATGAGGAGTTCTAAATCAGGAATGATGGAGATGCAGATGTTTACAGTTTATGGTGCGTTAGTCAACTAAATGCCATCGCTTATGAGAGCCTATTCTTGTGTTGGAATGCTGCATTCTAAGAGAAGGAAAACAAGATGTACTGAAGGGAAGTGCAATTTATAAGTAAGCAGCAGACCCCAGATTGGAATGCACAGAAGATATTTTGAAAAGTGTGTACTTTCTATGTGAAAATCACTGTGGCTTTCCTCCTCAATTAACCCCAATAATTTAAACTCGATTTTATTACATTAAGAGTTAGAGAACGGACAAGACCTGAAGAAGTCATGTGGGTGCCCAGGGCAGGCTAATAAATTTGACTCCCTTTCAAACTTATATGCTTTAACATATCTGTTTCGTTATTTACGAGAGGTGGAAAGAAATTATTTTTGATTGATGTAAACTATATTCAGTAGATGCATTGTGTCATTCATTTCTGATGACAGACACAGAATCCCTTTTCTGAAAATATTCAGCAAAGCCTTCCCCACTTATTGGTAGTTCTTATTGTATCTTTTATTTTCTTCTGCTGTTGCAGATTCAACAAGTTCTTAGAAAGGATTAAGGTTTAAAACTTCGATAATATAAATCACTAGTTGCTAGTAAGCAGTACTATGCCATGCTGTTAAGTTTCAGAGTTTCAGATAACTGTGACTGTGTCATAGGAATTTTCATCAGAGAGGTATTTGTGCTAGGAGTTTGGGTTTTTTTATTTGACTGTAAGGCATAGGAGAGGGACCAATTTATCAATTATAAATTGATACAGTTTATCAAGTTATCAAGTTTACAAATCAAGTTATCAGTTTACAAATTATCAAGTATAAATTATACAGTGATGTATACCATTCCATCAAAAGGGGCCCCAGGCAGCTGCTAAGCTATCTTTCCCCTAATCTGCCCTAGGAATATATTAAAGAGAATTATTACAGGATCATCTTTTCTGACCACCTTTAGCAATTGCAGAATTACTCACTCTTCTACAGTGGTTTAGGGGTAAATTGGCTAAAGGATAAAGAAGGAGTCAAATAGAAAACTCCCTTATGGTATTGATTATAAACTTTCTAAAATAAAGTCATATTAAATATTTCTTTAAATGTGCTTTTACGCTGGTTCACAAAAATGCATTTAGTAAAATGTTATTTCAGTAGGGCTCTTGTGTTGAAACCACAATTTATTTTTCTGTTCTATCCCATTGTATTTCTTTCTCACTAGATAACCCTGCGCTGTTCTGGTTCTCGAGGCACATATCTCTCTGGGGGAGCATTTCCTTCAACTTGGCTGTGTTCATCAATTTAGCTGTTGCTCTCTTTTACCCATTTGGGGATGATGGAGATGAAGGCAAGTGTTTATCTTTCTTTAGATGATAAATATTATAAAGTTCTAAAAATAATACTCAATGCCTTGCTTAGCTATTTAGAGCTTCAAAATAATAATAATTTAATTCTTGATAAATAGATTTTTCTATATTCATTGGAAGTAGAGAATAAATGCTGTAGAACACTACAGTAATACAAATGTTATTTTTCAAAAAGCTCATAAACAAAGGAGGTCTTAGAGCTATATTATATATTGGCAAATAAGACAATGAAAAAAATTCTTATTTCTACTTAATTATTATGACCAAAAGCATTTTTATACTATATCATCTCAATTATATAAATATATGGGGAAATGAGAAAGTTATGCTAAAATATTCATTGTGATTACCTTAAATAGTGGAATTTATATTGCACTCTTTGCTTTGCTTTCTGTTTTGTCTAAGGTTTCTATAATGAGCATACATGGAATCTGAAAAAAATTTTTAAATGTATAATGTAAGACAGAATATAATAATAGACAGTATCTCAGATCTCGGAGTAGAAGGTTAACACTTTGGTTTCCAATATAGGACTTTTCTACAGGGATAATTGACTATGAAATTAATATTATTAAACTAATAATACATGAGGTTTTATTAAAACAAAGAGAAATTATCCCATTTTAAGTGAAATGGGAAATAGAGGAGAAATACGCTAAAGGGTGGGACCGTGGAAGTTGTTTTGTTTAAGTCTGGCAAAGTGCATGGGAAAATGTCTTACAGTCTTGGGATACAATCAGGTAAATAACTTTGGAATGGACATGTGAAGAATGGCTTGGAAGAGAAGATGAGTGATATCAGCAAAGAATAACCACAAGGTGCTTTTGTATCTCATCTCTTCATAGGATTATTGTGAGAATTTAATGAGATGCTATAGTGAAGCATTTAGAATAATGCCTGGTATGTATTTGATAAAGCTTAGTTGTTAATATTGTTGTTGTTACACAGTAAATATTAATACTACAGAGGGAAGCCCAGTGAAAGGGATGATCTGATGAGAACAACAGGTATGTAAGACTATTTCAAATGAACTTGAGGTGAGCAGGAAGGGAAATGGGAATCCAGGAGTAGTTTGCCATTGCAAAGGACTATTACAGATAACAACAGATATCAAAGTTCTAACGTTTAGGTATAATATGAGTGGACATAAGAAAGTTTGACTTTTTGGAAGTCATGCCAGTGCTAACAGAAGAATATTGAGCAATGGAGTGGATTTGTCAGTTAAATAGCAAATGAAAATGTGGTGAATATTTGGCCATCCATTGTGCGGAAGTTGCAAATATAGCAGGAAGTGGAAATAACTTTCTCTTCACTGTGTTTAGTCTCATTTAGCGATGATAGCCCTCTTGACACAAGAATGTAAGTCTTGTGATGAGAGAAGTCCAGAATGAAATGATAAATTAGTATCTGCACAGAGAATGCTGAGAGTAAATTGTAGAGTCCTGTTTAATAGAAGCCTAATGTCTTAGATATGGAAGGAATTCTGAAAACCGTCTAATATTAAATCCTCGTTTGATGGATAAAGAGATGGAAGCCCAGAGAGGCTAAAAAATGGCAGATCTCAGAGTAGAAAGTTAACTCTTTTGTTTCTAATCCAGAACTTTTCTACATGGATGACTAGGTTGGAAGCATATAGACAAGAAGAAGATATATTTTCATACAGGATACAATTTCCCCTGAGTTCCATTCCATAATATTGCTTACTTGACTACCAGAGCCAATGTATATAGCCTCTGCTGCCACCTGTTGTACATCCAATATAATAGTAATGGGCAATGCCACCCTTCTAGACATCTACTCTTTACTCATTTGGGAGAAAGTGGAACACCTGATACATTTTTAATACTCACCAGACTAATAACAGTTACAATAGTAATATTGATAATAATAATGGCAGCTGATGTTGTTTGCCACTTAGATTGGGTCAGACAAAATGCTAAGCACTTCACATACATAATTACATTTAATCCTCCTGACAGTCCTGTAAAGTAAGCACTTCATCCTCATAGATGTAGAATCTGAGGCTTAGGAAGATTTGCCCAGTAATTTGGGAATGGAGTCCAGAAATTCAAGGACAACTGGTCCTTGAACAAGAACTTGAAACCGCATAGTAGAGTTTGGAGTAAGACCCCAGCCTCAGAAGGAAATAGGATCATCAAAAAAAGACTGGAACACCTGATGCTTCATCATCAGGTGCAGACACAGACTTTACTCTTCAAAAAGGACTGAATAGAAATTAAGAGTGGTAACCAAGATGGAGGCTCAGTCCTAAGCATCTGAGTATGGGGATGGTGCTAAGAGAAAGGGAAAGGCATGAGCTGCCATTTTGGCAATATGGAATCCCAAGGTTATGTTTGGGTAATCTGATTATAGCGCTAGATAAATTATTAAAACTTCATGAATTCAAGGTTAAAATTTTGGTCAGGATTAGCTGCATCTCTAACTTCAGTTATTAGGCATAGTTAGGAAGGCCGAGGAAACAAAGGTAAGACTGATAAGCACACTAGACCATCAGAACTGACTGGAGAAGGGAAATTCTGTGCTGGATGTACAAGTTCTCTAATGTCAGATTTGGTCGAACATGGGCTGGATGACTACTTCCCAGGAGTACTTTGAGATGATTTAAAGATGAATTAGGTCATCATTAAGATTCCTTCCAATAACCTAAAAAAAAGCTATGGGGACATGTCAAAGAACACAGGATCCAACTTGAAAGTCCTCCCAGTGGCCATAATTATGGAAATTTTGAGAAAAAAAAAAACATTGATAGTAATACATAATAATCCATAGAATAAAAAAAAAATATGGAAGTCCATATTGATGGAGAGAAGAGAAAGCTCTTTCTTACAAAGCATTCCAATTAATAATTTTAGCAGTAATAATGAGCATAGAATATCACCATTTGGCTAACATCACAGTAGTAAAGATCATCAATGGGTGCTAAAATTACTAGGTGAATGTTAGCTGAAAAAGTGTAATGAGAAACAAGTAATTGACGTAGTCTTAAAGTATTTCCCCACAACATACTTATTAATTACAAAAGAAAAAATAGTAACTTTAAAGTGGAGAAATCTCTTTAACTAAGTGATCGATGTTAATGTCACTATTAATGAGACACAGCAACATTGCACCATTTGCCAAAAATGCATAAACTGAGGAAATTTCAGACAAACCCAAAATGAGGGACATTCTATGAAATAATTGGCCAATACTCTTCAAGCTTATGAAAGACAAAGAAAGATTGAACTTTCCAAATTATAAGAGACATGACAGTTAAATGCAATGAGTGATCCTGGCCCAGAAAAAGGACATTAATTGGGCAATTGGTGAACTTTGAATAAGGTCTGTAGATTAGATAAAAGTAGTATATCCTGTTAATTTTCAGATACTAATCATTGTAATATGATTATGTAAGGTTTGACATTTGGGGAATCTAGATGAAGGGTATATGGGGATTTTGTTTTATATTTGCAACTGTTACGTAAGTCTGAAAGAGTTTTGAAATGTAAAGTTAAAAAAGAGAAAATAAATAAATATGTGGATTCCATCCAACCCTGAGGTCCCTGGATTCTGGGTATAGAAGTTGATTACCAAATCACCTGGTGAAGCCTGGGCCAGAAAAAGACCTGTGGTCAAAATGGGCCACCTTTCCCAACCCCAGACCCTTATTAAGCTGCTCCAGAATCACTGAGGCCACTGTGGCAATGAGGACAGAGGGAATGGGCTGTGTATGCATTCTCCAAGCCTATTTCCAGCCTGATCACAAATGAGCTGCTGAGAATTACTTGTGCCTCGATAATCTGCTTCACACTTGGGTTATAATATTAACTGAAAGAGTAATGTCTCCCTTTGACTGCGGTGGTAGTGTACGATAATTAACGGGAGCTACTTGAGGGGAAGGTGATTCTAGAGGATCAGCTTATAGGGCACCCCACCCTCCCAACCCCTGCTGCAGGTAATCTCCTTTCATTGCCAGGCTTTGCAGAGCTCTGTGTGAATTTATTCAAGAATACAGGGCTTATTTGTATGGCTACAAGTTTTGATTTTGGTTTCCTTGTTTGGCTGATTGGTTTATTTGTTTAACGTATGTTTATCTGGAAAAGAAACTTGTGCCAAAGTTGAGGAATGAAGCGTTGCTGGTTGGGGCTGAAGTGGCAGGTGTTGGAGCTACGGACTCTTCTAGATGGCCATTCAGAAGTTGAGCATTGCCATACCAACCACCCCTGCCCCGTTTGGCAAAGGCAGACTAGTTAGTGGAGAAAATTGGTGCAATGGGAATTTCTTACATTTAGATAGCATGCGATTCTTTTTAAAAAAAATCATGTTCAAATTTCGGGTGTAATTGTTTTTCCCCTCAAGTGCTTTGTGTTAAAGAAAATAAGTTCTTCAAGGTGATTTTAATGCATTCAACTTAATAACAACCATCAATGCAGTGCAGCCATGTGCCAGGCACTATAGTAGGCCCTAGAGATACAAATGTTGGTAAAGTTGTCCTTGTCCTCAAGGAGCTCATGGTCTAATTAAGGGAGAAGAAAGCAGTAAAGCACAATAGTGAAGATCACCCATGGATTTTGGAATGGATGTCTGCTTTAGCTGGACTGAGGTGAGGGAAAGAGGAAAGTCTTCTGAGGCTACATAGGAGGCAGAGGAATGAAGAGAGACTGGGAAATAAGAAGCGGTATGTTCTATACAGCAAACTATAAACAAGTCAGTGTAGGGTAGATAGGAGAGTTCCACTATGTGAATTGAATTGAGGTCTCCAATTTTGCTGTTTGAATTTTCCTTTATAAAGGACAAATTTCATACTTGCTAAGATTTAAAAACGTATAAAGTGAATTCTAAAAATTTTTTCCATTAGAAAAGTAATACATGCTCATTATAGAAAATTGATACAAATATAAAGTATTAAGAAGAGAAGACAGTCCCTGCTTTCCCACCCTTAATGGGTAAAAATTGATTTTGACAATCTGTACTATCTTCTCTAGAATTTGTCAGAAGGTTTTGGTTTATTTTTTTTAGCATTAAATCTTCAGCTAGAAACCCATATGATCATTCTTACAGAATATGATTGCAAATTATTGTCAATTGTCAGCTGACAATACTGTAAATTAATAGCCATCCTAAATAACTTTTAAATTTATTTATTAATTCACAAATACATATTTAGCATTAAACTGTGTGCAAGGTACTATGTTAGATGCTATTTGAGTTATTTCTACAAAGGAATGAAAAACCTAGTTTTAAGTGCATGGTTATAATTTCTTATTTAATCAAGGGGAAATCTTGGCAAGCCAGATGCTATCTGGGAAAGAGTAGTCAAGATGTACTTATGTGACCAGGCATTAATGACAGTCTACAGTGCACCTATCAGGGCCAAAGTTGAGACTTTTAAAATAAGAATGTCACACCAAGTCATTGCTTATGAATTATCCTGAAGAGTCCAGTGATTGGCTAAAAGTTGTTACATGTGCAAAGATGTTGGCAGTTCTAGTAAAGTTGAGAGTGAAGCGCCACAACTTGGGGAACTTATAACTGGAGACTTACTTACTCAAAATGAGCTCACAGATTATGTTTTTGTTTATTCATGTAATCAACAAATATTGATCTATTACTGCATGCCAGGCACTGTGATTGGCCCAGAGATGGTCCCCACCCTTACAGAGTTTACATTCCAATGGCGTCCCAATAAGCATGAGAGAAAGTTGAAGATTATTCTCTCCATGGCTCTTTTAGATCTGTGAAGTCAGGGCAGTTGGTGCTCAGGCTAGGTTTTAGTAAACACAGAGTGGTTACATGCCAACATCATCTTAAACGTGAGTTGGGCAACCATTTTGGTACCATTGCCAGAGGACAGGAATTGAAGGTAACTTCCAGAGCAATTTACCCCTTGGCTTTCTTCATCTTCAAAGTAATCTTTTCAGATCATAAATTTGGTGAAGGGACAGATCAAATCTCTCCTCCCAACCTTCTTTCATCACTGCTTGCTGTAAGAGATATCATGGGAAGAACAAACATTGTAAAAATAAACATGTCTAAACCAATACTGTTCGTTCTCTGACTTTGTTTTGTTTTTTAATGTCTGACAGGCTCTTCCTACTGTCTTTTGATCTATTAACACTCACTATGAACATTCATTGAAAGAGTCCAGATAACCCCATGGTTTCGATAATAGCGCAAAAGCCCTGCATACCAAAGCTTTCAGGGTATTTTGCATGCAGAAGTTAATTTTATAAGTAATAAAAAAGAGGTGTGGCCCAAAGAAATAACTAGTAGAAAGTCTCCATTTTGTTGTTTCCCCTCTGACTTTATCAGCCTATAGACATGTGTCTGAGGTCCCAGAGCTGATCTAATCAGCCAAAGAATGTTGCTCCTTCATTTACTTCTGCAAACGCAGCACCACATGACCTTCAGAGGGTGAGTCCTTGAATCCACATGTCAGCGCAAATGTCAATGAACTCTACTTCTTTTAAAGGGAAGTATATTTTTAAACCCTGTCTTGGGCAATTTCAAAAGAAATTTTGTTTGTAATGGAGTTCATTTTTAAAACATTTGAAACCTTGTTTTCTGATGATTTAAATAGTTCAGCATTTTTTTTTAGAACTTGAGTTGGCCTTTGAATACACACACTCATATATATACATATACACTCATACACATATATACACATGTACACTTTAACAGTTAAAGCTTGTGTCTATTAAACACTGGGTATTCTACATTCTGAATTCTTTAGAGGAATCTGTAATATAGAAACTTGATAATAATAGAACAAGACAAGGTATGAGTTCACTGGAAACAAATACCAGCTTCCACATGATTTAGGTGTACATTTAATAGTTAATCATAAATTTATTAATCGTAAATTTTGAATTAAGATTCCCAAGTGAGATTCTTCTATTGAAGATATTTAGCTTATCACTCCTGTAGGAGAGAAAGATGAACAATTCACAGACTTAATGGAAGAAGCCTTAACTAGTGAGTATTTAAGCAGCCTGAAATTAATCACAAACTTTCTGGAAAAGTAATAATGAGTAATGTGTTCAAAGACATTTCCTCTAAATATACAATGTATAGAGTGGGTTGTTTTGAAATTCAGTGTCTTTCCAGCTTGACTTGCTTTATTATTATATAAAATAGAGTGGCAAAGATTTTAACGTTTTCTAGTTTTGTTCTTAGTAAAACTAAACAACTTCTACATTTTACAGGTACACTTTCTCCATTGTTCTCAGTTCTTCTTTGGATAGCAGTTGCAATCTGCACATCTATGCTGTTTTTCTTCTCCAAGCCTGTGGGTATTCGGCCATTTCTTGTGTCAGTAATGCTGAGATCAATATATACAATAGGTCTTGGACCTACACTAATACTTCTTGGTGCAGCTAATGTAAGTACTTTACTTAGCTTTATGTTGTTATAGATTGATTAAGTGTATTAAAAGTAAAAATGTAACTGTATGGTTTAATTCATGTGTGCACAGTAAATTCTAATTTATTGTGAATCTAAATTAACCAGAGTTTAACCTGTGCATTCTTAATTTGGAGAGAAACAAAAAAATCACAAGTAAAATTTGATATATTTAAGAAGGTAGCATTTGGAGCATGACCCAATTCTGTAATCAATTTAATCCAATCCAATTTTAATGTATTCAGAGCATCCTATACCTGCAGCTATTGACAAAAATGACTCTGAGCCACTGTTAACATCCTAAGGTAACTTCTAAATCATCCAAGAAAGATTAAATTATATTCAGTAGAATTTCAGAAGTGAGTACCTTTTATGAAATGACCAAGGAAAAAGGGCTGCTGTATGAGAAAATAGGAAATTGGGCTCTTTTTATGTGAACAAAACCTATAAACTTGTGAAAGGCATAGATGAGATTAATATTTTTTTTCACTAAATTTTAAAGTAATAGAACAAGGGAGCACATTTCAAAACTTGAGTTAGGTGAGTTTAGAATAAGTGAGCCAGAGTACTCTTCCAAATAGCAGTAATTGTACCCAAAAGACAAAATTTTAAAGGGACTAGACAGCTTTCTTAATGGCAGAGCCTTAAAGGTATATGAAGAAAAGATAAATCAGGTTGATGAAAGAACAATGGCCAGTTAAACAAATAAATATCACTAACATCTGTGCTGAATACCTAAAACACTTTCTATTTCTTTTACTGGGTATCTAACATAATGTCTTATATTCTGGTATCTGTATATAAGCCTTATTTCCTCTACTATATTATATAATTCTTAAGGATAATGATTGATCATTCAATGTCTGGAATATTATTGACACTCATCAAATATTTCTTAAGTAAATTTTCTAATGAGTGAATGAATGAATGAGTGAAAGATTCTTTTCGTATTCTTATACGTTGACAGTGGGTACATGGCAAATATTTCTTGAAAATGAATAAATTAATAGTCAGCCAAACTTTTGAAATCTATAAAGCTGAACAAGTATGGCCAATTCTATGTTTCTGACCCTTATTGTGTTATAATTCTTCAAAAATTGGAAATGATATATATATGACAGCTCCCAGTTAACAAGAACATTCAGGCAAGCAAATTACCAATTATTCCTCAATCATTGTCAATAAAGGGAAGTGTACTATACATACTGTCACATTCATAGGGATAATCCTGCCCTCCTCACTCCCTTCCAGCTCCACTGTTTTCCACCTTAATACCTGGCACTTAAACATTAAAAAATTGTTTACATGAGGGGCTGGCCCCGTGGCTGAGTAGTTAAGTTCGCGTGCTCTGCTGCAGGTGGCCCAGTGTTTCATTGGTTCGAATCTTGGGCACAGACATGGCACTGCTCATCGAGCCACGCTGAGGTGGCATCCCACGTGCCACAACTAGAAGGACCCACAACGAAGAATATACAACTATGTACCCAGGGGGCTTTGGGGAGAAAAAGGAAAACAATAAAATATTTAAAAAAAAAATGTTTACATGAACAGAACTTGTACTTCCAATGCTTTGGAAATTAGCTAATTTTGCAATATTGCCAACCTAGCTAATTAAGGAACCTTCATGGATTTATCTAAATTTTTCTAAACTTATTAGTGTGTCCAGCTTATTATTTTTCCTTTAAAAAAATACACTGAATCTTGAACCAAATTGCTTGAAGAAGCAAATAATATTCATACACTGGTGACTGGTCCTCAATAAGACATTAATCCAAATGAGAAAATCCAAGTTTGATAAAATGAAATAATAGCTAGTTAGAGTTGGGACAAAAATAACAAACAGTTTTTGGGTCTGTGTTATCTAATAGACAGTGAAAATACCAAGAGGTAGAGGATGTGGTTCTTGCCATCCAGAAGCTTCAAGAGTATATAAAGAGATAAGGAATAACATTTTAATGTCTATGGGGAAAACCAAAAACATTTGGAATGAATATTTTTCTTTTCCCCCTCAGGGGACAAGATAAAAAGACAACCTGTCTGGTTTGGTGAGAATAATTCTACCATAAGAAATGACTATTCATATGAGAGGCTAGATTTAAACTTTACTTTCTTCGTGAGAAGAAATATAAATGGAGATACATGTTTCTTATAAACTATATGAACCTGTGAGTACTCTCAGCCTTCACAGCATAAAACATCCGTTTGCACAACCCCTAAAAGGCATGTTATGATCTGCCAGTCGAGGGCATTTTGACCAAAGAAAATAATCAACTTCCATTTAGGACAAACAAATAGAATGAAATAATTGTAATCTTGATGTTATAGATATTGATAGAAGAGTTTTCATCTATAGTTTTGATATTGTACAGATTAACTAAAGTATTTTAGTGTTTTACCTTAACTTTTAACATAACAAGCTCATTACAAAATTATCTATGGTTTACCATTTCCCAGGAGACAGGAAAAAAAAAATAAATGAAAACATAAATCAATCATGTTTTGTACCTTAGGTTTTAATATATTTGTTAATTTACACTTAAAAGTTTGCATTGTGTAACAGGTGAAATTCCAAGTGCTAAAATTATAGCTATCAGAAACAGAGAAGACAAAAGAAAATATCTACTTGACAGTTAAGCTTTAATGAGAACCAGAACTCTAGAGCTTTGGCAAATAATCAGAACTCTGGATTTCATTCTTCTCATCAGTGAAATGAAGATATGAAAGCCTGGTCTATCCTCACTGGGCTGTTGAGAAGATTAGTGTGAAGAGTTAGGAAAGAACAATAACAGAGATAATGAAATGTTAGCAGTAAAGGTTACCACTTACCAAGTACCTGATCCGTAAACTCTGATTAAATTGTAAAACGTGCTATCGTGATTGTGAAGGTGTTTGTGTTTTGGTTCACAGAGAGTCGTTTCTGGACTCAGTATTTTTCACAGTGTTAAGCAAGTGCAGAAAATCCCTTTTTTGGAAAAGGAGTCAAGTGGGAGGAAAAACCTCAATCTGTGTTCTGAGCACTTTAGTATTATCAGTTCCTGTTTATGATGATGCTTCATTTTTATCATCTTTACTTATTTCTAAAAATTGAAATTTCGTTTAGATTGCAACTCCTTCTCTCATGTTGTCACAGGAGTTATCTCAATATTTGAGATGTTTCAAAAAATTGAAATGTTTTTCTCTGTTATAAAGCATATCTTATAACCCAGTACAGTCACACACCACATAACGACGAGTCGGCCACGGATGGACCGCCTGTACCACAGTGGTCCCATAAGATTAGTACCATATGGCCTGGATGTGTAGTAGGCTATATCATCTAGGTTTGTGTAAGTACACTCTCTGATGGTCACACAACGATGAAATCACCTGACAATGCATTTCTCTGAACGTATCCCTGTCATTAAGTGACACATACTGTACAGTTTTCTTCCCATCCTCTACCTTGCATTTTTAGTTATTGGTAATAGAAATTAATGTATTATTTTGGCAAATATAAACACATCTTTTATAAATTTGAGATCACTTAATGTTTTTTCATACCACTAAAATTATTTGTAAACCTCATTTTAACAATAATATTTCTAGTCATATGGATGTTATCTGTTTAACCATTCCATTGATGTTTAGATTTTAGATATTTTTATAATGAATAATAATGTAGTAAATACTTGTGAAAGATCTTTTAGTATCTTCTAATCACTTCTTATCTACAATGTTTTTTTCCTTCCCTGGTAGTGCCTAGAAATGTGTAATTTATTTAATGGTTTTTGTAAGTCATTTGCCTTTCTCACAGTTATTTATAATGTGCAGATGTTTCCTTATGCTGGAAATTGGTCTCACCATTTTGCAGAGAGGAGAAGCAAATGGAGTTGAGCAGATAGCTGGCTATTAACAATAAGGCACAGGGTTCCAAGTTTATAGTGTCGCATCTTTAGTTACTTCCTATAGATAGTTTCCTGGGAGGGCTCATGTTACTGTTAATCTATAAGATTGAGTCCTACCATATGTTCGCTTGACATATACGAATTCAATTATATATTCTGAGTCAAAAATTCATAGTCTCTCTCCCTCTCTCTCTCTCTCTCTCTCACACACACACACACACACACACACTATTTTTCACACAATGTGATCACTGAATGCTCCTAACTTCTTCTGATATTCGGTTGCAGAAACAGAAAACTGCCCCGGTGCTGGGGGAAACTAGCATGTGCTGAATTTAGTAAGAGACACTACAGTTCACACTACCATTGTTTACTGTACTGTTTTGTTGGCAATTTAAAAAATTTCCAAGGTGATTTTGACTCCATGAAAATTTTGCCTTAGGCTTTGACCATAGAATCTTATCCTGCCTAAGATGTAACATCACTGAAATGAAAATTTTTTAAATTGAATCATCTCATTTTTAGTAAGAAGGTTGATGAAAATATGGCAGTGTAGTTAAAATGTAGTTCAAGACAATAAATTCAGTTTTACTTTTCAATAAATAGTAGACAATCCTTTTTTTTTGGCTATAATTTATTCTTGGAAAATAGGTCATGTTTTCCCATAAGAGCAGTGTAAGATGTGGATAGAATTCCTGATCACGGACATAGAACCAGAAAAAATGAAAAAAGATAATATAAAAGCAGTTATAAATTTCTGTGACCACATAAAATAGTAAAATTTAAAGGACATCACATAGAATTCTAGAGCTATGAGGCACCTTAAAGATTATTTACTTTCAGGCATTTCATTTTAGAAATGAATATACAGCATCCAACAGACAACAGGAGGATTTACCAAAGTAATTAGTGGCAGAGCCAAGAGTGGAGACCAGATGGCCCAACTTCGAATCCAGGGTCTTTCCACCATACTATACTGTCAAAAGTCTTGCAAGGACATATCAATGAACTATAAAGTATATATGAAAATAACTACTATACTGTATAATTAATTTGCCTAATTAAAATTAATGAACTTGCTTTAGTATACATTAATTAACAAATGAACATTAATTTTGCTTTTGTTTTTAGAATTATTGGTAAATCACTGGGATGGCATATATACTTTTAAAAGACTGCACAAAAGGTTTGCATTGATGGTGTTTCCTTCTCCCACTCCCTGCCTTTCTCCCCCGCAATCATACAATTCACCCCACCCCCAACAAAACAAGTATCAAGAGCATCTTTGAAAAATAGATGGAGAAAGAAACAAAATACGGGACTGCTATGGTCATTTATATTGGTATTTGTGTGCTGACTTGAGGGTCCTTTTAACACCAGTTCCAAAGTTCCACCAGTTCTTTTAACCACCTTGCCCAGTTCCCACACACTCCATTTGTTATTGCCTACATGGACTCTTGCCATAGAAAGAATGATTGCCTACATAATGGTATTGACAGGTGAAGGACTGGTTAGACAATACCAAGTAAGTCATGACATTACAAGGGAGAATGTTTTTGTAACTTCTTGATTCTCTGCATAAATATTCCAAGCTTTCACAGAAAATGCTTATATTAAAAACAATTTGTAAATTGTAAGGTCATGGTGCGGGAAAAACCAGAGTTCAATTTCTTTTCTATGCAAATCATTTATTCTTGCCCTCATTTCTCATTGGTATGAACACTTCAAAACAAAAGCACAATGTCCTTGTTTCTGATCTCTACAGAAATAGGTGTATGCTACGGCCAGTGTCAACTCCACTTCACATAGGCTTAGTAAAGAGAACAGGAACATATCCATCAATATTGAGCTCTAGGTCAACGTTCAAAAGAAAGAAAAAATCAACCTGAAAACAAATAAGGCAAATCTTGATTTTTCATGCCAAAATGGCAGAGGCTCTTTTAGGCAGAAATGTGTCCTTGCTTTTACTTTATTTAAGAACTGAAATGTATTGCCCTTTTGAGAATTTGAATTCAATGTATTACTTTTTCTCAATGTATAGGGCTTATAAATAATTTTCCTGCATAATTTGTTTGTGATTCAGTTTAGAGAAGTAGAGATCAGGAAGCAAAATATTAACAATTTGTCTTAAACGTATCATTCATCCTTCTGAAAAGTCATAATTCCAACTTTGAACTTTATTTTTTAGAGAACTTATTTCTTTTTCATGTTGATGAACTGTAGTGAGTGAATCAAGGCAAATAATTCGAATTTAAACAATAGTCATTCTAAACAATTTAAAGAGTGAAACACTGAATATGACAACCTGGATACCCTATTTTTCACTATTTTCATAAATGTTTATTGTCAAATACTACACTTATATCAGCACCTTCTATATATTTCCTGAAATTTTAAAATAATGACTTGTTATAATATTAAACTTGCTCTTGGCTAGTAAATATAAAGATGTCCATTATACTGTAGCTATATTTAATAATAATGCAAAGATGTGATGATGAGACACTGTATAGTGAAGTAAGATTTGTTTGACATTATTGGCATTGTCAACAAGATGATGAAAGAATTGATAACGTCAGTTACTGAAAGGATAGTTAATTAGCAGGGGGAAAATTTAGGAAAGGTTTGAACTTTTTAGTTGCGCTGTTGTTGATTTGGTTTGCCTATATTCGCAACATATGATAACCCACTTCTCATTTTATCTGTATTTATTTGGAGTTCAGAAAGTTGAAGGAAAAGATTCTCTAAGCTTTCAAATTTTACTTCTGCCTCAAAGTGTTATACTCCTTCTTATGTTATTTAAAATGATTCCATAAGACAATTTCTTTCATATGTATTGAAAAAATCCACAGTGTTGCAAAGAGCAACCTGTTTTCCCAAAGTTGGGTTTGGACATATGAAGACAAATGTGGTGCTCTTGATAACTTAAAGAACTCAGGGAACAATTTGGAAGAACAAACTGAAGTTTTGAAATTTGTGATTCCTTGATGACGAAGAGGCAAAATTGGCTCTTCCATTTATAAATAATACAGTGATTCTAGAACCAAATAGATAACACTAGGTTTATGGTAACTGTGTTCTTTGGAAAGTATTGCACAGATTCTTGTTATTGTCAAAGACTTTCAGGATAAATTTCTGTATTCTAAAATTATGCCACAAAAGGCAATTTTAGATATAGTTTTAATATGAATATTCTCCATAGGACCAAGCACAATAAACACTTCAAGATGTTTGTTGAATAATTACCACACATAAAGATTCGAAAATGTATGCATGCATTATATTTATTTTAACTTATGTATATGTTATATTTTTATATATTTAAAGTAAATTAAATGCAAAAATAATTTTTTATTGGCTTCCTTATTTAAAATAATACTCAGTAGAGAAAGTCCAGGGTAAAAATAATTAAGGACAGACCTCTGGATATTTTCTGAAAAGATATTTTTCTGTTACATTTCCAGTATAAGAAAAATATTACAGGCGCTGGCCCCGTGGCCGAGCGGTTAAGTTCGCGCGTTCCACTGCAGGCGGCCCAGTGTTTCGTTGGTTCGAATCCTGGGCGCGGACATGACACTGCTCGTCAAACCACGCTGAGGCAGCGTCCCACATGCCACAACTAGAAGGACCCACAACGAAGAATATACAACTATGTACCGGGCGGCTTTGGGGAGAAAAAGGAAAAAATTTAAAAAAAATCTTAAAAAAAAAAAAATATTGCATATATTACTTTTAATATGAAAAATATAATAATGGTAGTATTTAAAGAGCCATTGTACTAAGCCATATGTACATATGCATTATGAATTATTTAATTCTCTGAAGAGTTCTATGAGGTGGGAGTTTGTTACCAATTTTCAGAAGAAACAATCACGGCTTACAGTCACATGACCTAGGTCATGCAGAAGAGGTGGGACGGCCAGGATTTAAATTCACATCTGTCTTGATTGCGTGGCTGGTGCTCTTAGTCATTCTCCTCTCTTTTCCTGGAACTGCAGAGGATACGACTTTTGCATGCATTATGTTTACATGCAGATTTGTAAGCAGTGCTGAAAAATTACAAAATGCGAAATCACAAAAGAAAACCACAGACCTTGTGAATAATAGGTTTTGTCAATGACCTGTTATTTATGTGAATTTCAGGATGAATAAGACAGTAAAATCTAATCTTTTCCTCCCTTTAGCTTTGTAATAAAATAGTATTTCTGGTGAGTTTTGTCGGAAATCGTGGCACGTTCACCCGAGGTTACCGGGCCGTCATCCTGGATATGGCCTTTCTCTACCACGTAGCGTATGTCCTCGTTTGCATGCTGGGCCTCTTTGTCCATGAATTCTTCTATAGCTTCTTGGTGAGTACATCTCTACATGGACAATCACTGCTGAAAAAAATGCACAATGCTTCTTCTTATGCTTCTTTCTTTGACTTTTTTTTTTAAGCAGGGCCTGAAATTCAGGACAAATTATGTTATTTTTAGAATTTCCTTGCAAAGGCATGAATTATTATTTTTAGTCTTTTTCTCTGAGAAACCACATGAGTGGTAGAGCTCTTTATTTCCTCTCTGAGAAGGAGCCAACGACCCCACCTTTTGACCCAGGCTTCATAGAGCAGGTTGCTTTTGGTTTCAGCCAAATCATAATTCCCTTTACATTTAGAGATTCTCCAACAGAGGATGGAAGAAAAGGGATATATTTTCTTGGTACTGGAATCATTGTCTTTTGTTTACAATCTCAAGTATTATGTGTATCTTTACAATGGCATATAAGTAAAATGGGGGGAAAAACTGCCAACCTGGCAAAAGTACCATGATTTGTTTTAAGTAAAGTCTTATAGTTTCAGATTTAATATGACATTGTTGTTAAGCTTATGTACATATATCTAATTCATTAAATGGATTTTCAGATTTCTTCTAGAGTTTGTTTTTTCTCCTGGTTATCAGATTTCCTTCCTACGTACATGTTTTATGGGCATAAACCAGGAGAGGAGTCAATACGAATGTATGATAATGTTTTGAAACTTAAAGCACTACCTGGTTAGCATCATGATGCCATAGGAGCAATTTATTTATATCTCCAGCATGTAGTTGACATGCAGTAGAGCGTACTACCCAGTAAAATAATTCCTGAAAACAAGTTGAAAATCTAAAAACATTAAGCTGACCCAATTTGCGTGAGGGACAAATCCATTGCCTCCTGCTTCCCTGTAATGTCACACACCCATGTGGCACACCCTGTCGCAAGACTGAAAAGAGGCTAATTTTCCATTTCCTCCAAACACTTGAAAGAGTCACAGCGAAGAGTGGACTTTTCCCTTACGTTTTGATACAAAATTATCTTCTAGGAAGTTAAGTTAGTTATTCAGCAATCAAAAGGAGGGTTTTTTCCTATTCCAGGGATCCAAATGATTTCCCTCTCTGCTCTGATTCACAAGAAAAATTCCACTTAAAAAAACTCTGCCTGTGACATATAAAATCCTATTATACCTAGCACTTTTACCTGACTGTGGTATGTAATATTCTATAGTGTTTGTGTGCTTCAAACTTTTTGTCTATAACATGGATGGAGTTTGTGTGGGAGACCAGCAATATCAAGATCCATTAAGGAGATAAAATGAAAAAACATGTAAAATGGTGTATGTAAATCTTTATATTTTCCAAGGAAAGATATTTGAAAAAATAACAGACATTTGAATTATTATATGAATTATTAATAGTAATGTTACTTTTACTTTATATTACTTAACCTTATTTTCCTCTTGTCTTTTATCTTTCAAATCTTACATAACTGATGCTAATTTGTTTTCATTGGGTTGGTTACGAAAAGGATATAGCCCATTTTGAGGGTACTAGAAGGAAATTGTAATTGACATAATACCAAAATGTTATTTAAACATTCTAAAAATATTTTTTATATTTTAAAAAATATATGAATGTGCATTCTTGGTTGTGTCCACAAATGTCAGTCCTTTATCCAAAATCATAAAAACTACACTCTTGATTTTCCCTTCAGAAATAAACAGAAAAAACCATCAATCTGTTGAAAGTCAACACCTTTGGCATTCTCAAGATCATGATTCCATGATTATGGAATGGGGCCCAGGAATATGCATTTTTAGCAAGCATCCCATGGGCTTCTGAAAGCTATAAACTTTCAGAAATTATCTAGAAGTGACCTAGAACCCATTGCCAGACCTTTTCTTTACGTCACTATTGAATTAAAGTAAAGGAAAATCTCCTTTATGTCAACTAAATGCTTAAATAAGTTGAATAAGCCAGAGTGTCGATAATTTGAAAATTAAAAGGTTGAATTTGCATTAGTCAATGTCTATCCTGAAGAATATTGAGTTTACTTCTAAAAGTTGCTGCTCACTCCAGGAGATAAGCAGATAGCCAAATAGTTAAACTCTTTTTTTATTTGACCATCATAAAATATCAGTTTCCTAAGGTGAGCAAACAAGTTAATATCTTTACAGCAATTATTTGCAAGACTATAATTAAATTAGAAAGTAACTGTATAACCTTCAGTACTTAGAAAAACAGAGTATGACCTTGGTGTTTCTGAAAGGATGCATGGCACTGATAATTGATAATTCAGAAATTCTAATCCCTGCCCACAGATAGCTGAAGACAAACCCCAATTATTCCAATTTGAGAAATACTATTCATTTACAAACTGATATTTATGCCTTTTTAAGTGAATGTTAATTTATTGCTTTTAACCAGCTTTTGATAATAAAACATGTACTTGCTAACGTATAATTTTAACTTTATAATATAGCAATAAATAAAATTGTTATTTGTATTGGCTACAAATAGAAACACATACCTAGGTTCTTGACTAGTGCATAGATTTTCTACTCCTAAACACAAAATGGATAATAAGTAATTAGAGGAAGTGAATTAGCAAAATTCTGTATTATATTTTTGTTTATACTTCTGTTTCCAAAGTATTTACTACAGTGATAGGTTTCTCCCTCATTATACCACTTTAGTAAGGAACGATGTTTGCATTTCTCAAATATTTTTAAATTCCATACCTTTTATATTGCAACAGGCTTATAAAATTATTCTCCTAATTTCACTTCTAATCCCTTGATTAAACAATACATTTAATGAATCTGTCAATTATTCATCACTTAGGTGAACCTAATTCAGGATTCTGATTTTAGGCATTTTACATATTCCAGAAGAAACTGCAGAATTTTAGTAAGACTGAAAATAAGGAATAAGTAGCTAAGTTGGTTAAGTATTATAATTTTTCTAAATTCAAGTTTGAAGCTATGCTATTTCTGTGTCTTATAAAATTGAAGTTATGTTGGTTACCAAACCAAAAGATGCACATTATGTGTTGTGCTAGGGTTATCTTTATTGAAAAACAGTTTATTAATACATTCCAACTGGAGAAGAAATATATATCTTGGTTCATTTTTAAGGTATCATTTAGGTTGTTATTTTTCCACAGATAAACTACAATGGCTTGCATTTTTATTTTCAGTTACCTTAAATTTATTCACCTTTTGCTCCCTTGCATTTTTTTCTTGTTTTTGTTTTCTTCATTTTTATAGCTTTTTGATTTGGTGTACAGAGAAGAGACCCTGCTCAATGTCATAAAAAGTGTCACACGGAATGGCCGCTCCATTATTCTAACTGCAGTCCTCGCTCTCATCCTTGTCTACTTGTTTTCCATCATTGGGTTCCTTTTTCTGAAGGATGACTTCACTATGGAAGTGGATAGGCTGAAAAACAGAACTCCTGTTACAGGTATTGCTATTACCACTAAATGAGCTTTCTCTGACGGCAGACAGGACTCGTCCGTAGCTTGTTAACAGGATCACAGATAAACACTAACGGAGGAAGGGTTTTCTTTCATGCCTTTGAGCCCATGTTCTTCTTCACTAAGAGCTCATGGATGTGAAATACTTTTACGCTGTATATTAGCTGTCAGTGTGTATAGGAAAATCCTTACACAAGAGACATCGTATAACTCAGTCTCAGTAAGAAAGTCTCAACAATGCTGACTGTATTCCAGGAGCCAGTCAACAACTTCAGCACAGGATAATAGCTTTGGGATTCTTTTCCTCCTCTTTCTCCCTGTCTCCCCCAAGAACAGCATCTAGCATCATTCACAACCATTATCTGGTACATGTTTGCTCACAGGACATCATATTATACTTAAATAACTGAAAGTGACAGATGCTTTGACTTGGCAACCGTCAGATAGTAAGAGATTTGATATAGAAAAAGGACTCCAAATATTGTCATTAAGAGGCTCAATCCGTCAGTGTGTGGCTGTTGGAATTTCGGTGCGATTTTTGTTTTTGTTGTCTGACTGGTTAGACATCATCCATTTTTACACTCACTGTGATTCTTGTGGCGTGAGGGCTGCTTCTTTCCAGCTTTTTTTGAATTTTTATTTATTTATTTTTATTTATTAAGCTTTCTAATGGTTTCTTTTTCCCCGTCTCCTACCTTTTCTTGTTTTGGTTAAATTTCCTTGTTGCTCCTTTTCCTCCTCTCCTGCTTTGCCAGATAGAAATCAGAGTTTTGCGCTTTGCTGTTAGTTTCTCTGGCTGAAACTGCTGCCTGTGGGTTGCAGAGAATGGAAACCACAAAATGACTCTCTCTCTCCTCAAACCATTAAATTGAGAAGTACAATTTAATTAGTGGTGGCTTAGAAATAATATTCTTGTTTGCCTTTAACAAACATTTCTTAGTTATTAAATTGATGATGTATGGTAGTTTCTTTCTTAGAATATGGGATAATTAAATGGCATTTAGATCCATTATGAAACCACATGAAAGCTCCTGATCAAAGCACAGAATAGAATCATACATAGAAAGATAGATATTAAACTTGAGACTAAATTTCATACCTACATGTTAGTCTTTATTCACAGAAACATGAAATACTTTGTTACTGCCTTTCTTGTTCTTTCTTAAATATTGCTTTTCCCAGAGTTTTAGAGGTATAAATATTTGGAAGAAAAGCTCATATATATAAATATCTCCAAAACCGCACTTTTACTAAACTTTCTGTGAATCATAAACTATGTGTTCTCAAAAATCTTCAAGTTTTTGTTATTTACTAGGCATGATCACATTGAGTTATTCAGTACAGAGTGAGTCTGAAGCTGAAGCATCTTAATTTCTGAATTCAAATGTGCACAATAGTTACTGTTTCATGAATCAAGTAGTAAATATTTCAATTGTGTTATTTAAAAAGAAAGCTCATATCATTATATTATGAATATATTTTCCTTAAAAATATAAAAAATACCTTTTTTCTTTTTGTTTTACAAAATAGGTAGCACTAGAACTAAAATGTCAAGATCTGCACTAAAAATATTTATGTATATTTCTATAGAAAGCTGTTAAGAGAAAGCATTTGTAAATACTGTGAAAATCTAACATGAGAGCAGCTAACAAAGTTAAACCTTTGATTCTTCATAGATTGACACCGTTTTTGTTTCGTAGCCTGAGAATGTATGTGATAGCATGCCCTGGAGAAACCACCGATATTTTCATAATATTTTTAATTTAATTTCTAATACCATATATTATGTCTATTGATACATAGCAGAAAGTTGATTCTTTCAAAGATCGAAAGCTATTTTCTCCCAAAGTTGAGTGAGATTGTGGGGGATGGCACACCTAGGTAGCCCGCAAACTTTGGAGTACAGGAGTGTGCAATTCTTCAGAGAATGTGAAACAATCAGAAAACCAGGAGGTGGGAGCAAAGAGGGGAGGTTGAGAGTTCTAGAGATGAATAGCAAGAGCATAACAGGCACATATGAGAGTGAGGACGGACAATTTGCCAAGGGACTGGGAATTTAGGAGAATGCGGATCCTACCTCTGGCACCAGTGCAGTCTGCAACATGGTAGATGAAGGAGCGTCCACTAGAGCAGGGTTCAGAGGAGTGGCTGTTGTAGCAAAGCCCAGGGAGTTGGAGGGAAGGTTGTGTTTGAGGAGTGGAGGTTACAGTATCTCTCACACTGTCCCTTCTTCCCCATTCTCATTGCTGCTTTCTTGTTTATTTCCTCTCACCCAGAATACTGCAGGAAGCTCCTATGTGGCTTCCCCACCATCAGCCTCTCCTCTGCCTTCCCAAGTCATTCGTTCCAACCACAGCTCTGATTCTGTCTCTCATTGGTTTAAAAACTTTGTTGGGGTCTGCACTGGCTGTGGGATACTTGGTTCAGAATCATTAGCCTGGAAACTCAGGTCTCTCTGCCTTGTCTGTGCCTTTGCTGGCCTCTGTGCCCTTTGTCATACAAATTGCACCTGGAATTGCCACCTTTTCTCCCTACCTCATCTTTCTATGTGTAAATCCTGTGTCTCCTTTAGATGGATCCTTCTTTGAAAAGATTTCTAGGTTTTTTTCTGGAATTCATCTCTCCCTCTCCTGATGCACTCCATCACTTTATCCGTACTCCACTTCTTTCATTCAATTATGTCTATACATCTCTGTGTTCCCTGCTTGATTGCTGGTTCTCCAAGGCCCCTACTCCAGGTCCTCAGAGCCTAGCACAGTCAGTAAGCATTTATTAAGTAAGGGAAGGGCCACCAGAGCACACTGGGAAACCCCACCTCTCTGACCACCTGACACCCACTCCACGCCCCAGTGAGGTACCCACTTTTTCCCCCATGCTTGCCCCAGTCAGAGATAAATGTGGTAAAATGTGTGGCCTCCCTTCCTGGTGGACTCCAGCTCTCTCAGCTCCGGGGCTTGTGTTGGCAGCGAGCCCAGGCTTGGTCCATCTCCTCATTGTGTGTCTTCCTAACTTAACTCCAGCTCTCATTTGCCACTTCTACTCTCATCTCATCAAAGAATCAGGGTAACTTTGGTGTGGTGTTGCTCTGAAATGCACTTGAATATTTCTTCAACCCTTTGTATATAAAAACGAATTTACTCCCAACCCTCCATCTTATGGACTTTCCTTGATGGCTTTGTGTGAAAAATAGATTTGAGAGGAATGAACCTCTTCACTTTGTATTATTCTTAAGATTGGCACCTGAGCTAACAACTGTTGCCAGTCTTTTTTCTTCTTCTTCTCCCCAAAGCCACCCAGTACATAGTTGTATATTCTAGCTGTGAGTGCCTCTGGTTGTGCTATGTGGGATGCTGCTTCAGCATGGCCTGATGAGTGATGCCATGTCCACGCCCAGGATCCAAACCAGGGAAACCCTGGGCCGCCGAAGCGGAGGATGTGAACTTAACCACTCCGCCACGGGCCTGGCCCCTTCTTTTTGTATTATTAACAATATTTTTAAAAATAAAACTTTGTTTCACACAGACAGGAAGGTTGCTATTTTCTATCCCATTCTGGGCCTGGGAAATAGATGGTAAGCCAGCAAGCAGATGGATCCTTTGGAACTAGAAAAGAAAAGAAAGACCCTGAACAGGGATCTGGCAGAAGATTCTCACTTCCCTGAGGCGTTTGATGCCCTGTTCCCTGGAGCTACATGCTTTGCTGTTAGCACTGCCACCACCTGCAGTCTCTCCCTCAGCCCTAGAGACGAGTGGCCTAGAGCTTAGGGAGAGCCAGCTGGGTTGAGGAAAATGTGTTCCTGGCGTTCCAAGTCAGAACCCTGAATGCATTTGGCCATGGAAACGTTCTTACACATGGTGGTTAAGGTCTATGGGATTATTAATACTTTATCTCAGCCACTTTAAAAAGATAGAAAAGGCTTTTTAGTGGGTTGGCCCATGAACGTATTCTTTATTTATAAAATTGCTTCAGTAGGCAAAACTGTGTTCAGAGTTCCAAACGAAGTTACTGAAAGACTTTAGGAGCACAGCTAAGTTGGAGTGGTGCCTTCTGCTTATGGGCCTTTGTAACTGTCTGCTCACTTCTTGTCGTTTGCATATTTGTCTCTATACCGTGTTCTGTTTCGTGTGCTCTCAGGTAGTCATGGAGTTCCTACTATGACACTGCCTTCAATGATGGGAACGTGTGTAAAGGACAACTGCTCACCCACAATACCGGCTCCAAATACAGGTCTGTAAAAAGGGCTCCAGAGCAGCATGAACTCGATACTTTGGAAGTTATGTTTATTTGGTAAATGTTACCACCACTTAAAGAGTTGCTCAGGGAATTTCATGGTGGGTTGTAATAGATGAATGGAGGGTAAAAGAACCAAAAAGTTTCAAAGTAGAGAAAAGATTCCCATATCTGCCATTTTATATCCCCACCTTGTTCCTTATATCATTTCGACTTGTGAGAATTTGTCAGATTTATCCTGTAGACTGTGCTGCTAAAAATTGTTACCATATTGCAAACCCATACCACACTAAGCGAGCCCCTCATTAAATGATTAGCCTTTAACAAAGTATCTGGAAATGCATGGGCTGAGAACTCAAGAGGCTTGGTTATAATCCTGGACTTGCCACTTTCTAGCTCTGTGTCTTGGATATATTAGGCAAATTTCCTGGACTTGGTTCAGATGGCTTGCCCAGAGAGGGAGGAAAAGAGGGAGGGAGGGAGGGAGGGAAGGAGGGAGAGAAAATGAGAGAGAGAGAAATAGAATATGATACTTTCCCTGCCTCCAAAGGAGCAAATGGAACCATGCATATAAAAATAATTTTTTAAACTCTGAATTGTTCTCTTAGGATGTGGCAGTAGTTTGGAAACTATGGCATGTGTGAAATTTAATGAACTGTATAAGGAATTAGTGATCTGTTTCCAGAAGCAGCAAAGATTTAGAGAGTATGTGTCTTTAAATATATCAAGAGTTTTATATATAAAAAAGGAGTGGATTTAGTCTGTGTTATGTCTACAAAGGGAAAAACTGGACTCAGGGAAGAAATGGTTAAGCACCTTACGCTTAAATGTAAGGATGAACTTCCCCACTTCCATCTGGGGGGACATTGTTTGGTCATAATGATAGGGCTTTCTTTCCTAAGTTGCCTTTTTTCCTTGAGATGTTGGACTGTTGCTTGGGGGAAAATGGATTGTCCCTTCTACTAACTAAGTGTTTCATGCTTTATGACCTAAAGGGAGAATTAAACACATGAATACATTCCATCCCAATGTCACAGCAGCTATAGGCACTGTGAGCAGTTGCCATCAGGACTGCTTTTCTCACCTACCTCCTGGGTACTCAGTCAAGGCTCACAATGAAGCAGCTCACTCTTCACTTGTTTAGCTTTGCCGTGCTCTATAGTTTCTAAAATCCTGTTACGTGCATCCTCCAGTTTAAACACCTTCACTTTATTCAGGCCCCTTCACACATTATAGCAGTGATTCCTTGATGTAACTCTCTAGGGCAAGAAGCTGAGTGGTGCTATCTTATTCTGGATGGTGGAATTTGGAATCACACCACACTCTTGACCCATATTTGGCTGACTCGGCTGAAATGCCGTTCTTCTCTGGTTCAGCTGTCAAGCCATAAATGCCTATCCCGTACTCATGTAACTGAGAGTTTGGAACTTCAAGTATAAAAACGATGCATTTATGGCTATATATTTCTGCCAAGCCACAAACCAAGGCCATCCCAGTTTGTCCTGTGAATAGTTAGGAGTTTTTTGACCAGATAATCTCTAGGTGTCAGATCCCTTCCAGTTCTCATGTGCCATGAGGCTCATGCTCTCCTTATGGATCCCGATGCTGTTAAGCAATATATTTATTCTCTCTCATGTCATCCTCAAGTTTGATAAGCTCTGGGACAGGGATTGGCAAACTTTGACCCATTGGGAAACCTGAATTGCTGCCTGTTTTTGTCCAGCCCTCAGTCTAACAATGGTTGTAACTTTTTTTGTTTTTTTTTCCTTTAAAGAAAAAGATGCAATGGAAACTGTATGTGATCCACAAAGCCTAAAATATTTGCCATCTGGCTGTTTACAGAAAACAATTTCCCAACCTCTGCTCTAGAAGATTTTCATTACAGGTGCCAGAAATGTTGCAGAGGACACTGCTAAGGACAGAGTCCTTTGGCACGCTACTGGAAACATACTTTCATAGGGATGTGGTCATGTTTGTGCAACTCTTCAGCCATATAGAACTGTGTCTTAAATAAACTATCATCCAGACCGTGTTTCTCCATCTTTTTTCAAAAAAATATCATAAGACACCTCAAAGCCTCCCTACCAAAGCCCAGACACATAATGTCTGCCACATCCCCCATCTGAGGCGAATCTGGACCCCTACTGGCTTCTCTTGATCCTGACTCCTTCCCACACTGTCCCTTTAATGATCCACTTTATTTTGTCTTGGGGATCTGCATCAATCTCATTTGTCAGCAGCTCGCAGCCCGGCACAATCTCAAATTCAAGTCTACAGATGCTCCTCTCCTTTATCATTATGCATGATTTTTTAAAAGCGCAGAAAGCTATTTTGAAAACTTGGATATAGTTTAGGTAGCTGGGTAAAATTCAATCGTTCTTAGGATCTTTTGGCCGCCTTGAACTTCAGTTTACTGTCACCAGCACCTGTTATCTCCTTTTCAATTCAACATGCTATCTCCTTAACAAAGTATGAAAAATAATATATTAAAAATTTACATTCTTGTTAGCACAAATATTTTAACAACATGCACAAGTATAGTAACCCTATTTGTGGCTTGCTCTTCTATCTGTGAATATTACTTGACAATTATTTCCTTTATTTTAAAGCAGATATATTTTAAGCGTAGTCTGATTTTATGAACAAAATATTGCTTTGCCAGTGAGCCAACAACAAGGCTAGTGTTCCTCCTGCCAGAGTCCACAAGGATGGCTGACCCAAGAGGTCCAGCCCAGCAGCTAAAATAGTGGTGCTCATCCACAGCATGGTATCCAGAAGCTCCTAAGGCACAGGGCGATAACTGCCAGAGCCCACTCTCCTAGAGGGAGATCTTCCAGGTTTATACATAGTGTGAGCTGTTGGCTGCCCAGCTCTGTGCAGTTCTGTAAGTTTTGGGCTGTCTACCATTCCCCAGGCATTGCTGTTGATGCTCAGCCAAGTATTCTACTGTAATTGTTTGATATGGTATTACTAATTGTGACGTTTTGATCTTAACATTGAAAAAAATAAAATGAATATTTTTGTAAGACAGGAAATTAGTTAAGTCAACTCAGTATAATTGCCTGATGATGATATTAATAATTATAAAAATCTTGTGTATTCACTTATTCATTCGTACAGCAATACCTATTGAGCTTCTGCTATGGACCAGCCACCATGATAGGTGTTCAGGTTTGTTTGAATGTAGAAACATGATCCTGGTCCTTATGGAACTTACAAAACAGTGAAGGAAGCATAAAAAGTAAGAAAATATGGCGAGTACTACAAATAGTGCTATGATGGGTAATCACAAGAGAGCCTGGCTGTGGAGAGATTCAACAGAGAGGCCTTTCTGAGGAGGGGTTATTTAAATTGAGGCTTGGAGGATGAGAAGGAGCCAGGCAGACCAAGAGGAAGGAGAAATGCATTCTGGGTACAGGGACCAGCATGAGTGATGGCCCTGAGGCATGTTCCAGGATAGATAGATGCTGCTGATTATCCTCATAATATAGGTAAAAATACTGAAGGACAACGACTTTAAGTAAGATCACACCAATCTCGATCTCTGATTCCAAGGCCTGTGCTTTAACCTTCTAAGTAGTATTACCTCCTAATTAAAGGATTAATCTCTATAAATTCTTTCTTCCTTAACCAAAATGAAGAGATTGTTAAAATCCTGCCTATCATATTGCCTTTCCCCAAGAATGCTTGGATAGATTTTCTTTATGCATGTTGTCTTCTAAAGGCAATTGCTTAAATATAAATATTTTCTGTTACATATTTATCAACTGGAGTTGACTCCCTCCTTGCTACTCTCATCCCCAGGGACATCTGGCAATGCCTGGAGGCATTTTTGGTTGTCACAACTCTGGGAGAAGTGCTACTGGCATCTAGTGAGTAGAGTCCAGGAATGCCTCTAAACATCCTACAGTGCACAGGACAGCCCTCCAAACACAGAATTATCTAGGCTAAAATGTCAATAGTGTTGAGGTTGAGAAACCCTGTTATATTCTGAAGTCTGTTTGGATAGTGGTTTATAACTCTGAATATAGCAAACCGCCCTCATCTGCGATTTTGCTTTCCACAGTTTCAGATACCTACGCTCAACTGTGGTCTGAAAATATTAAATGGAAAATTCCAGAAATAAACAACTCATAAGTCTTAAATTGCCATCATTCTGAGTAGCGTGATGACATCTCGTGCCATCCTGGTCCATCCCTCCTGGGATGTGAATCATCCCTTTGCCTGCGTATCCACGCTGTATATGCCACCATTAGCCTGTTAGCCAGGAAAAAACATAGTATGTAGTATAGTGTTCAGTACTATCTGCAGTTCCAGGCATCCACTGGGGGTCTTAGAATGTATGTATCTCCCATGGCTAAGGGGGAACTACTGTACAAACTCATGAAAGACTTCCCATAAAAGCCCCTACAACCTGTTACTCACCTAACATTTTACACAAAGGACATAATTTCCCTTTTCTCTATGGACAAATAGGGACAGTTGTTCCAAGTGTATTAGCCCAAGGGCAAACTCTCCATTTTTAGGCTCCATTTGAGCTGGGAGTTGTGGAGAGGCAGGTATGATTTTGCAGAGAAAGCTCCCAGAGTAGGGAGAAAAGGATAGTGTAGGAATTTCAGCACTGGAGTTGTGACAGAGACACCATTGGGAGCCAGAAGTGCTGTCAATAGCTTTTCACAATCAGGGATCATTCCTAAATCAATATTAAAAACTACAGCATGCTTATGTTAATCTACTCTTTCTTCTCTGCCCTTTTTACATTTGACATGGTGAGGGATAAAATTCATCTGATTGAAAATTCTGTGGATTTGATCTTCTAGCCTTGGCCACCTTTAAATTTTGACCACATGTATTTAACTGCAAAAGCAGAGTGAAAGCTAGGACCTGGCGTTTATTGTACTGCTGCTGCTGTGTCACTTAGATTTAAAAATAACTTTTCTATTTCTAAGACCGGGATTAAATTTTAATTTGCAAACCCTAGTGTGCATTTGTGATGGGCTTGGTTTGTTACCTTGTGGACAGCAGGTCCACAATACAAAAGACCCAGACATACACAGTAGCATAATAACAAGCCTCGTGGTGGTTGGGAGCGGCCTGTTCCCAAGGACGCTCCAGTGGATGCGGGTAGGGTCATTGTCCCAGCCACAGCACATTTGCTCAGTAACTGGCAGCCAACTGTGGTTGAAAACAAAAAAAGGCACTATTATTTCATTTGCTGCAGACCTCCCTGACTTCCTAGACAAAAATATTCACTTAAAAAAAACCCAAAAACTCCAAAGTGGATTTTCTAGAAAGATAAGGCCTTTTTGAGGCAATTTACAAAATATAGCGTGGTTATTTTCTAAGTAAAAATCATTTGAATGTCTAGAAAAAGGAGGAAGTTCACAGATGTCTAACATTTATGAGTAATTCGAGTTTAATATGTTTTGGTATTTTGCTTTAACAAAAAAGATTGATGAATACCCAAAACAGATCAGCCCTAATGGCACTCTACATTTTGGCTTCCTACTGAGTGCCCAGGGTTTTAAATTTTTTCCCTAGTTAAAATTTTTTTAATTAGCATTTCCATAATGAATTGATTAAGTTAAAGTTTAAGACTAACAAACGAGAGGTTTTCAACTGCACTCAGAATTTCAAATGTATCTCAATGACAATCTATTGCTTTCTAAGAAACCATTAAAAATGAGTAATTTAATTATTAAAGCAGAAAAAAAAAGCATTATTAAATACTCTTATTCAAGCAGGTCCTGTATTAAAAACAAAACATAGACTAAAACCTCAGATCGGGGGAAATATTTCAGAGCCAACAGGATCTATTTTTATTCCTTTCCTCATATGAAACATTTTATTTCTATTATGAATTAAGAAAAAAAAATACTTTTTTACCAGTATTCAAGTGAAAATGAGGATATTTTAACCTTATGTTTTAAAGTATAGAATTTGTTGATTATGTTAAAACTGTAACTTTACGTAACATTTAACAGCCACCTATCAGTATGGCAATTATGAGACCTAGAATTTATTTTGCCCTCTGTGCTAAGCAGTGTTCTAAGCTCCTTACATGTATATATCTAGTTTTTTTAACTGTCTCCACGTTAAAAGTCTGTTTCCACTAATTCTTTCCTTTTGCATGTAAACAGTCATGCTCTCTCACTTTTTTAATAACTATCTCCATTTTCATCATTACCTTCTTGCCACCATTAGCTAGACCATTGTTCTTACATCTGAAATCTTTTCCTTACTCTCATCTATTCCTACAAACACTCTTAGGTCCTAATTAAACCTTCCTCTGCATTCTGTTATCCCCTCCAAACTAATATCCTATCAATTTCCTTCCTTGCAGCACCAATTTTTTCTAGAAAACAATTCGCCTACACTCCCTCCTTCAGCTTCTGCATCAACTATCTTCTCTTTTACTATTTGCCATCTTCCTGTTGTTTCCTGATGACATAATTGTTAAATCCAGTGACCTTTTCTTGTTTCTCATCGCCTTTGACCCTTCTGTAAATTTGACGTTTTTTACACCTTCTTCATCTTAAATTATTTTCTTCCTTAATTTTGGATCACAGAACTCTCCCAGCTCTCTTGTCCTCTCTAGCTTTTAAAAATGTTTTCACATCTTCTTATCCTACAAACATAAAAATCATCTGAGATTCTTTCTTTGTCTTCATCAAAATACCTTACATCCAGTTCCTCCTTCTGAATCGTCTATTTCTGTGGTCTAATGGGACTATCTTTTCCCAAGTGACCTCTGCCTGGAAGCTTCGGTGTGATATTTAACACTGCCTTCCCCCTCTTGCCTAGAGTCCCGTGAGCTCCCATTCATTCATCCTTCCCATTCCCACTGGCGTTGCCCTGTTGAGTCTCGTAGCACATCATGCCTGAATTATTGCAGCTGCCTCCTAAGTGGTCTTTCTACCTCCGTTGTCTCCTCTTCAATTCCCCCACTATATCACTGCCAGACTACTTGTCAGAAATCACTGCATTGAATATTTCTTCCCCTACCCCCAACTCAAGATTTCCACGGTCCTCCATTGCCTTCCAGGTAAAATCCAAACTCCCCAGAGCTTCACAGAGAGTTCCCAGCTTTCTCTCTCATTCCTATACATACTGGTTTATTTGCTGTGCAATATAAAAGTGAATCTTTTTTCTACCTCTGAGGCTCTCTGCTCATGCGATGTAAAATGCCTCTCTACTCCTCTTAGTCCATTGAATATTCAAGGCAAACCTGGAGTGTGCATTAATTAGAAGGACCCCCCTCTAATTGTCCATAGTATTAAGGATTCTCTCCCCATTCTAATCTCTTTGCTCTACTTCTGTGGCTTTTGTCACATGTTAATTTGTCTTGTTATTTAAGTCCATGTTTTATGTCATATGATTTCACCAGCTAGGTGGTAAACCACCTTGCCGCTGTTTAAAGTTCTGCAGTGGCTCTCCATAGCTTTCAGGATAAAGTTTAAACTCTTCATCTTGGTGTATGAGTTGCTCCATAATCTGGTCCCTGCCTGCTTCACTTCTCACAGCTCCCACAGTTGTGTGCATACACCAAAGGCCCGGTCATTCCAATCCACCTGCAGTTCCCCCAAACATCCGTATGCTTTCATGCCTGTTTTCCTTTGCTCATCCCATTTTATCTGCCTGAAATGTCTTACTTCACTGATTTTACCAGCCAAGCATGCCCCCCTTTCAAGATTCAACTCAGATGCCCCCTCCTTCAGGATGCTATCCCTGATGCTTCAGCTCATGAAATGCACATCCATCCTGCCTCCGTGGTACTCTGTGAGACTGCACCGCCTTTGTTCATCTGCCGTTGTTCATCTGTTGTTCATTTCCTAGGGCACTCTAAGTTTCCTAGGTGCTGTGATACTTTCATCTTTCCATCTGTATTCCTCGCGCCTAGCCCAAGAGCTGTTGAGGTAGTGAAACCAGGCAGATTTGGCATGAGGAAGGCCAGCTGGTTATGCAGGTAGGTCTCCACAAGGTGTCATTTACTTAGGTGAATTTATCATGATCAGGGCCTGGCTTTCAGCCTGAAGGGCCGAGAACTTGGCTTAACATATTGCAAGCATCTCACAGAGGTAGACCCTTATTGACTGAGCTCATAGAGGCTACTCTATAAAACCAGCATGCCCATGCACTAGTATGGGCTGGCTTGACTGGACTCTTGCTGGGCTTGACCTGACTTGGGTGTTCTCCCCGTTTTACTGTCATGCAGAAAGCCACTTCTCTCGCTATATATTTGCAGCCAATCTATTTTATTTCACAATGGCTAATCACGTGAATTGTATGTGGCTTTTACTAGCTCACCTGTTAAAGAACAAACAACCTCATTTCTAGATTCTTGGAGACGCACAGGAGCACTTTCCTATAGCTTCTATGTACAGATGAATCTAGCACTTAATAAGTTTTTAGTAAACATTTGTGTGACATGACCAGGTGGTTGCTGATTGAATAAATAAATGCAGATCCTGCCACTAGATGTAAGATTGCTTTGATTGAAAGTCTAACCGTGGCAAAGTAGCATATAGACATAGTGTACATGACCTCATTACTGGAAAGCCATATTTCTCTTTAAATATTCCTTTAACTCTCTTACGCATTTCTAACTATTTTTCTTCATTTTCCTCCCGGCCGTCACATTAGAACCCACCACCAGGTGCTGGGGGCCTGACTAGCACGTCACAGACTGGTCTTTCCCATCCTTTCTCTGCCTACCTTGTCGCTTCTGCTGCTCTAACTGCTGCCACCACAAGCCTTGTGTCTTTTCCTTATATCTCCTTCCTCCAAAAGCAGTTTTATTTCTTCTGCTTTCTGAATCATATGTGCCTGGGGCTCACCCCTCAGGTAAGTGGCCCAGCACAGACTGCCGATAGCTTTGATGCTGCATTTGATGCTGGCACATCTCTGACTTCAGCCCTCCTCTCGGAAGTGTGATGTTTTAAAAGAAACTGCTCTGAATAAAGTGAAAATATCAGGCTCCCTTATCCATGTGATGTTAAAATAAAGTCAACTCACAAGAGGAAAATCAGCCTTTTCATAACAAAATACCAAACAGGCCATTGGTCATGGATCATGTAGACAAAATTAGACTGATTCTTTTTTTTCCCTGGGTGGTGGTGGTTTTTACACTTCTGCCTTGACATGCAGAGTAAGGCTACACAATTCCAAAATTCAGTGCCACTATGATCCTTTAACCTTGTAACAACAAGAAAAATACTTTTCTGCTCACTTATCAGTATTGGGAAATCCTGATTCTGATATCCATTTTAGTATAAACTTTTCATTATTTTAATTGACTGTGAAATTATTACAAAATTTGGTAACTTTATACTTAAAGTAACATTAGGAATATTTCTGTCACATTTGATTTTTTTTCTCTCTCCCAATTTCTCCCTAAATATTTTCAGATAAATACGTTCAGATAAAATAAATTGTTCACATAAATACATTGTGTTTCTTACCTGTAGTTCCATACCGGTCATTAAGAAAGCTTGGACAGGTGGTCAGCCTGGTAGTGTAGTGGTTAATTTCACGTACTCTGCATTGGTGGCCCAGGGTTCACGGGTTCGGATCCTGGGTGCAGACCTACACACCACACATCAAACTATGCTGTAGCGGCATCCCACATAAAAAATGGAGGAAAGATTGGCACAGATGTTAGCTCAGCAGCAATCTTCCTCAAGCAAAAAGAAGAAGATTGACAACAGTTGTTACCTCAGGGCCAATCTTCCTCACCAAAAAGAAAAGAAAAAAAAGAAAAGAAAAGAAAAGCACACACGCTTAGACATTGACCAAAATAATGAAATAATATCTGCCCTGATTTGTAAGCACCTACTTTGTGTATGCCAATCTCTATGCAAAGTGTCTTACATACCTTAAATATAATCCTTAAATAACCCTCTGAAGAGTTTAATCCTTAAAAAAAACCTCCCCATTTTACAGATGAGGGCACAGTAGTTAAGTAACTTGCCCAAATCCTAGTACTGCAACAGAGTAGAGTTTGAAGCTGGTCCCAGCTAGCTTCCTTGTGGATGCTTTACCCCCTGCAACATGTTTGCTTCCTGGGCGAGTTGATTGTGTTTTCAGGAGGTCTTACCCCAATCTCCCTGCACCACAACAGCACACAGTGAATATTAGCTTTCTTATATTTTGTCCTTTTCACTCTGTCATTTCCACCAATGCAAGGAAAAGTTATAGCAGGATCTTATATGTGTGGCTATATCAGTCTGTGTCAGTCATGTGCTGCCACATGTAAAATAGATGTTATTTGACTTCAAAAAATTGTCATGGCACAGTTCTGAAGAAATCGATCTTTGGAAGTAGATAAGAGTGTATTTTAAAAACATGCGTTTGCTGCACTGTTTAATTTGTGTGTTTTTATAGCTGATGAAGAGTATGAAGACGGAATTGAAAGGACATGTGACACTCTCCTTATGTGCATTGTCACGGTCCTGAATCAGGGCCTCAGGAACGGCGGTGGTGTGGGAGACGTGCTGAGAAGGCCATCGAAAGATGTAAGCTGGAGAAAAAGTACTTTTTCAAAGAAGCACATAATCATTTTTTAATGTTTCTTAACAGCATTTACAATGTGTTTTTTGTTTTCAGGTACTATATTGTGTTGTTTGCTTTAAAAGTATGACAGTGACCGTTAAAACCAATTAATGGTACACTAGGAGTACGTAGAAATGGCTAATGTGCTAAAAATCTATGTATGTTAGTAGGGTTATGAAATTTTCCTAAGTTTGAACTGTGTATTGTATTATAGCAACAAAATCAGGACTACAGACTTCATAGAGGAATTGACTGTTATATCAACGACAGAAACTAGGCTGCCTCTTGTCTGTCAGGTTTCTCAGGCATGAAGGTTTACTCTTTGCCTCTGAAGAGGAATAGCCTTTGTTATTTATCCTTGAATATAAAATTTGAACATATTCTAACAAGATTTCATATATTAAAATAGCAAGGCCAAAAAAATTCTCATTAGCTGCAAAATCTCAGGTGCCAGGCTGGGAGCTTGAAAAATCTCGGTTCTTCATCAGGCCAGCTCCATCATGTCGTCAGTTCATCTAATATTTCCTCATCTATAAAAAAGCTAAACTACGTGATCTCTAATGCGTATTATAACACTGTTCATCAAATAGAAATAGCTTTAACTGTGTGTACTTGACTCTGAGCCTAAGAACAAAACCTGCTCCAGAAATTGACATATCATTAGGTCCTCTTCAACTCTCTAATCTCTGACTTTAGAATTGGTATTTGTCTATCTTTTGTGCAGCTTCTGGGATAAGGGCCCACTGCACCAAAATACATTTAGCAGAATGACATGGTAAAGTGGTTTTTAATAAAAGGTAAGTCCCTCCATTTTGGGGGGTGGGTTGCATAAGTCACCCACTTAAAGAAAACAAAGAGAGAAAGTGGATCTTAGTTTTCCAACTTCACGTACTGTTTATGTTCATTCAGCAAACATTTATTGAATATCTTTTCTGTGCTCGATGATATGCTAAATCAACATGGCTTGAAATTGCATGTGCAGGTATATATTGTATATTTTTAATTTTCATTTCAGGAACCCTTGTTTGCTGCCCGAGTGGTCTATGACCTTCTTTTTTATTTCATTGTTATCATTATCGTTCTTAACTTGATCTTTGGTGTTATCATTGATACTTTTGCTGATCTCAGAAGTGAAAAACAGAAAAAGGAAGAAATTCTAAAGACAACTTGCTTCATCTGTGGTAAGTGTTCCCAAGATACTAAAATAATAGATGAAAAAACTGCCCAGGATGAAGGAGGGGCTAGAATGATTTTTATTTGTCATGCTTTGGGAAAAATTATTTCAAAATGAAAGCTGGACAAAATTCAGATTATGTAACTGAGCATTGGACTGAGATTCTCTGTTCCATAAATAGGCAGAAGAATTACATCCCAGAGCTATCTTGTCGTTATTTCTGCAGTTTGTATGATTCTCTGACTATAGAATGTGTTGCAAAATGCCATAAGGTTCCACCAACTGGCAAACAGATTTTTAATCACAGTAACATATTGATTAAACAACAGAATGATTTTTATTTTATTTTGCTAGATTCTGAATTCACACATGATTTTTCCAGCAGCTTGAACTTCTACTTACTGACAACACTATGTTTTGGGTTCTGAGCTGTGCTTTCTCTCCGTTTGTACACTACCCTCACCCCACCACCACCACACTGTCCTCCTCTTGTCCTATCTTAGCTCCCTCAGGTCCACCTAACCTTCTCTTTGCCCTTGACATTCCCTTTTCTCTACCCTCTTCTGCATAAACCTCTGCCCTTTGTGGCTTTAGTTGTCTCTCTAGGTGGCCTAGTCACCCTAGAATCCATCCCCCTCCTTAACTAATCACTGACTCCAGGTTACATTCACCATCTATTTTTCCATGTTGGGCTGAAGAATCTTCTAGTAAAAGTCATAAAACAAGCATAAGGGCTTTACTACAGCATTATTCTATATAACCCAAATTGGGCCCTCAATAAATCCCATTCCCTCCTTGATTCACTTTTTGTCAACTGTCTCATTCCCCTCAATGGCTCTTCCAAATCTTTCTATCATTCCTCCAATAGTCGGAGGTGTACCAAGTAATAACCTGTAATAATGAGCTGTATTCCAAGGAAGAAAACCTGAATTAGACATGCCCTTCTTCAGGGTGTATAGAAATCTGTTGCAGAATACAAATACAATAAATATCATTGCTATCTAATGTGTTAAGGAAAATGACAGAGAAGTTCACAGGCTGATATGGGGGCAGGAGAGAGTCAGGAAAGTCTTGCTAGAGGACATGGTGATGGAGCTGATGGTAAAAGAGGGAAGAGAGGTAGCTATATCAAAGTGGCTAGAAGCAGAGTGGCCAGCATAAGGAAAGGCATGGAGGGAAGAACAGCCCAGGAGAGTCTTCTGTTACTGTAACCAGCTCAGTGATGTTGGAGCATAAATTTCAGAGGAGGACATGCCAAGAGAAGAGGTTGGCCAGATGATATGTGGTCTTCTATATTAAAAAGCTTGGGCTATGTCCTGTAGACTTATAGAACATGGTGAAGCATTAAAGAATTTTAAGTGGAGGAGGAAAGAGTCTAATTTTTCTTTTAGAGCACTATGGCAGCTATGGGAGGTTGTTCTTCAGAGGACAATACTGGAGGCACAGTAATCAGGTAGGAGGTTATTACTATAGTCCACGTGAAAGGTAATGAAACTTTGATCCAGGAAAGGTAGGATGACAGTATTAAGGGTAGAGGGCAGAGTCTTGAATTATTTAGAAAGTAATAAGTGTTGATGAGAATGTGGGAAAAAGGGAACTCTTGTGCACTGTTGGTGGGAATGTAAATTGGTGCAGCCACTGTGGAAGACAGTATGGAGGTTCCTTGAAAAATTAAAAATAGAACTCCTATACAATCCAGCAATTCTACTTCTGGGTATTTACCCAAAGAAAACAAAAACACTAATTTGAAAAGATACATGCACCCCTATGTTCATTGCAGCATTATTTACAATAGCCAAGACATGGAAGCAACTTAAGTATCCATTGATAGATGAATGAATAAAGAAGATGTGGTGTATATATATAAATACACACACATATGTAGAAATATTACTCATCCATAAAAAAGAATGAAATGTTGCCATTTGCAACAACATGGATGGACCTTGAGGACATTATGCTAAGTGAAATAGGTCAGACAAAGACAAATATTGTATGATTTCACTTATTTTGGAATCTAAAAACCGAAACAAATGAATGAACAAAACAAAAAAGAAACAAACTCATAGATTCAAAGAACAAACGGGTGGTTGCCAGAAAGGGGGTTGGGGGGACATTGGGCGACATAGGTGAAGGGGATTAAGAGGTACAAACTTCCAGTTATAAAATAAATAAATCACAGGGATTTAATGTACAGCATAGAGGATGTAGTCAATAATATTTTATAACTTTGTATGGTGACGAATGGTTACTAGACTTATCATGGTGATCATTTCGTAATGCATGTAAATGTCGAATCACTATGTTGTAACCTGAAACTAACATAACATATGTCAATTATACTTCAATTTAAAAAAAAGAATTTTTAAATCTCAGTGGTTAGGAATGGATATGAGAGATAAGTTGGATGCCTGGGTGGATGGTAGTATCAAGAGTTGAGTTTGAGAATAGAAGAAAAAAACAAATTTTAGATAGGCATATGCTAAGTTTGGCTTTGGAGTTATCGAAATTGAGGTGCATACTGAACACCCCAGTGGGATATGCCCAGCACAGTGGTCCACAGAGAATGAGTCTGCACTGGAGACAATAATTGAAGAATCCTCAGCCTGTATGCGGTGGTAAAAGCTGGAATGTGGAGAAAGATTTCTGAGTAAGAAGAGAAGATGGAGTTTAAGTGGAAAATATCAGCATGGAAGAGTTGAGAGAGACAGAGAATCACACACACACAAACCTGTCAGGCAGAATGGTGTGAGGAGCGCCAGGAATGTGTGGCACATGGAAGTGAGGAGAGAACACAGCCTTGGGAAGAAAGGGATTGATTATCAACTCTGCCCAAGCAGAGAAGGCCAGTAACATATGAACTAAAGTAGAGCCTTTGGATTTCTCATTTAGGAGGCTTTGGTGATTTTAGATAGTCATTCCCACAAGGATGAGGGCAGATACCAGATTGTACAATACTTGGGGGAGACTTGCTGGAAGGAAATGGGGCAAAAAGAAGAGTCTTCTCTTTATATGTCTAGAATACATGGAGGAAAGCAAGACTGACATGGAGCCTAGGAGGATGTCATACGATGATTTGAGGAAGAGAGCCATTGCATGGAAGGGTGTGAGTTCCACGGAAGAAAAAGATGCTGCCCTTGAAAATCTTCCCATGCATCTTAGGATCTTGCTTTTACACTGCTTCCTCTAAGCCCTTTTCTTTGCAATCATAATAACTGTTATGTCAGCACACTACCTCTGAAAAACAGGGTTCTTTGGAAGAATGTATCAGTAGGGTGTGAGCCTCATTCTAAGACATGGTCCTGTCTCCCATATTTTAGTAACAAAAAATGTGAACAGCAAAATAAGCCCATCACTTAACCACCCTTCCTGTTCCTCTAAGCTTTCCCTTCACTGTCCGAATTCTCTTTGGCCTTTCACAGTTCTTTAAAAAGCCTATAACTTATAAATTCCTTTAAACATCGCAATAACCCACATCACCAGATTGAAATGTTTTTCTCAAATCTGATCATTAGTTTCCTGCTGACCTTTCTTCTACCTCAGATTGCTTGTACTCTGGTTCCATCACAAGGTCCTATTTTTTCTCCCAATCCCTAAATAAAAGGTTCTGATTTTATCACTGACTCCTTATCTCTTCTCTCTGCCCTCCTCTTTAACGCCATTTTATGCAGACGATAGCCAAATATGCAACCATAGCCCCAACCTCTCTCCAGACTTGTCCTTTGTTTTCAGTTGTTGACTAACATTTAGAAAGACATGACTTCCTGGCAGCCACAGTTACTGTGTCTAGAAACCAGTTCATCATGCCTTTCCATCTCTTTCCTGTAACCCAGCAACCTATCCTGACTTCCATATTGCAATTAATGATATTCCACTGTGCCTTCAGGTATCTGGGCTGGGAAAACTCCTCCATTGTTTTTAGCATCTCCCTTTTGCTCTTCCAGGTGCACTAGTTACCTAATGTGTTAATCAATCTGCTTTCACAATCTCACTCGCTTCCTTTCCTTTATTCCCAGAGCCGCACCTGGTTTTTCACACTCACCCTGGCTCGCACCCCCAAATGACCTGCTCAGTGTTGCCAGACTAATTTTTCCACTTTGAATTAATCATTTTCTTACTCAAAAGGCTATCAATAGTATCACACAGTTTATAACTCTAAACCTCTAGTTTTCCTGGCGTGAAAGGTCCCCACAATTGGACCCCTTCTTTCTTTGCCTACCTTTGCACCTATTGTTCTCCTATTTATAGCTCCGGTTCCAGTCCAACTGCATTATTCATCTGTGACTTCTAGACTCTCCCTGTGTTCTAGTATGGTATTTCCATTTGGAATGCCAAAACTCCTAAGCTATTAAACTCTTGCCCTCTCTCTGAGGCCCAGATCTAAGGCCATTGTTCCGTGAAGGTTTCTCCCATCTTACTAACCAGAGCAAACATGTCTGCTCCTAAATTCCTGACACCGCTCTTAGCTATATGCTACTGTGCAGATCTTTTGCTGTCTTATCTCCTCTGCTAGATGCTATGTGCTGTCATATTGTAGAAAGTGCGTGAATGTAATAGTCAAATAGACATAAGTTTACAATGGTTCCACATCTAGGCTATGGGGTCTTGGCCAAGTTTCCTTTCACCTTGAACTGTTGTTCCCTCATCTGGAAAGTGGGGAATATAATGCCATGTTTGGGGGTTATAGTGAGCGTAAATGAGATTGTGTATATCAAAATGCCTAGCTCAATGCTTAGCTGACAGTAAGCCCTCAATATTTGTTAATTTCTCTTCTTTAACAGATACAGATCTATGTCTTGTCCATTTTTATGCTTCCATTGTATGTATTGTGTATCATTCATAAATATTTGCCTAATGAATGACTATCCAATAAGTCGGTTCCGAATTAACATTGTCTCTGTACTTAAGTGGTTTATAATCTATAAAAGGAAACTAAGGCTAGTAAGTACTAAATTGATACATACTGCAGACAGAAATCCTGGGTGCACTGATTGCAACTTATTCCAAATTTTGTCACATGCAGGGTATTGTTTCTGGGGGATGCACAAGCCCACAGGGATATAGGGTGATATATCGGGAGTCACAAGGAGATGTTAGGTCTACATGGTCTGTTTTCCAGAAGCTTCACATTTATTCAAAAATTTGAGGGCATTTAGGCAGTTTAACCTAAGAGTAAATTTAAATAGTATTTTTATATTAGAACAAATAGAATGTTGTAAAGTGGAACAAATTTAGTGTGAGCATTTAAAATAAAATAGAAACTTTTTTAAAATTGAAAAGTGGTCCCAGGCAATTGTAGCTGCTAATCCTTGCAACCTCAGCAGCATAAGCGTTCTCTACTCTGCGCTCAAAGGACCACATGTGCATTAGAAATATGTGAGAAGCATTATGATAATACATATCTAGATGTGCATTCGTTCCTGGAATCGCTTACCATATATAAGATCTAATACATACCATCTATATTATAAGAACTCAATTACAACAATGATTTAAACACTTGAAATATTTGGGAGTTGTACTAGTAGACTATAAAATAGTTGTGGTCGATCTAGAAATGGTTCTTGGAAGAGTTGGGTGTTAAGCTGTGATCCAAAGAGGGATATAGTATCGAATAACAGAGGGGAGAACTCCACAGTAGGAGAGAACTGGCTCCAGGAGCATTCCAAGTGACATCCACGGTAGCAACAGAGGAGGTAGGGTCTGTGACAGGCAATGAGAACGGATGCGACTTCTCTAGCTTTGAAGGCAATGACCAGACATTTGAGAGTTATGACTCAGAAAACAATTGCTAGTGATCCAGAAGGCAATCATGATAGAGTGATGATTAGCAGATGACAGAGCTGAAGCAATAAGCATAGAAATTGGCTCTGGTATCCATATTAATTATTAATTTTGAATTACCAGAGGCTAAAAGTCCAGTGAAAAGGAGATGTCAACAGACCAGGTGTGACAAAATAACAAAATGGAGAAAGGACTTAATATTAAGTCAGAATTCCTATCATAAGGATAGTTAAGTTCCTAGAATTAAAGATCTTTCTAGATGATGTATATTGTCAGAGACGGGCCTTCTATGTTCTTCTCTCAGCATACTAGTCCCTTATTAGCTGTATTTATGCATTAAAGTCAGTCATTCGTTTATTTGTTCAGCAATTACTTATTAAGCATCTGCTAGGTACCAGGATATTGCAGTGAACAAAAATAGACAAAAAATACTGCCAAGCTTATTGTCCAACATACATAGAATGTCAAATGGTGACAGAAAAATAAAGCAGAGAAGAAGAATGAGGATGCTTGGGTGATGGGTGGGTGTGTGCCCATCCTTAGTCATACTATGTGGGAAACACTGCATAATATACGGTCTTCTTTTTCCTGAAAAGTTTGTATTGAGCACACAAAGCTCCTCATATCCTTCCTTTCTTTCTCCCTTGGTCATCTCATCTCATCCAATGCCCTGGCTTACATTATTCATTTTGTGTCATTTATACTTGAATCAGTGTTTTTACATCTTGACCTTTCTGTTTGGAATTTCCAGCTTCCTACCTGATTTTCCCAACACTGGTGGTTCTTTAGGCATCTTAAACTCAACACCTCCCAAATCAAACATATCCTTCCTCCAAAATCTCTGCTTTCTCTTTTTTTTCTCCTGCTGTAGTGATATTATCATAAACTCAGTCATTCAAGTCAGAAAATTCTGAGTTATTCTCGATTCCTCCTAAATGTATACCTCTAATTGGACATCAAGCTCTCTTAAATTTTCATTCCAAAATTCCTCTTCAGTCTCTCATATTCATGTATTCAGTTATTCTGTCAACTTTAGTTGAATGCCTGCTGTTTTTCAGATGCTATGCCAGGTACTGGTACTACTAAAATAAACCAGACAATAAAGTGGTAGAGGCTAAGGTAGAAATAGACAAATTTTCACAGCAAAGTGCTGTGGGCACAGAGAGCATCAACTAACTGGCTGTGTCTGTGGGAGTCAGAGTAGCGGCAGTGGTTGAGCTGGGTCTTGAAGAAGGGATACCTGTAAGGCGGGAAAGAGACTAGATGGGGGCATAGAGTTCTCAAAGGACTTGGTGTGCTTGGAGAATGGTGAGAAAGTCAGAGTGACTACAAGAAATGTGCACAGAGTGGATTGTCAGTGCATGAGCCTGAGGATGACTTCAAGTTCCCTGGTTGACAGGGACTTCATTAACAGAGGCAAAGAAGGGCTAAAGAAACAAATTTTTGATGAGTTGTGTTTGACATGCCCACAAGCTATCCAGGAGGATTTATCCAGGCGGCAGCTGGAAATAGAAACTGAAGTTGAGAAGAAAGGTCAGTACTGGGGATAAAGATTGAGAAATCATTAGCATGAGGATGGTTGAAATCATGGGAATGAACAATAAAGTTTAGAGAGTGAGACCCAGTGAAGATGAAACACAACCAGTTCCCCTCTTTTACATTCCCCTCCACTGCCCTAGTCCCCTGATGTCCTCACCCTCAGCCTCTTCTCCTGACAGTCTTCCTCAAAATCCTGCCACAGGAAGTGACTTAAAGCACAGCTCTGTACCTGCTAGGCTTCACTCAAAAGTCTACAGAATAAAGTGCAGGCTCCTTGGCTTTGCGTTTCAAGCACTTCGTGATTTGTGCCTTGTCATCTCCATTTCTGAATGTTCTCTTCTGGCCACACCAGAGGAATTGACATGCCCACAGACAGGTCATCTGCTTTCATTTCTAGCTTTGCCATGCTATTTCATCTGCCCAGGAGGCAAAAGAACGTGGCTTTGGAGTCAGAAATTGACTCCACTGACATTTTCACTAACTAGAGGCGTTAACCTGGGCAATTAATTGAATCCCTCTGAATCTGTTTCCTCACATGCTAAAAGGTCAGATTGGATTATTGTAATTATAATAGTATATTTAGATATCTTTACAGTTGTCAATATAAATAGGTGTTCAATAAAAATTAAGTACCTTTTATTACCATTGATCCTTTCTCCACTTGCTATAATCATGTTTCATAGGCCAGACATTTAAAGCTTTACACCTCTTTTAAACCTTTAAAAATGTACCTAGTCAGAATTCATTTTGCCCTCCTTTATGCTTCCTTGGCAGTTTATACCTCTTCAGAATATAACACAAGTTGTCTGTTTCCTCTACCATATTCCAGATTAATAGATAGTAGATGCATTATTTTTATAGCCCTATGTACCTTGCAAAAGATAAGTAATTGAATTGAATTCTGGGAAAAATCTACTTCAACATTTTCTCTCTTTTTTTTCTTTTCTGTAATAGCTCTATTGAGATATAATTTACATACCTTACCACTCACCCATTTAGTGTGTACAATTCGGTGGTTTTTACTGTACTCAGAGTTGTGTATCCATCATCACAATCAATTTTAGAACATTTTCATTGCCCCCAAAAGAAACCTCATACCCTGTAGCCATCACCACTCCACACCCCCGTCAAACCTTTCATCCTCCTCAGCCCTAGGCAACCATTGATCTACTTTCTGTCTCTATAGATTTGCCCATCCTGGACATTTCATATAAATGGAATCATATAATACGTTTTGTTCTGTGTCTTGTTTCTTTCACTTAGGATGTTTTCAAGGTTCATCTTATAGCGTGTATCAGTACTTCTTTCCTTTGTATTGAAGAAAAATATCCATTGTATGACTATACCATATTTTGTTTAGCCTTTCATCAGTTGATGAACATTTGGGTTATTTCCACTTTTTGGTATTATGAATAATGCTACTGTGAACATTCACGTACATGTTTTTGTGTAGACATATGTTTTTATTTCTCTTGTTTATATACATAGGAGTGGAATTCTGGGTCATAGGGTAACTATATGTTTATGTAACCTTTTGAGAAATTGCCCAACTATTTTCCAAAGTTGCACTATTTTGTATTTCTACCAGTAGTGTATGAAGGTTCCAATTTATCCACACCATCACCCACACTTGTTGTTATCTGTTTTTGGTTATAGCCATCCTAATGGAATAATACTTCACTAGTGAAATGTTTTTAATTCATTCAATCAATATTTTATTCAGTGCCAACTATATACCAGGCACTGTTCTAAGCTATTGGGACCATTGGTAAAAAAAAGAGACAAATATATCTGCCCAGGGACAGGCAATAAATAATAAACATAATAAGTTTCTATGTAAGTTCCTGGATAAAATGGCATTCCTTTCTTCTGTGCTGATTAGCAGGCAGGATTTTTCTTGCACAGTTATTTTTACCTCTTTATCTTAAACTTGTAGTGCAGTTTAACTTAACAACTTTGATAGGGCGGTATTCAATCTGTTAGGAGTGGTAAGCACTAGAGGAAAAAGAGGCAGAAAGGGGAAGAGTGATTGAGAGTGTTGGCAAAAGGGAAGGGACAGATTATAGGATTAAATAGTGTGATCAAGTTAAGCCACATTGAGAAGGTGAGATTGGAGCAAAAGCTTGAAGGTGAGTGAGTTAGTCAAAGAGAGATCAGAGAGAAGAGTATTGTGGGCAGAGGAAACAAACAGTCCAAAGGCCCTGAAGCAGAGATCTCTGTGCAAGGAACAGTGAGGAGGCCAGTGTGGCTGGGTGAGAGTTAGCAAGGGAGAGGATAGTAGGGGACAAGGTTCCAGAGGCTATGGGGCCAAATCACTTAGGATTTAGTAAATAGCTATTGTGTGGGTCATGCTCATGCTCCACCACTTTTCATTGTTTATCTAAAATTCAGACTTACCTGGGTATCCTGTATTTTATCTGGCAACACTGCTTATAGACCATTGTAAGGACTTTGAGCTTTGTTCTGAGGAAGTGAGGAGCCACTACAGGGTTTGGAACAAAGGAGAGACACCGTCCTACTTAGGTTTTTAAAGGATCATTCTGCCTGCTGCGTTGAGAATAGGCCATAGAGAATAAAAGTGAAAACAGGGAGGCCTGAGAGGCTACTGAAGTCATCAGAAGAGAGATGATAATGGCTCAGACCAGGGTGGTAGCCATGGAGGTGGTAAGAAGTGATCAGATCTGGATATGTTTTGAAGGTAGAGCCAAAAGAATTTCAACGTGAATTGGATGTGATATGTGAGAGAGAGAAAGAGGATTCAAGGATGACTCCTAGACTTTTGGCTTGAACAACTGGAAGACTAGAGTTGTCATGGAATGAGAAGAGGACTGTGGGTGGAGCAGGTTTGGGGAAGAGGGTTAGATTTTATTTGAGGCCTGCTGAGATGATGATGATAGGTCAAATAAGATGAGGCAGAGCCATCAGCCAGCCAAATTTCATGGTATTTTCCATAAAAATATCCAATAATATAATTTAAAAGGTCACCCCTTCATAGGGGACAGATTTTTTGCTTATTGTACTATTTAAAACGTCTGAATGGTCAAATGGCCTTTTTTCTTTCTTTCTTTCTTTTCTTTTCGTTTTTTAAAAATATAATTAGGAAAAGAGTAGCCAGGATTGGAACCCAGTTTCCTGGGTTTTTTCCTCCAATATCTGAACTGGAAAACCAGACTGAATACCAACATGTCATTTTACTTGGCAGGCTAATTCATTTTTCCATAGATGTTTTTCTTCATCTCCATTCATTTCCTTTCATCCACTGTTCAACCTTTGAGAGAAAAGAATCTTACTACCCAGATCCTCTCTTCAGTCTCCTTCCAGAGGTTGAAAATGTGCCCTGGAAATTGAGCAGACCGTCCTCTCCCCAAAATGCCGGAACACAGCTGGACAAGTCTTTGAGTCCTTATTGCATTCAGAGCACAGATTGCTGTGCAGATTCACTTGCCTTTCACTGGTTTTGAAGAGATGACTTTCTCAGCTGCCTTCCCTCTTTTTTCTCAGTTTTCTGCATGAAATGACATTTGTTTTCCATCCTGATTAGCAAGCGTGCCTTTTCTTGCACAATCATTTCGACTTTCTTTTTCTTACACTTATCGTCCAGTTTAATTTGACAATTTTGATGTGGCTATGTTTAAAATTATGTGCAAATTTTACTTCTGTAATTGGACTGTGTGTTTCCAAGGATCCACGGGGAAAAAAATGTTAGTTGGGAAGAAATCTATAAACTATGGCCTTTTTTTCAGGAGGTCTTGTGTACTGTGTTGTTTTTAATCATAACATTTTAAATTGGCACACTCTCACAGAAAGCATTTTTTGCAATAATTATTATGTTTTGTTTTATGCTAAGAAGTGAATGCTGATTAAATGACAAATTACATACATTGGTGTTTCCTGTGTTTTGCAGGACTCGAGCGAGACAAATTTGATAATAAAACTGTTTCATTTGAGGAGCACATCAAGTCAGAACACAACATGTGGCATTATTTGTACTTCCTGGTCCTGGTGAAGGTTAAAGACCCAACTGAATACACTGGACCTGAAAGTTACGTGGCTCAAATGATTGTGGTGAGTGATCAGAGGGTTTTATTCTGGGACTCTTGCATTTCGTATGCTTTCTGCTTCTCTCCCCTACCCTTCTCTCAAAATATAAAGGTAATAGCAGTCATTGTGTTAACTTTTAAATAGAACTGTCAGTCACTGAGGAGCCCCTTTCTGGCCTCATCATTTGTTCCCAATGGACTTCTTGGTTATACAACCAAACCTAAGTCTCAAATACGCAGATGGTATTTTCTGAAGAATTTTCTGTGCAATGAATAGCACCATCTCGGTTATGTCTGTCATCTTCTGACCTCGTGCCTCCTGTCATTGTTGATGTCTCAATTCCTGAAATCTGGAACTTTCCCATTGGCAAATATGAACTGAAGATTCATACTTTAAGAAATTCCTTGCATTTCAGAAATCAAGCGTTTAAGAAATTAAACTGTGTTTGGGAAAAACATAAGGTTCGATCTCAGTGGGAGAGCACTGGCTTTCTGTCAGTATACACTTTGGATAGATTTACCAGTGTTGGCGATGGATTTGCACTGATCCACATCCAGTTGCTTATAACTCCTCACTAAGATCAGTAGCATTGTGCAGAGGGTGTGGCTGTCGATGATTCAGAGTTTCTTCTGTTTCAGAGAAGATTGAAACTAACTGGCTTAAGGAGAAGTCAAAGTTACAACTTTAGTGTATCCATGATAGATATTTAGTGAGTGAGTATCATGGCATCTGATACATATTCTTGCATTCTTACAATAAACATAGCTGTATATTGGATTTTCTTTTTCTCAAAAATCATCCTACAACATTGTGTTCACTGTTTGAGAATGAAGCCTTAGAAGAGTCATGGGCTTCCCTGCTCCTTGGTCCTAAGGATAACATTTAGTAAGCACCAAAGCCAAAGTGTCAGGAGAGCCAGGTAACAGTGGCTCTGTATCTTTCCCTTTGAGAGCTTATCATCTACTTAGGAAGACATAAACCATAATATAGAGAGCAACCAAAGAATATTTCAGAGGCTAACATATTAATAAGTTAATATTGTAATAGTTTACCTTACCTGACAATATGTGTGTGTTACAGGAGAGCTACATGTAAATTGAATTTTTATAGTTCAGTATTTTTCATGCTTTTTTGTTATTGACTTGCATCATACTATAAGGTGTTTTCTCTAAATTCTTCATATGACTGTGGGCAGAACCTAATATTCTTTCTTTTCCCTCATGTTTTCTTTTCTGCCCTCTCTCCTTTCTAAACTAGGAAGAAAGGTAATCATTATGAGAATATGCATTCATAGTCGTTATTTATACATTCTTGATCTCAAGATTCTCAGAGACTATTTGTGTGAAATATTTTGTCTCTGCTTGCTCGGGGGAAAAAGTATGTAAAGCAATACATTTAAAATGTGACCTCACATTGTTATATTTTTATCAAAGTTTGAGTAAATTTAATTAATATACATTTATTGGGCAGCCATTCTTGGACTAAAGGGTTTCAGGGAATACACTGAAGAGTTTGATACATTCCTTTTCTGCCAAGGAACACAGAGCTTAGTAAGAAGGAGTGGAGAATAAAAGCATAATAGGCTGAGCTCCCCAGGAGCGGAATAAATAAAAATCTGTGAAGGCTTACAGATGTAGAGAGACATCCAGCTGGGAGGTGGTGCAGGGGAACTGGGGTGTGTGTGTGTGTGTGTGTGTGTGTGTGTTGGGGGACAATCATCAGACAGGGTAGATGGGGGGGAGGGGGTGTCTGCTGGATTAAGAGTGAGTTCCTGTAAGAGTGAGCAGCCTGAACAAAGGCATAAAAGTGAGACTCTCAGACACTCTGGGGATCATTATTTGCCCAGTTTCACTGGCACATAGTTCACCTGTAAGGAAGCTCTGAGAGCTATGACAGAAAAAATAGATTGGACTTTTGAGCAGTACGTGTAGGCATTTGGACATTATTTCATCAGCAATGGGAAGCCATTGAAGGTTTTAACTAGAGAATGGTGTGGTCTATGCAGTTGTCAGGCAGTGGTGTGTAGGCTGGTTTGGTGAGGGGAAAGATGAAGTCAGAGGTGGGTTTTTGCATTTGATGAGATTAGGGGTGGGGGACATGGGACGGGGCAGGCAGGAGCAGGGGAGGTGGGAAGCTGTAAGATGAGCCAAAGATGCCTGGCCTTGTGACCCTGGTCTTTAGGAGAAAGGTGGTGTATCAGTTTCAGAAAGTCTCTTTGTTAGAAGAAGCTGGTCAGAGAAGAAGACTTGTTGATTTTGAAGTGAGACTGGAGGCCGAGTCATAGATAAGGAGGGACAATGTGGTGACCACAGCATGAGCCTTAGAGCCAAAAAGATCTAGGCTTAAATTTTGGCTCTATCACTTCTTTGCTGTGTGGTCTTAGATATCTTGATTGAGTCTTTGAACCTGCCTGAGACTCTGCCTCCTCATCTAAAAGGCAGAAAATTGGTGTAAGATGAGTGAGATGATGCGTATAAAGTGTGCAGCACAGTGTGGGTACTCAGTAATTGACAGTTTTCACTGTGACGGTCCACATGGAATGACAATTGAAACCATCAGATTAGAGGGAGGTGGGAGAGGGGAGAAAATGTAAAGAGAGAAGAGAAGAGAAAGCCAGAGACAGAACTTGGGGCATCCTCCATTTAGGAAAAAGAAGAAAGACGTAAAAGATGTACAAAAAGATGTAAAATAAGTAGAAAAGAAGCAATAAAAAGGGCAGAAGGAGAACCGGGAAGTGGAGTGTGTCAAAAGCCAAGTGATGAGCATTTCATTGTCAGAGTTCAACAGCATCAATTACTGCAAAGAGGCCATAAAGAAGAGACAAGTCAAAGCCTTTGGATTTTGTAGTAAAGAAATCATCAGGTGAGTTTTGCAATAAAGAGAAGACTGCTGTGAAAATGTTGACCCATCTTTAGCCTTAACATTAAACCAGCATTTTGCCAGGCACTTGTGTTTCAATGTTTAAGTATCCACGTACTTATCCTTATTTCTGCGCGTCCTCTTCTGTCAGAGATCTCTCCAGAACCATGACAGGAGGGAGAAAAGCTCACATGCTTATTCCAATGTGAAATGTCTCATTCTCATCCAAGCAGTGCACATCCAAGAGAATGGGCACCGTTCCTGAATTTTAATGGCCAGGAGAAGGAACAGTGATATTAAGCTTAGAACTGATGGAAACAGAAAGTCATTCACATGGAAGATGATTGTTCATTTACTCAGATAGCATTTTTGGAAATGCTTCTAAAAACCTGTAGCTGATGAACCTACTTCAGAAAATCTGCTATTCCAAGCTCTGTGGAGATTATGGCCTTGTAATCCTGAACTTGCGAGAGAGAGAAGATTTTAGAGCGTGGAGCAAGTTGAAGCATGTCTGTAGCCCAATTCAAAGACTGTATTTATTCTCTCTCCAACCCAGGGGTAACTACTCTTAACAGTTTGGTAGGAAACCTTCCAAATATTTTCCTACTATTTTTATTTTTGGACTTAAAGGTAGGTTCATTTACCAGTTGTTTGAAGTGCTGGTTTATCAATAGGGCCTTAGAAGAAGTTTTGAATTCTTCATGATTGATGTAGCTTTTATGCTCATGGATTTAAGCAGAAGAAAATAAGGAAGTTCCTCGTATTTGTGGACAAAACACTTCATCTGAATTCTACTGCGCTGTTTAAGTAAATCTCATTTGTACCTTGGGACCCTTAGCAAATGCCTTTTTTCTTCTGGTGAAATGAGAAAAAATAAGAATGTAACAAGTTTGGGGGATATACTTTTTCACTTTCAAGGCTTCAACTTTATTCTTTATTACCATGTCAAAAGGAATATTTATACAATATGCATTAAAACATACATTACAAATAAATTAATATATTGCTTCAAGGAGTTAAAATCTTAGGAAATATATTTGTGCCTCTGTATCTTTCCAGTAATAGGATCAAGATTCCAGAATATTAACAGAAACTTAAAACTTTCTTATCCCCGCCTCCAAACCTTAAACCAGGCTGTTTAAACATCCACTGTCTGAGTATCTGAATTAACACAAAGCATCTTCTGGATGTTAGGGGAGATCTGACTAGATCAAGATATTTAGGGAATATATTTTCTTCTGGCAGGCAAACCCTCATTTTTGATAAGGGAATTGGTGTTTTGCAGTCATATTTATTGGGAACAGAAAATGAGAAGGGAAAAGGAAGGACCATGCAGGAAAGTAAAAATAATGAAAGAGAATTCAGTAAACTAGAGGCAAGGGTATAAAGGGCAAATCCTCCAGCCTGTACTGGTTATGGCCTTTGAGCATCGCTAAGCCCTTTGCTTCTCCCATTACCCAAAGGATGATGACTGAGGAGGAACAAACAAAATAGAGATCATTAGAAAAAATACCCAAGGCTTTTAGATGTTTCTCTAACAATTTGGGGACATTTTCAGGTTTCCAGTGTTCATTTGCTGAGATATGTTTGGGGCCATTGGGGATATTTAGTAGTTAATTTGACAAACAGTGGGATCAAAATCAGAGGCACCTGGAAGAGCAGATACCGTGTGTCTTCAGAGAACTGCTGCCTCCCCCGTGTGTTCTGGTGTAGTGAGCTGCAACCAAGACCCTGGCTGGCCACCCCCATGACCATGGTTTTTTGGGGACCATTTCCTCAGTTTGGTGCATGGCACTGTTAAGCTTTTCTACTTATTTGACTCTTGACTAAAAAGTGTTCCTCGACATCACGGTAATGTCAGCTAGGACAATTTAACTCATGTTTTGGTTAACATAATAATTATCTGTCCTGACACAAAAAAATAATTGTAAGTTTCTTGAAGGTCACAACCAGGTATAGCATAGCTCTTTGTTCTGTGCAATACCAGGGCAGGTAATATCTGTAATATGTATTAAAAGCAATTTAATAAACATTGATTACCTCCTGTATGCTGGCAGCTGGGCTATGGGTTTGACATATAAGGATAAATACGAAATAGTTTCTTTCTTGAGGAAGCTCAAAATGTTTATTGAATGAATAAATAAAATAATGAGTGAATTAACAAATGAATGGTTTCTTCCTAGCCCTCTGGTAGTTGGACATAATTTACAGAAAGATACACCGACATAGCTGCAGGAGTTTGGAACGTGAGTTTCTCATTAGTGAAATGTCATCTTTCCCGTTTTAAAATTGGAAGATAAAGATGCAGCAGGAAGGGTTATGCCACCTGAACCAAGTATAATGAATGCAATATTAAAAATCGGGTGGCTGATTTGAGAGGCAAGGCAATTTAATCCCTCTGTCGTCTCTTTCACAGTATTTCTCGAGCCCAGCTCCTCCCACACATGCACAAATCCTCAGGGGTGTGCCTGAGGCTGCTCTCCTAGGAGACGGACAGGCGTATGCATTGGTGGATTTTTCAGCATAACTCACCCTTAAGAGTGAATTCTTGGGGCTGGCCCCATGGCCTACTGGTTAAGTTTGGTGTGCTCTGCTTCGGTGGCCTGCATTTGGTTCCAGGGCATGGACCTACACCACTTGTTGCTGGCCATGCTGTGGTAGCAACTGACATACAAAATAAGGGAGGAGGATTGGCATAAGATGTTAGCCCAGGGCGAATCTTCCTCAAGCAAAAAGAGGAGGATTGGCAACAGATGTTAGCTCAGGGCAAATCTTCCTCAGCAAAGAAAAGGAAAGAATGAATTCTTTCTTGCAATAATCTGTTAAGAGCTCAAAAAGAGAGTGATCGTCCTTTTAATGAGATAGAAAAGAAACCTAGTCACCCATACGGAAAGAAAAGAGCTAACAATTTTCCAGATGTTGTTTTGTATGTCTGGAACTCAAAATCAGTCTTGTTTAGTTAAACTGTATTTTCAAACAGTAACTGTTGGAGGGGGAGATGTTTGGGCTCATGAAAGACATCGAGTCTTCTGAGATTTATATACACCCCTCCTGCGTTAGCACCATTTGCCAACTTAATTTCTGCCTTATTGTTATGTGTCATAATTATGAGATTATATGTTCGGATTCTATTATTTCTAATTTATGCTAATTGTGTAATTGGATCTAATTAAGCCAATTCTGTAACTGCTCAGTCTTTGAAACCTATCTTAAAGACTTTAGAACTTAATAAGATACTTTTTTAAATGTTTACATTTTAAGGCAAGCCAAGGGGGTCTTTGCAGCTCACAATCCACAATTAAGGAGTAAATGTATACTGTACATTCAAGGAGGCACCACTTTCACTTTCCACATTTTAAGTCCAGACATGTGTCTTCAATTTAAGAGGGATCTTTTTCAATTCCCAACTCTGGATTTCACTGTCATTGTGGGATCTATCCTCTACATGGTTCGAATTTCCTATTTAGGATTCACGTGTAAGATCTATGAGTTACCACATTTTTGCATACATGTTAACATCTTTCTAATCCTCTTTTTAGCTTGTGAAATGGTGAGTACTTAACAGTGCCTCTGCACAGAGTCTTCATTAGTGCTGGAAGTGAGAGTAAAAGGATTTGCGTCCGATAGTATTTAAATGAAATTCATGGATGGAGGTGGGATGAGGCTAAAGACGAGGGCAGGTGAGGCGCTGACTCTGAGATGTCATTGACAGCTTCCGAAACTGATCAGAAACTGAATCTGGTGGTGTCCAGGTGGGTAGTCCTCAAAGTTAAAGAAGCCAAAAGTGGCGTTTGTTAGTGCTTTTAATGAGTGTTTAAGGAGAAGCTGGGCATAAAGGAATAAACCTGGGCATTAGGCTCTGAAGTTTGACTTCTTAGGATTTTCATTTGAAAGATTGGTGACTTTGCTTATCTCCTCTGCACTTCACTTTACCCTTCGATGAAATAAATATAATCAGCCAGTCAGCACTCAGAATAGAAGCAGCTGACCAGCACCTGGATCCTGGAGGCCTCCTGCTGTGCTGGCCCTGTCCCTTTAGTTGCTGGGTCATGGGGAGCAGGAAAGGGCTGGGATCTCAGGGGGAGAACCTGGGCAGAGAAGGCTGTAGCACCATCGGAGGAGGAGGGTATTTAGAGGGCTTGGGACCATGGCTGATTTGGCAACTGGGAAATACTGCAATAGTTTTAGCAACTAGTATAGCCATATCTATGGCCCTGGATATAAGAAGACTTTCCTTGCAGAGTTGCTATGAGGAATAAATAAAATCATGCATATGGACACCACTGCCACTAAGATAACTGACATTTGATGCTTTCTGACTGTGTGCAGGTGCTGTGCTAAGTGTTTGACGTACGTGATCTCTTTTAACGCCTTATAACAACCATGTAGGCAGTTGGCTATTATTATCCTCATTCTACACATGAGAAAACTGAGCCTTAGAGAGGACTGGTAACTGGCCTGAAGTTACACAGCTGGTGAAGAGGGATGCTGTGTCCTTTATTGTGCCAGGCACATGCAAGTGGTCAATACAAGTCCCATGATGATTTGAAGCTGTACGATATATAAAGCTGGCAGCAGTGGTTCCTTCGAGAGCAGGCCAGGCTAGCTGTATCCTGCGCTCTCAGCAGCATATCTCATGCTCCACAGAAGAGGGACTGTAAACATGCAGACCAGGGCAGGGCGGAGACCTGGCTGGGAGACAGGAAGTCAGCTGACAACCCTACAATGGCAGGAAGGCCCGAGAGGAATTCAAATAGGAAAAATGTACTCATTCAGAGCTGGTTGGCGACTGCAAGCTTCCTACAAAGATTAGAAGTATCACAATTACAATTATTACAATTGCAGGCAAGAAAGACGGAGGCTGCAGGATGTTTCCATTTAATTTGACAAGCATTTGCCGGGGAACACTACGCACGAGGCACTGATAGAAATAAGAATAAAACATCGTCACTGCCCTCACAGAACCATAATTTAATAGAAAGGACAGGTCTATTCACCAGAAATGATAGTGCAAATCAGAACTCTCATGAGACATATAATAGACGCACAAACACACAGCAGCTGGGGAAATCTTAAAACAAATTACACAGTTAGACCCCTGCCTAAAACCCTTCGGTAGCACTTAGCATAAAATCCAGACTCTTTTCCGCAGCCTTCTTATACAGCCTGGCCCCAGCCTACTCCACCAGTCTCGTTTCATCCCTCCTTCTATAGCCAACCACAGTACAACCACATTGGCCCTTTTCTTTTTCTCGAAAATCCATGCTTTTTCCCTGGTCAGAGCCTTGGCGTGTGGGTGCCTGTGTGTGCAGTGTTGTGCCCCAGCTCTTTCTATGCCTGGCACCTTCCTTGACATCCGCATTCCAGTTACTTTCTATCCTATCACCCTTTAGAGCATGTACATTAGTCTGACCTAATATGGTTTTCATACTTACTGACATACTGATTCCTCTCCACTATGACTGAGGCATTTATATGTCTGTTTGTTTACTGCTGTGTTCCCAGCACTAGGTTAATGCCCAACACAGAGTAGGCACTCAGCATAGATTTGCTAAACAACGTGAATAAGACCTGGAGCCAGTGGAGCCCAGATGACAGGACACTTCTTTCTGGCTTCAGGGACTAGGGACAATTACATGGAGAAGATTATGAGGAGCGTGTGACCTTAAAAAATCAGGAGGATTTTGTCAGAAGGGATGGAGGGGAATACATTCCAGGCAAAGTGTGTGTCTTAAAGAGAGAAGGAGAACAGAGAAAAAGAAGGGAGACTAATTAAGTTTATCATATGTGCTAGCAGCTTTGCATGTTGTCTTATTTAATTATACCCACTCTATGTAAATTGAGGCTCAGAGAAGTTTATTACTTATCCAAGGAGCTCAGCAAATAAGTGCTTGAATCAGATCCAAACACAGTTTTTTCTGGGGCCAACGTCTATGATTTTACCTCTAGCCATGCCTTCTCCTGGTGAAGAAACAGGTAAAACTTGACCAAGATCAAATATATGTAAGCCAAGTGTTGGAGAAAAGGTAAGGGAAGAAACCCAAAACCCAAAGACATCCTCTGGAGGGAGGAATGCTCTTTCTGCTTCTCCAATATTTTAAGGAATTAGAATTCTTCATTTCTAAACTACAACAATTGAGGTATGATCCAAAATGCCTTGAAAATGCAGACCAATAAATCATTTTCCATCAGTTAAAAATTTCTTCATCCAACAAACACAGGTTGAGTGCTTATCATGCTTCAGGCACTGGGCTTCTAGGGATTCAGGCTGAGGCAGATACTGTAGCTTCCTTCGGGAAGCTTTGGTGAAATACAGGAGACAGAGAAATCAAATAAAGGAGTGGGGATGGCACAGCGCAGCAGCGGAGCTCGCTGCAGAGCCGACAGCCTGGGAAGGGAGGCCTCACGAGGTCACGCCTGGATGCTTGAGTGAGTCAGGTAAATGAGACGGAGCAGGTGGAGGGAGCAGTTTGGCCTGCCTAGAGAAAGAGTGAGGTTATCCAGAAAGGCAGGAGGTAAAGCGCTAACCGGGAGCCAGATCATAAGGGCCTCGCGTGCATGGAAGTTTTGGCTTTACCTTGTAAGCTAAAGGAAGCCTCTCAGAGATGTTGAACCAAAGAGACAAGGTCAGATGTGTATTTCAGAAAGCATGTTCCATGGCAGTGTAACAAATGGATTCAGGGGGGCCATCCTGGAGCAAGAAAAAGACAGGGAGAAATATTTCATTACCCAGTATCAATGATGAGAGTTGATATGAAATACCACTGGAGAGCAAGAAGAAATGATGGATATGAAAAGATCAGGTAGAGGACTTACTGAAGGCAAGGGGAAGGTGGTTTAGGTATCTGACCTTGGATAGTTGGGGGTGGTGGGTTGAGCAGTGGGGGTCAACCTAAATCCTAGGGGCTCCACAAGAGTCAGCTGAGGAGAGGTGATGCTCTCAGTTTGCCTCACAGTATCTAAGTGTGTAGGTCCAATCTGGGTGACCAAGTGCATATGTCCAATAGGAAACTGAAGACATGGGTCTGCAATTCCAAGGAGAAGTTAGAAAAGATAAACTACCACAAGGGTAAGATTCAGTCTCTTTTGTTCACTAGGGTATCCCAGGAGCATAGAACAGTGCCTGGTATATAGGGGACATTCAAAAAAGATTTGTCAAGTGAGCATAAAGATTTATGAGTCACTGGAGTCTACTTGATAGTTGAAGTCACAGATGTGGATGAGGCCGTCCAAGGAGGAGTGTATAGAGGGAGTAGTAAATCTGGGAAAGCATGCCCTTAGATGGAAGGACACATAGTATTTTAATAGTAATAACAATTAATGATATTAATAATAATGCCAATAATTTACCACTCAGATTTTAAGTAGAAAGTAGAACTTTTTCTCATCAAAAAGTAGAACCAGAAAGGAGAAAAACCATTTTCATAGGAAGGCTCTGAAAGAGGATTTTAGCTTTCCATCAGCCAGTGAACCCAGAAGTGTTTTGATCAGTTTGTGGATATCTTGTGACCCAACTTGATTAATAAGTTTTAGTGTAGAATTATGCTGCAAACCCAAATATCTAGAGCAAAATGGTTTGGATTTTGTTCAATATATAGAAGCCTCTTTGAAATAGTGACCCAACCTAAGTAATTTATTTTAAAATTATAACGGGATGTTCACGTCTCTGATTCTCATAACCTTAATAAAAAGATTTCTTCCTGCTGTGCCGAGGAAAATTCTTGTTTCCCAGTTCTAGTCATTACCGTAAGATCTTGTTCAATTCTCAGTTGGCTTTCTGGAATAATAATGTCCACATTGTTAGGACTGATATATTTTACTCAGAAATTCTGGCTTTCTTCCAGAGAGTAACAGATGCCATCAAAATGTAAGTTGTGGGAATGAGAACTATATACCGTAAAGCCACACGACTTCTGTCTTAATGGTTTTTAATAGACTAGCATAACCCGTGCCATATCATGAGTAATTAGTTAAGATAGCAATTAGGCTGAAACGCTATTCTTATGTTAGGTAAGGTTATCAGGCAAGCTAATTTCCATTGGCTTTTGGACTAGTTTTATCTAAGGGAATTCCTGAAAAATAATTGCTGAATTTTACAAAAGTGATTCAGCACTTGTATTTCAAAGATTAGTCATTAATGTCATGTTAGAGGAATCAGTTACCTTTATGGGGATTTAGAGATCAAGGTGTTTTGAAATAATAGCATCGGAGATAAGCTACCCCAGCTCTGAGGCTGTTTCCTCATCTGTAAATGGGGATAACTCCTCCTTTTTACTAGGATTCCTGTATGGATTAAACAAAATCACACCTATCCTAGTGCCTAACATGGAGTCTGACTCCTAGTTATTGCTCAACAAATGTTTGATCGTTCCACTTCTACTTAAAATATTTGGCTACTTAAAATAGTCTCGTTAAATTTAAATACCACTTTGCAGATTCAGAGCATTCTTCAGCCCTTAAGTGTTCAAACACTTTACTGATTCTGCATAGTGTTCCTCTTCATGGTTAGGCAATGGTCAACTTTCATTTGTCCAGTAAATTCTTACTACCTCCCGTATCCTAGGCACCATGCTAGCCCCTGGAAAGAGGGGCAGAGGAGATCAAGACAGGCATGGCCTGTCACAGAGTTTTCTGTTTAGAGCTTTTGTTCAACCAAAAGTCAGGAGCTCACTTAAACATTTGAATTCCTTGAACCGTTGAATCCACTTGAATTTCACAAGTGATATTAGGACAGATTTTACCACAAAGAGGTATGACGTGATGCCATCAGGAGTGTCCCAGAGAGGACACGGGGGCAGAGCTATGGTGAAGGGGAGTGGTGGGAGGTGCCATGGAGTCAGAGCAAAGATTCTACAGGAACAGCTTTTATCTGGCTTACTTAAATGTTCACCTTGGGCGATGACGGGGGCGAGCTTTGCCTTTTTCTCGGCTATATGATGGGAGCAACAAAGGAAGTCAATTTCATTTTCCAAAGAGTCCATTTTAAGCTTCTTCAAGTGAAGAACTTGCAGTACTTTTCAGTCATGTAATCACCTTTTTCATTTTTTCCAACATTTGAAGAAGTTTCAGTAGAAAGCACATGTTTTGCTTTAGAAAGACTATTCTGGCTTTCTAAGTTTCCTTCTGCATTGGTGTTCTACTGTCATTATTAACTCCTAAGAAAGGTTTCCAAATGTTTGTGTTATTCTGTGAGACTACTGATTAGCATTTCAAACATGACTGACATAAAAAAACACCAGTTCACCCGAGTCTGAAATTCAAAAATAGCTGAATAAAGAGATAATTACCCAGAGTTTTTGTCTGGCTATCTGGGTGCCAAGCGGTGCTATAAAGGCCCTGCTTCCACCTGTGACTTTGAGAAGAGACTTCCGCGCACATCAATTCCTCATTCGCAATGAGAAGCTAAATGGTTTCCAAAGTTTCTTCTATCCTCGTTCTAAAATTCTAACAACTTCTATATTTAAAATATTTCTTTATGTGAAATTTTGAGGATGTTAACGTTGGTTTATATTATACACTGAAAGTAATTGTGGCAGGAGTTCTGGAGCGGTCAGAATTTGACTGCTTCCATTTTATTTCCTGGGAGGTCATGTATGAATTGAGACCCCTCCCTCATCCCTGGCTGCAGTCTGGCTGTTAAATCCCAATGGTCTGCTGTCCACATGATTACACCTGCGTGCTGCCGGCCTTCTCCATAGGACAACACTGATTAGGGACCAGCCCACGGGTTTTCTTCTAAGACCTGGAGCCTAACCTTCTGAGAGAAAATTAAACTGTGATTCTGGCAGGGCTTGGGAAATTTCCATTGTCTCAGGCTGCACCTGTGCTGCAGGGCCCTCGAGAATTCCTACCTCCTGAGCTGAGGGCCTCGTATCATTTGGAAGGACTAAATCCAGTTAGAAATATCATTTTAGAAGACAAAGACATGGTGCCAACAGATATATAATAAGATAACTCATTTTATCAGGGGATGATAAAATTTATTCTTACTTGAGAGCATCATGTTTTCCTCACTTTGTTTTCTAGCATATAACTCACTTGTGCGCAAGTAACGGAGAATGAAATAAGAGTGTGGAGTGTTGAAAGGGTGTTAGGGGAAGCGTGCTGTGTGAGAGAGAGAAAGACACGGCATGGCAGAGTGCTTTAGACACTGACTGGGGGACTTTGGCAGGCTTGGCAGGTCATTTAACTTCCCTATAATCTCAGTTTCTTCAACTGTAAAATGGGTAAACATCCCCACCTATGTGGTTTTTATGAAGATTAAACAAACTATTTTTTTTTTTTGAGGAAGATTAGCCCTGAGCTAACTGCTGCCAGTCCTCTTCTTTTTGCTGAGGAAGACTGGCCCTGAGCTAACATCTGTGCCCATCTTCCTCTACTTTATATAAACAAACTAATATTTATGCAGTAACTGATGCATTATAAATGTCACATTAAATTTTAAAATGCATATGAGTGTTTGAGGATCATTATGACATTTTGGGGCTCCAGAAATTATTCTTTATTCAACATCTCTTATTTAGCACCTACCATGTCTGTAGCAATGGATTAGAGACTGTAGGGGGCACAAATAAAGGACAAATAAATTCTCAGCCTTCAGGAATCTTGGGCCTAATTGGGAGGGCATAATATCTGATTGTGAAGGTCAGATGATAACACCAGGCAGGAACATTTGTTGAGCTACAGATGGGAGCTATCCTGCAGGTTGGGGAGAGGATGCTGTGTATAAAGGACAAAAGCAGATTTGAGTAATTGATATCAAAGCATAGGTGGGCCCACCTGCCTGGATTAGGTTGGGGCTAAATGGTGGCAGTAATTAGTTGCTCAGGGTAAACAGTTTCTGCTTGATCCCAAGAATAAAGGAGAGACATTGACGATTTTTAGGTAAAATTATATAGCTTTTTTTAATGGGCTTTTTAATGAAATGTCATATAGTCCGTAGTAGGCGATAATGAAAGGGCAAGGGGCTGGAGAAAGGGAAACCAGTGACTGTTGCACTAATGGAAAATGTGATGGAAGGAACCTAGAATAGAAAGGAAGGGATGGGGGTGGCAGAATGAAGATTTGACTAAGAACGAGGATGGGCTGTTGTCGTCGTTCCACTGCCCATGAACTAGGCTGGCTTGCCCTGGCACCTGCGTCTCACCCTGGGCCCAGCCTCCCTGGTTTTCTTTCTGAGGTTTTCAGTTCTCCCAGCCTTGTCTCCTGCTGTTCCCTTCACCTGGAATACTTATCATCAGAAACTACAGTCCTCCATTCCTGGACACCCCACTGTGTGGGGGCCTGGGGTCCCTCTGGAAGAACACCTTGTCATATTTTACCCAAAGCCCTCACCACTATTTGAAATTATTTGCCTGTGAATTCGTTAACTTTTTTTTCATTTGTCTTTGTTTCCCTGGGAACTGGACTCTTGATTGTCTGGTCACTGTTTCCCCAGTACCAAGAACAATTTCTGGAATAAAAAGGCTCTCAACAAATATCTATTGAATAAATAAATGAAATAACTGATCTCTGAAGTCTGTCCAGCCTAATTTTTGACTCCCTGATTCCACATGAAAGATAAAATAAGAATACTGTTTTCTGACAGTGGATTTAGGAGAAAGGAAAGAAGATTAAGGTTTCAAATTTGGGTAACTAGAATAGTACTTTTTTGACAGAAATATCAGTACTTAACCCCTCCCCCAAAACATTGAGGGAAACAGTAATTTTGGGTGCCAGCTCATTCCACATATGGTGACACTGGGCCAGCCAGAGAGCAATGATTCCATGGTTCCTGGAGATCACAAAACTGGGGTTCAGGAGAGAAGACTGACCAAAATTAAAGATAGTTTTGGAAATCATATAGAAGATCTATGTTTGCTACCTGGTGATAACAAAGATCAATTTATTTAAAACTATTACTGGAGCTATTGATATTCAAATGAAAATTCTACATGGGGGAAAATAACCTAAAGAAAAATGGTAAGAGCTTTTAGCCTGGTAAATCAATTTTAACGTGTAATATTTACATGGATTTGCTCACCATTTAGGGCAGAGTAGTGGTCACTTCCCACTAGGACCTAGCTGTGGATACATCATTCTCCCCAGGTCCATTCTGTCTTGTGCAGTGATGGTGACCTGGGATGCTATCCTGACACCAACTGGTACACTGTAATAAAATTCTGAGCTAACTACCCAGAGTTAGCTCAGACCCCACAAGTTAGAGGCCATGGTCTCAAACAAGACTGCCTTTACTTCAGATGCCAGAAGCACTTTGAGTGTCCCCAGGCCACCTGCACTTCTGACAAACGGGCTACAAATTCAGGGTTTCTCATGACGCCTTCGGGTTTGATAGTTCACTAGGATGATGCACAAAACTCAGAGAAGCCTTACACTCACAATTATAGTTTTATTATAAAGGATACAGATCGGGAACATCCAAGTGAGATCTGTGTGGGTTTCAAACACAGTGCTTCTGTACCCTCTTTCTGGAACAAAGTATATCATCCTCCTGGCACAGCGATGTGTTCACCTAGCAGGAAGCTCCACTGAGCTTCAATGTCCAGAAGTTTTATTGGGGTTTCATTACATAGGCATGATTGACTTAATCACTTGCCACACAATTGAACTCAATCTCTAGCCCCCTTCCCCTCCCTTGTGGCTGGGCTGACTCAAAGCCCAAACCCTCTAATGATATGGGTGGTCTTCCTGGTGACCAGCCCCCATCCTGAGTCATCTCGTCTCTTAACATAAACTCAGGTGTGATCTAAGAGGTTCACCAATAACAAAGACACTCCTAACCCTCAGGAAATTCCAAGGGTTTTAGAATCTCCCTCTCTAGAATCAGGAAAAAGACAAGTCACATTCTTTATTATACAGCAAATGTACTCCCCATTTTCTCTACTTGCTTTTGTTGCTTTCTTTTTTAGTCACTTAATTGGAAAGGAACTTTAAACCCTAACTAGAAGTTAGGGTTCCTCATTCCTTTATCTCTGCTATACGCAACATACGCTCCATCAAATGTCTTATCTGCACTATCTAGTGAGAAAAAAGTGTATCTACTACCTCCTAGAACTCCCACCACTCTAGTCCAGATAACCTTCAGCTCTCACCTGGTGTGCTGAAGGTGCCACTAAACTGGTCTTTCTGCTTCCATACTTGCCCTTCTACTGATTATTGCTCTGAGAACAAAGGGATAAATTTTAAATGTAGATCAGAATATGTCACTCCCCTGCTCAGAACCTCCACTGGCTTCCTAGTACCCAGTGAAATTCAGACTCCTTGTCCAGGCCTGTCCGCTCTGACACCTGCCGTCCTCTGCCCCTCCCTCATTCATCAGCTCCAGCCACACTGACCTTGCTGTTCCCACTCTATGCCACACCTGTTTCTACCTGAGGGCCTTTGTGTTTGTTCTTCTCTGGGCCTGCCACAGTCTACTTATTCTTTCACATCCTACATGTCTCTACTTAAATGTCACCACTTCAGGGAGGCTTCCTCTGGTCGCCTTTTCAAAGAGGGTCCCTTCTCCTGACTATATCACTCTTAATCCTCTTACCCTGCCTGTTTATTTCCCCCAAACACTTATTGCCATCTGACATCATGTTGTATATTTATTTATTTTTATTGTGTGTTTCCCTCTTTTGAATGTAATCTGCCTTAGGGCAACACCTTTGTTTTGCTTACTGCTGTATCCTCAGGACTTAGAGGAGAGGAGTGGCTGGCACATGGTAGGTGCTTAGTAAGTATTTGCTGGATGAATGGATCACTGGATAGACAGACAAATGAACAAGAAATAAGTAATGATATATCTTTAGTGATTTAGCTTAGCCTCCTCATAATGCAGATGATGGCTAGTAAGCAAAAGGTGTAGTATGAAGAGCACAAGTCTTCAACTGTCTGAGTCCACATCTCAGCTTGGCTGCTTCCTAGCTGTGTGACTTTGGGCAATTCACTTAACCTCTCTGCCTCACTGTCCTCATCTGTTAAAAAAGAAAAATAAAATATTATTTACCTTAATAACACTTGTTTGAAGTCCTCTAGTAATGAGGAACTTGATCCTTCCCAATACTTACAACTCTTCAATTTACACACATTCAAGTGGAACCTCTCATCAGAAAATCCAACAGAGCTAAAATTGACCTCTTGGACCTGGAAGACTGAGTTAGAAACTAAGAGACACAAGAGGACTTGGCCAAGTTATTTAACCTCCTCTTACTTCCTTTTGTGAAAAACAAAGATGTTGAATTAAGTCTATCAAAAGACCCTTCAAGCTCTGATATTCTGTGATTGTATAATCAAAACCACAAGTCTGGACCACTCGGAACATAGAGGTTGATAAGAGAATCATATACCAACCTTGAAGAAAAGCCATGGAGCTGTCTTCTTTTTTTCTTTTTCTTTTTCTTTTTTTTTTTTGAGGAAGATTAGCCCTGAGCTAACATCCATGCCCATCTTCCTCTACATTATATGTGGGATGCCTACCACAGCATGGCTTGATAAGCAGTGCATAGGTCTGCGCCCCAGATTGGAACCCATGAACCCTGGGCCACTGAAGCAGAGTGCAGGAACTTAACTGCTGTGCCACCAGGCTGGCCTCCAAGGAGCTCTCTTCTTTATAAGGTTCTGTGCATTCAAATGGGCACCAAGTAATCCTACGGTGTCAACTAAATTTACTTTGCAGGACATAGCTGGTCACTGAAGATCACGGTTCAGTTATTTACGATTAGGTTGCCGGCTCTGGTCTACAGAGGGCAGTGGCAAAGAAAATGGAGTTGCAGCTGGAGTCAGATTTAGGTCAACAACCCATGTCAGCGATCTCTTTTCTCTCTTACTCTTTCTTTAATACGGTACTACCTAAGAAGGAATAGAAATTAGTTTATATCATTAATGAAAGACAGGGCACTATCTAAGGAGAATCAGATAGAAACATGGGCTAAAAACAAATGAGTGCAATTTCTCCATCTGGCAACATGCAAATTATTTGATCTGTTCATATCTTAGTAACACAGCGAGTCTTCCCAAAATAATTTGTCCCTACTGCTCATTTTTATTTTTTCCAAGTATGTGTAGTTTGGTTCTATTGTCAGATTTCTCCTCTTCCTATAACTTCATTGTTTCATTAATCTTCCATATCTGCATTATGAGTTTTTGTCAGATTTTTATATTCAGTTGCAAACCTGCTTTGTGAAATCTTCTTTCCTATCCTCATGTTTGCGTCTCTCTCTTCTTCTCAGTGGTTTGGTGGATGTGAATGTAATAGAAGTTAAGAGTACATCATCTTTAATAAAGGAGAAAATACAGAGTATGTAGAAATGGGGTGAGCTATAGAGAAAGAAATCAATCAAGTTGACAAATTGCATCCATGGGACAAAGTGCAAAATGCTCGTTTCATGAAGTATTTATTGAACAAGTTTATGGAGAAGATGGTTAAAATGTATACAGAAAAGTAAGGAACCATTTTGTTCAGTTTAAATGACATTCATGTATTTTTTACATTATGAAATCTTTCAGTATTTCCAACAATCCTTGATATAGTATTTTATACAATTGCTTCAAAGGGCCTTCAGAGATAAAAGTATATATCGAGGGTTGTAAATTGGGTACATCCATTCTATATATAATAGAAGCCTCTACATTCACTCCACGGTATTCAGTAGATCCAGAATTGCATTATGGCTTGGGGATTTGGGGGAAGTTGAGGTTTTGAATACTCCTCAAAGCTCACAGTTAACTGTCATTGTTTTTAATCAATCCTAGTTCAAATGGCACGTGGGTGATTTTCTGTAGGACCAAGTAGTCGTCTTACGTTCCTTCTGTTCACTGTGGAAAAGAAGTCATAATGTTGACTTTATAGAGCCAGAAAATTTATTCTTCCAAAATTAGCAAAAATGACAAAATTACTTTTCTTTCCTTCCGGTTGTTAGAACTATCAATATAGGCATCCTTTCTAGAAGAGACTGCTCAACAGATTGTTTTTCTTGTTGTTTCTCAAAAGGAAACATTCAAGCAAAGTACACTCTCTCAGATAAGTGGTTGCTTCCCTTCTGTGATGGATGTGAATGGGGGTAGACAACAGGAGGAGGAATAGTCTCATAAAAACTTGCATTCTCTTTAGAGTTCTTATCCTGAAAGAAATCCTAAAACAATAGTGGAAAAGAACATGGTATATTGTATTTGAGTTATTCCAACAGCAACGAAAGAATATATTTTATTTGGAAGATAGAGCAGAAATAGGGCTGTAGTTGGGCAATTCCTGATAAAGACATCCCTGCTAATGAAAAATATAATCTGAATCCACTTTCTGTAAAAGAGATATCTAATAAACATCAAAATATCATACTAAAATTAGCAAAAAGAATTGTCAACAAAGGCTTTATTAAAAAACAGTTACTGGGCCAGCCTGGTGGCATAGTGGTTAAGTTTGCGAGCTCCACTTCGCGGCCCGGGGTTTGCGGGTTCAGATCCTGATGCAGACCTACACACCGCTCGTCAAGCCATGCTATGGTGGCATCTTACATACAAAAATAGAGGAAGATTGGCAACAGATGTTAGCTCAGGGACACTCTTCCTGACAAAAAGCAGTTGCAACGGGGTGTGAAATTGTAGTTAAAACTCACATAGCCCCTATTACTTGTTTGCAATTTAGTTGGATTTTCTTGTTTCCCCCTCCTGTTGCTGTAATTAGCCATTAAGCTAGGAGAAACTGCATTTTCTGCATCATACAGGCAGTGTCTTTAAAGTTTGCAAAGAGAGCAAGGGAAGCAGGCTAAACCATTTCATGAAGAGACCAACTAATGTAGGAAAATAAGAATATTTGTTGCGTAATCACTAAAAACTTGTCACCAAGCAGAAGAGGATATTTAACTGGTAATTAATTTAAAGTAGATTTCTCTTCTGGTGTCTTTTTAAAGAAATCCTATGTATTATTTTTATTTTCTAGTTTAAAATAATTTATAGTTTTCATAGTAAATTGGACAATGTGCAAGAATAATATTATGTTACCTAAAAATACGCAAGTCAGAATTGGTTTCATGGAGGCACCAGCTGTGAGACCAGTGTGTGTGGGAGAATTTCCCCTTGCACATTCACTGACTATTGTGTCTGAACACCTTAACTGCCCTCATCATTTGACATTGTCTTAATTAGACAGAATTGTTTTGTTTTGTTTTTTTGGTGAGGAAGATTGGCCCTGAGCTAACATCTGTGCCAATCTTCCTCTATTTTATATGTGGGACACTGCCACAGCATGGCTTGATGAGCAGTGTATAGGTCCATGCCTGGGATCTGAACCTGCGAACCCCAGGTCACTGAAGCAGAGTGTGTGAAATTAACCACTACACTACCGGGCTGGCCCCCAAAATTGTTTTTAGGAAGCATCCTATTTCAACTCTAAGTGATAGATTTGCCTTTTAATTAAAACCTTTTATTCCTTTAAATAGTATGCAAATATTATCCACAATTTATTTTCCATAGAGAACATCTTCTTCTCTGCTTGTTAACTTCTAGAATAAATGCACAGATAAGCAAATTTATTTTAGGATTTAAATGGTAAACTCATATATATAATGGTAAACAAGCATGAACAATTTAAAGTTTCAAGGATGTCATGTGTACTTAATGAAAATTCTGATCTATTACTTCTGAACTCCTGTCTCTTGAGTCTGAGGATACAATATGTCCAGGAAAAATTAAAAGTTCATAAAAAATGATTAATGTAATTAAAGTTGCAGGAGGTATTTCTTTAATCCTTGCATGTTTTTGCAATGTACAATGCCCTACTCTTATATCATATTAAAAATACTGTTAGGTACTCAGGCTAAAGGAATTACTAAGCTTTAAATTTAATTTTTATTCTGTATAGTGGCATTATTCATTTTCCTTTCCTCAAGTCTTTTGTGTTCAAGCATGACAACTGTCTGACTTGCTTAGAGTTTCCAGTTTAACCTTGCTAGTAAGCCCTGAAATAAAACCGTGGCTTGCTTTTGTACTCTAGCTGAGCCAGCGTGATACCAATGAGCCTCGTTTCACAATTCATGTTCCTCGCTGTCATTCCCAAATTATATCAGGTAACTGTAGTTAGAATACTGCTTTGCTAAAAATGCTTTATCCGGATCGAATGGGAATGCAGTGATACTGGGCTACCACCTGGGGAGGCTGACCGACCACAGGTCACCAGATGGTCTCTCTGGGGCAGTCCTCCAGACAGGCCTTTTCTTGGCTGATAAAATTCTAGAACCTGCACTAAACTTTGCAGGCCCAGATACTAGATGCTGTCAGGGCACACAGAATGAATTGAGGTGGGAATACACTAATCAGAGTCAAAAGACAGAGATGTGGATAAATGAGAATGCATTGATTTAACAAGATAAATTATTTCCAAGCAGAACAGATGTGCATGATGGCTGGTCAGTGTATTTTTTCCTGAAAAGCCAGATTATAATCAGATGTTGCCTAATGAGCTGAGGTTCAGAGTGAGGGAGTTAGTTGGATGCTTGATTTGAATGTTTAGTGGATCAGACTGAGATAAGCTGATGCCACCTCATCACTGCACATAGCTATATGTTGGAATTTAAAAGAGCTTGAATCCTGTGTATGAGTCCTGGCTTTCCCTCTTCCTAGCTCTGTGACCTTGGGAAATACTTAATCACTCTATGTGTGAGTTTGCTTCCCTGTAAAATGAGATAAGACTGGTACCTACCTCAGGGTTATTGTGAAAGCTCATCCGTTCATTCATTCATTTCCAACTATTTATTAAGCACTTGCTATGTGCTGGGCATTATTTTAGGCACTGGAGAACAGCAGTAAACAAAACAGGCAAAAATCCTTGCTCTCATGAAGTTTATATTCTAATAGCAGGCAATTAACAAAATAAATAACATGGTATGCTAGATGGTGATGGATGCTACAGACAAAAATTAAGCTGGGAAGGGAAAATAACTAGGGTGGCAGAGTTTCTTCTAAATACAATGAAACAATAAATGTAAATATGACATCATCTGGACCATCATATTTTTTATTCTAACTTATTATTACTGTTACTGTCATTTTATTTTCCATGAGGAGCATGCAGAGCCTAGCCAAATATCCCCAGGAGAGTGCTAGGCACGCAAGCCAGTTCTGCTGCCTTCTGCCTCATTTGTTCCAAGCTAACTGCCTTCCCCCTGGTTAACAGAGTTGCCTTTAGATGTAATTCGATTGATTAATGAACTGCTGGGTCTTTCTTTGTTCTGGAAGACCTTTTATCCTTACAATGTCACTATACACATTTCATTTCATTTATCATGAGTTGAGTTTTTAAGTCTAACTTCAAGCATTTTAGAGGTGTCTACATACTTAGAGTGATTTCTAGGACTCTTTTCTAAAATAAGCTCATGAAAAGGATGCCAATGCATCATGATCTCCAGAGAAAGGGTCTTGGTACCTGGAAATCAAAAACCTAGATTCTAGTTCTTACTTTCTCATTTTCTATGCAACACTGGTTAAGTAATAACAGCTGCATACCTTAGTTTTCTCTCTTGTGTCTTGGGGACAATTGGGCTTGCCTTCACAGGGTTCATGAGAGAATAAAATGAAATAATAAATATGAAAGAACAATGAACTATTTAAAGTATTCTGTGATTGAAATGGTACCAATTTTAATAATGTTGTTAATGGCTGCTCTTCCACTTTTCCTTTCATATCTATTCCAATCTTATTCTCTGAAGCCTAAGTAGAAGTTGAGATGATAAAGCAATAGCTTAGAGAATCTTAGGGCTGCAAAGAACTAGTCCATTCCTCCAAAGAGAGGATCAGAGAACAAAAGTACTCACCCAGGATCAACCACCAGTGGTTTCCCCCATCTTTTGTCGCCTGAATTATGCACTCTTTCAACTGCATTACAAAGGGGTGCTGAGGGAGAGTGAAGGTGCTGGCCAGAATAGAAGAAAAGATACCTGTAAATGAGGTTGGGTAGCTAGATCATCATTGGGCAATAAAGTTATACCAAGAGACCAACAAGTTTAGATTTGATAAGTTAGAAAATGATGGTGTTTGAGCAGAAGAGCAGCTTATGACAATGGTTTTAAGGAGTTCTTGGCAGCATTGTGGTAGAGAAAAAGGATCTGATATGAGAGACATAATAGAAATATAAGTAATCAGTAGCTAACTAAAAATAGCAGGTGGGGAGGTGATGATAGTAAGTCTATCCACATTCTTGCATCTGTCCCTAAATATCTGAGTGCTTGCTAGGCTTGGGTGCCAGGCACTAAGCAGAGGGAAATCTGAGTGGTCCTTAGGTGCATGTGACATCAGGGAAAGATGGAAAGACGCTTTTTCTAAATGTTATATTGGCATTTCAGCTCCAGAAGCACTATGTAAATTGTTTTATTTTTTATGAAGAACAGATCCTTGTGAGCTCTGAGTTTCCTCTTTAGCTCAGGCTGGAGATAAATTGCCGGTGACCAGCTCTGAGGGAGAGCCTGTCCAGTGTTGTCGATGAACTTGGCCAGGTGGCATGCTGCTCTGTGCACCATCCGGTGACAGGCGGCTGCATATGATCCCAACCTGTTTAACAAAGCTATATCACTTTCACCCCCAGCTTGAAGCCTGGGAATACAGTGTGCTTCAGCCGTCATAAATGTATTTATTACAATGGAATTCTACTCAATAAGGTGGTGATTCTGTGACTCAGGGAAAGCGCAGGAGACTCTGTATTAAAAGTAGTATTTGGCTGGTAGAAAGTTAACACTGTGCATTGCATCAGCTACCTTCTTCCTATAAAGTTTGCTTTGCAATAAAATGCTTGTCAATATAAATAAGACTTTTCAAATTTGCGGCTTAACCTGATAGTACACATCAAAATAATCTCTGCCTCACTGTATACACTAAGCATGTCATTGGAATGTTGCCTATAAATGTATTTTGTGTTGAAAATTGAATCATACTTCCAAAGCACCAGGGGAAATGGTTACTTAAAGAACTCTTGTGATTATTCCTTTAGGAAACAATCCTTTTGAAGTGAATAGTAAATATTCTATTTTGTTTGTTTGTTTTTGTAAATCTGGTTTTTATATATCTTATTAGCCTAAAACCACCTGTATCTTAGGTTATCTTTTTTGCCAGAAATAGTTGGTAATTGTGCACCATCTAAACTGATACAATCTGCATTATATAGTTGTATTGCCAAATCATTCCCCACATTTTTTAGCAAATTAAAAAAGAGCTATGAGGCAAGGGAGTAGGGGGACAAAGATTACTCTGAGGAACAGAAATGTGGGAAAATTATGCTAAATCTTATATGAGACATAAACTATGACCAGGGTATAAATCATAACCAAATACCTTAAGTAACATTGGATAAATGTTGCTATAATTCCAATAGATAATGTAATTTTCAACCCAACACAGCACAATTAAATGTGAGGCTATTAGTAACATTCTTTTAAGTTCTAAATAAGTACCCCAATTCCAAAAAATTATTAAACCTCGGGGTGAACAACTATAATGTCTTTTAAAAATATTTACAACTGTCATACAAAGATATAATCCAATTACATTAAAGTCTTAATAGAAAGAAAAAATATATTTACATCTGCCTCGTGAAATTTATGAATGTAGCAGAACATCTATTGAAGAGCTAAGGATAAATTCGAGTTCAACAGGACCTTGGAAGTCTTGGCTATTAACACTGGCAAAACCATCAGTTTTCCATTCCTAGTGATAAATTGTAAATCCAAATAAATCCTGTTTGTTAGGGCACTAGAAAGCCTTGTCGGCTCTGAAGTTAAGTAGGCATGTGTTCACTGGCAGTGAGTATTGAAGCCACAAACCAGGCCAAGGTACAGACATCTCCTGTAATCTAATTTTCAAGCACAGAATTATGGAAAAGCCAAAAATGACTCCAAGAGTAAAGGCTTCTTTTAACACAATTCATAACATGACCATGGGCTTTGTGACCGGGCAAAGCTAAGGTCAACCTCACTTCTCCAAAACAGTGGGCCTTAAGAAGAGGTGACAGCGAGGCCAGAGCAGGAGAGGGAAGAGATAAACTTGATGTGTGGAAGTGGCTCTCTGAGCCTGGTTGGGTAAGATAAATAAAGAAGGAGGAAGTCAAAGAGGATTAATAGTATGTTTAATAAAATGTAGAAGGGCTAAAATACCTTGGAAAAAAGCCCCATAGCTTTCTTTGAGAGTAACAGTGCAGATACACAACTGGGGTCAGCTCTGACTGTGTGGGCACCCGGCTCAGGAAGCCTGACCACAAGCTGCCCTTGTGAAGAAACTGAGACGAAAATAGAATTCTCCCATTCTGGGGTGGCCTCCCTCTTCTCTTTGTGTATCAGTGATTTTCAAACAGTCGATTTTGAGAGCCATGGCGACTTGAGGGATTTACATTTTAAAAAGTGGGCATGCATAGGCAAAAGTTGTGTTTGGGGATATGGAACAAATGACTAGGCTCCTCATTCCCACAATGTTACTAAGCAGTGGGGTGGGGCAGAGTGGAGGGAAAACCCTCTGAAACTCCCAAATAGGAGTTGATGTGGAAAATTTTTTAAACTCACGTCAGGATGACTCCTTGTTCTTGTCCTTGAAAATCTGTTGACTTCAGGGATGTCATAATCCCATGAGGCCAGTTACAGATCACTCTTCCCACTCTCTCTGTCCTCTTTGCCCCTAACCGTATGTTCCCGCACGCTACAGCTACACTGCCCTGCCCTAACTCCCATTCCATTCTCCTCCCGCCAAAAGCATGTTATAAATATTAGCTCTCTTTCCCCACAAGGGAAAGACATTGCACTAGTTTCTCTACATCATTTTATCAAATTCTGATATAAATCCTAAAAGAAAGGCATTATTATCCCCATTTTCAGAGAAACAAACTTAAAAAATAATCTTCTCTGATCACACACCTAATGAGATGCAAAGCTGTGATTCAGACAGAGATCGAGCTGCCTCCAAAACCCCTGCCTTTTGGGTTTTTTTACTTTTTATTTTTTTATTAAGGTAACATTGGTTTATAACATTTTATAAATTTCAGATGTACATCGTTATATTTCAATGTCTGTGTTGTAGACTACGTCATGTTCATGACCCAAAGGCTAATTACCATCTGTCACCATACCCATATGCCCTATCACCCATTTCACCCTCCTCCCTCCCCATTTCCCCTCTGGAAACCACCAATCTAATCTCTGTATTTATGTGTTTGGTAGTTGTTGTTGTTGTTTTATCTTCTACTTATGTGCAAAATCATATGGTATTTGACTTTCTCCATCTGACTTATTTCATTTAGCATAATACCCTCAAGGTCCTTTCATGTTGTCACAAATGGCAAGATTTCATTATCTTTTGTATACCACATCTTCTTTATCCATTCATCCCTTGATGGGCACTTAGGTTATTTCCAAGTCTTGGCTGTTGTGAATAATGCTGCAGTGAACATAGGAGTGAAAATATCTTTATGCATCCATGTTTTTGTGTTCTTTGGATAATCCCCAGAATTGGAATAGCTAGATCATACAGTAGTTCTATTCTTAATTTTTTGAGGAATCTCCATACCGTTTTCCACAGAGGCTGCACCAGTATAAAGTCCCACCAGCAGTGTATGAGAGCTCCCTTTTCTCCACATCCTCTCCAACACTTGTTATTTCTTGTCTTGTTAATTATAGCCATTCTGACGGGTATGAGGGATATCTCATTGTAGTTTTGATTTGCATTTCCCTAATAATTAGTGATATTGAACATCTTTTCATATGCCTGTTGGCCATCTATATATCTTCTTTGGAAAAATATCTATTCAGATCCTTTGCCCATTTTTTAATTGGGTTGTTTGTTTCTTTGTTGTTGAGTTGTGTGAGTTCTTTATATATTTTGGATATTAACCTCTTATCAGACATATAGTTTGCAAATATCTTCTACCACTTGTTAGGTGGCCTTTTTGTTTTGTTGATGGTTTCCTTTGCCGTGCAGAAGCTTTTTAGTCTAATGTAGTCCCATTTGTTTATTTTTTCCTTTGTTTCCCTTGCCTGGTGAGACATGGTATTTGAAAACATACTGCTAAGACTAATGGTGAAGAGTGTACTGTGTATGTTTTCTTCTAGAAGTTTTATGGTTTCGGGTCTTACATTCAAGTCTTTAATCCATTTTGAGTTAATTTTTGTGTATGGTGTAAGATAATGGTCTGCTTTCATTCTTTTGCATGTGGCTGTCCAGTTTTCTCAAAACTATTTATTGTAGAGACTTTCTTAAAGACAAATATATGGTAAAGGTAGCAGATCAACCACCTGTCAAGCTAATATGAAAGTCAAAACACAAAAGTACAAAAAATATCTCTCTTCATGATAAGATGTTAAGAGATACACACACACACAAAAGAGGTTAAATATGATATCAAAAACATAAAATGTGGATGTCAGCCCTATGGTGTGGTGGTTAAGTTTGGCACACTCCACTTCAGTGGCCCAGGTTCACAGGTTCAGATCCTGGGTGCAGACCTACACCACTCATCAGTCATACTGTGGCAGTGACCCACATACAAAATAGAGGAAGATTGGCACAGATGTTAGCTCAGTGACAATCTTCGTCACCACCGCCAACAACAACAAAACACATAAAATGTAGTGGAGAGGGGAATAAAAGTGTAGGGCTTTTGGTAAGAGGTCAAATGTAAGAGACCATCAACTTAATATAGATTGCTATTTACGTAAGTCATTATATATGAACTTGATGGTAATCACAAACCAGAAACCTATAATAAATACACAAAAAATTAAGAGAAAGAAACCGAACACAATACTAAAGAAAGCCATCAAATCACAGGGGAAGAGAGCAAGAGAAGAAGAAAGGAACAGAGAAGAGCTGCTAAAATACCCAGAAAAAAAGTAACAAAATAGCAGTAAGTTCATATTTATTAATAGCTACTTTAAATGTCAATGGACTAAATGCTCCAATCAAAAGACATAGGGTGGCTAAATGGATAAATAAATGAGAATCACATATATGCTGCATACAACAGACGCACTTCAGACCTAAAGACACTCACAAACTGAAAGTGAAGGGATGGAAAAAGATACTCCATGCAAATGGCAATGAAAAGAAAGCTGGAGTAGCAATCCTTATATCATACAAGATAGACTTTAAAACAAAAACTGTAACAAGAGACGAAGAAGGGCATTACATAATGATAAAGGGAACAATCCAACAAGAGAACTTAACACTTGTAAATATCTGTGCACCCAACGTAAGAACACCTAAATACATAAAGCAAATATTAACAGACAAAAAAGGAGAAATAGACGGTAATACAATAATAGTAGAGGACTTTAACACTCCACTTACACCAATGGATAGATCATCGAGACAGAAGATCAATAAGGAAACATTGGCCTTAAATGACACATTAGACTAGATGGACTTAGTAGATATATACAGAACAGTCCATCAAAAAACTGGAGAATAAACATTCTTTTTGAATGCACCTGGAACATTCTCTAGGATAGATCACATATTGGACCACAAAACAAGTCTCAATAAATTTAAGAAGACTGATATAATACCAAGCATCTTTTCTGACCAAAACCCATGCCTTTTAAATCACAGCCTGCTTTATTGTTTCCCTGTACATCCAAGCATCCTCTCATTTGGGGACTATTGAGAGTGATTTCACCTTGGTTACTGTCATCATGGAGCATAGACCTCCCAGCATGGCATAAATCACTTTGCACGTTTTACCTGAATATTGCTTAACTCCAGACCCTTGTAAAAATGCAGTAGCAGTGGCAGAACACTTTTTGCCCTCTGCATCCTCCATTTTGGGCTCTACATTTATTCATCTGACATTTATTGAAAGCCTGCTATGTGCAGACACTGTTCTAAGCTCTAAAAACAAGCAAGAACTTTCACTCTATTATTGGAAACAGACAATAACCACATAATGTAGATCATGTCAGGGAATGATGAGGAAAAACAAAGCAAGCTAAAGGAGTAGAGAGGGATGGAGGTATATTAGATTGGATTGTCAAGAATGGCCTCTCTGGGGAGGTAACATTTGAGCAGAGACCTTGATGGAGTATATGAGCAAGCCTTGGAAAGAGCTAGGGATCAGCAAGAGCCCTGACAGGAATGGGCTGGACGTGAGGGAGAACCAGCAGGACAGCCCACATGGCTTGAGCTAGTGAGGAAGGCAGATGGCAGCCTAGGATGTAGGAGACAAGAGGGACAAAGACTGGATCATGCAGGGCCCCATGGGCTAGGAAAGGAGTTTAGATTTTAAGCTAGGAAAATTTATTCTAAAAAATATATCAGTGCTTTCATTTTTTTTTTTTTTTGAGGAAGATTAGCCCTGAGCCAACTGCTGCCAAGCCTCTTCTTTTTACTGAGGAACACTAGCCCTAAGCTAACATCCATGCCCATCTTCCTCTACCTTTTTTATACTTGGGACGCCTACCACAGCATGGCTTGCCAACCGGTGCCATATCCGCCCCCAGAATCAGAACCAGCGAACCCAGGGCCACTGAAGTGGAACATGAGAACTTAACCACTGTGCCACTGGGCCGGCCCTAGTGCTTTCATTTTTTGATTCAACATCATCAATTATTTGTAATACACAGAATTCACTCCTGAGAAGAAAATGGGTAGAACATACTAAGTAAGTAGTTCAATCCAGAGAACATTCACAGGCTGGTGGATTTTAAATTGCTCCTAACTCCTCAGGCAGAATTGGTAGGGGGTAAAAAGAGAACTTAAGATCACAATCCAACAGCATCCTTCTCACTTTATTCTTTTGCCATAAATATACCCTGGATACATCTTTCTGCCTTCTATGGTCATATCCTAAGTGTGTTGATAGCTGCAGGTCTCTGACTGTGTTCTGTATTCTTTAAAACCGTCCAATTGAATATCTGTTATGTATAGGTCTCATACCAGCAACAATTAGCAAAAGCAAATGCCCAATTAGCCCAGTTACCTAGACTACCTGTCCTGTAGCTTCTTCACCATGCGACTATGACACATTGCCCCTCTTGCCATCTGCAGCAGCTAATAGCCACATGGCCCACAACCAGAGGTAGTGAGCAGGGCTGGTGCCTTTTCTGACCCCAACTATTCCATTTCAATCCCAACTAGGGGTATTGCAATTCAATTCTGGTACTAACCACCCAGAGTTAGTACAGACCCCATAAGTTAGAGGGCATGATCTCCAACAAGAATGCCCTTACCTCAGACACCAACCACACTTTGGGTGTCCCCAGGCCACCTGCATTTCTGACAGGCTGGCTATAAATTCAGTGGTTCCCATGACCCCCTCAGGCTCAATAATTTGCTAGAACAACTCACAGAATTCAGAAAAACATTATACTTATGATTACAGTTTTATTATAAACGATACAAATCAAGAGGACCAGCCAAATAAAGAGACACGTGGGACGAGATCTGGGAGGGAACATAGAGCTTCTGTGCCCTCTCCCCCATGGAATCCAGGTGCATCACCTTCGCTGCACATCAGTGTGTTCACCAACCAGGAAGCTCCACCAAGACTCAGTGTCCAGAGTTTTGGGTAAGCTTTCATTACATAGGCCTCATTGATTCAATCATGGGCCACATGATTGAACTCAATCTTCAGCCTCCCTCTTCTCCCTGGAGGTTGGGCTGGCTCAAAGTCCCAACCATCTCATCAGAAGTGCTTCTTCTTTCAGACTAGCCTCCATCCTGGAGCTATCTAGGGGCCCACCAGGAGTCACCTCATTAGCCTAAACTCAAGTGTGATCCAGGAGGCTTGTGAATAACAAAGACATTTCTATCATTTGGAAATTCCAAGGGTTTAGTGTCCCGCTAGGAACAAGGAACAAAGACCAATCTGGTTCTTTGTTATACAACAGCATCGCAGCCAGGGAGGGTGACAGACCTGGGAGTGGTCAGTTGGCAGTGAGGAGGAGAGTAATGGAGGGAGAAGCAAGTTGGAGGAGAAACTTGAGATCAGAAGTTGCCCACGCTGCTATGGAGGCCATAAACATGTATATATACATGGTTTCAACTCTCAAGGTATGTATCATCTAATTGAGGAGGCAAGATACATGTTTAAATTAGGAAGCAATTTAAAAATCAGCCAGTATTCATTGTAAAATGTCTCAGGGAAGCATCTGATTTCTCATCAGCATGGAGACCTGTGTACAACAGCCAATCATAACCAGGCATTACAGTATTTCATCGACTGGCTCCATCATGTGTCGGCAACAAGTTTTACATGTAGAAATTCCTTCAGTATGTGTTTCAATTTTCTTTGTCTTCTATCAGATTGATATTCCATAAAAACAAATAATCAGGGGAATGTTTCAAAAAATGGCTAAAATGCATAAAACCTGAAGAGCCTCCGTTGAAAAATTGGGGAATTTATTTGTATAACTGCACAAAAATTAGAAATGCAGCACCTGCTGCTTGATGAACGATAGTTTCCACATTGAGTTTGTGTCCAACTGCTCTCTGACTCATGGCTGCAATTCTTGTTCGCCAAAACCTTGTGCCTTTTGTGACTTGGCATCTTATCATTATGATCAGCCAGGAGCCCTTATTCAGAAAGAGCCACCATCCTCTGGAGTTACAGTATACTACACTTTTCTTTCTATCACTTCCATCCTGGGCAGCCCGTAGCTCTGCTTCATCATTTGAAGTTTGCCTTGTTCTTCCTGCTTGAAATTACCTCATTTCTTCTCACATTTCACAGCTGCTTGGCAGCACTGTGTGTCATCACCTACAGCTGCTGGGCTCGCTGTGTTCAGGACTACATTATCCATGGACCCAGCTAGTCAGCTGTTGATGCATTGGCGGCCACGGTAAAATTCTTTTCAAGCTGTGTGCCATCCTGTAGTTCTTCCAAGTGCCAGAGCCAGCTAGACAGTGGTCACTGCTATGCTCTGTGAAACTATAATCTAACTTAGAGTTCCATCCCATTTTGACATTACACCCACCTTGCCCCATTCCAGAAGAACGTATTGGTTGGACGCGATTCAGTTTTTTTTATTCAGCATCCTTCAATCCACATGATGTTCTACTTGAAGAATCTAGTGGAGAAATTTTAGGTGCTTGATGTTAATGAAAAAGCTTGGCCTGAGTGTAAGATTTCCTTGGTGCAAGCTGGCACATCCTATTGGTCTAACTTTGAATTTATTGTTAGGTTTCTGTGTTGTGCTAACCCAAAAGAGCCTCTCCAGGTCTTTATTATGACCATGTTCCAACTCTTGGTGATAGACTTTTGAAACAGTTGACAGACTGGTACAGAGGCCAGTGATGATAAAAACTAAGGGAAAAATTTTGAATTTTATAGGGGAAAGTCATTGGAATCAAGGAGGAATTTCAGTAGAGTATTAATGTCCATCCACTTTATAAGAGAGAAAGAGAAATGGGAAATAATAAAATAAGAGTGCCAGGTCTGTACTACTCTTGTGAGAAATAAGTCAAAACCCATATTTATAGGCAATTTGCAAGTGACCAAAATACTTATGACTTCCTAGCAGATAGTACCTCAGAATCATCCTCTCAGCAATTTACATACATAACTGCGATTTTCTAATCTACAGAGGCTGCCCAGATCCTGTTACAGAAATTTTTCATTCTCCTAAATAGTTGGTCCAGATACCATAAATGATAGTCCAGGTTTTAATGGAACCCAGAGGGACCATAATTTTGACTGGAATGGTCCTCGTTATACCATTGTCTCTGCAAAATTGTTAATCCCCCTTTCATGCTCAAGTATGTTCCCCTTAGCCAACAAATTATATGATTACTCAGTGAGTGTATAACATGAGTACAGTTAAGGATTTTCTGTAAGGTTCATCCGATGATTAGTGGTGTTAAGATTTACCAGTTAGGTCTTGAATTATCTAGGGTGGTTGTTCTCAAACTTGAGTACACGTCAGAATCACCTAGAGGGCCTGTTAAAATGCAGTTTACTGGGCCCAAGCTTTAGAGTTTCTGATTCTGCGGGTCTACCATTTGGCCTAAGAATTTGCATTTTTAACCATTTTCCAGTTGCTGTTGATGCTGCTAGCCCAGCAGAGACACACTCTGAGGAACATCAACTCTTTTCCTCTGCTTGGGTAGTATTTTGAAGACAAGGGAAAGGACTTAAGGAGAGACCAAACAAGTTAAAAGAACAATTTGATAAAATGCCTTAATACCAAGGACATCAGCTAGTGAGCTGGCTGACTGCAAACTCTGTATCATCAGGCTATGGCAGGTGAAGCTCTGTGATGATAACCACATGCTGGACCCTTATGTGATTTTGACATTTGATGACCATTCATTAAACAGTTTGCTCTCAAGGGAAGAAAAAAAGAGCATTCTTTTTTTTTTTTATTCCAAAGGAGGAATTTAAGTAGACTTTTAGAAGATTTACCCTTTTCTTTGTGTGAGACAAATATATATATACACACACACATACACATATTTATATGTGAGACAAAACAGGCAGTAAAGTTCAAACAATGACGGAGGCAGTTACTAAAGCAGCTTTTAATTCCATTTGTTATTGTGTTGCATTTGACTCTGGTGATAAGACTTCTGGGAATGTTTTTCTCTAGAAATAGAGTTTTCTGTGTAGCCGTTGTGTGTGTGTGTGTGTGTGTGTGTGTGTGTGTATGTATGTATAAAATTTTCCTTGAGCTCTACATATAAATTTATTACTCTTCTTTTAATAAATTTATTATTCTTAATTCTTCTCCTAATAAGTCACATACAATGGAGATGAATACAAAGATTATATGTGAGAGAAATTTCAGGAGAGTCCTGTCAAAATATCAGACAGGACTTGCAGAAAAGCCGTTTTGATTTACATTTTAGAAAGAAATTTATCAAGTTGTAGTTTAACTGAAACATGCACTGAGCCAAATTATTACTGCTTATGATTAAAGCAAAAAATGGTTGTGTTATTTGAACCTCTGCATGGTTTGAAAATCCAAACCCCTCTCTTAGGGCTACTTTTAGAAGATGAGCGGATGAAGGCACGCAGACAGATGCTTGGGTAAAGTAGGGTAGACTCTTCTGTAAGAGTGAAGCCAAAATCTCACATCTACTCTTTCTCTGGGCCATTCTGAGTCTGATGTCACCAATAGCTATTCAATATTTTCTCAATAGTATTTGAAATATAAATGGCCCTTCCTTGTTTTCATTGATGACTCTTGGATTTTAAAGAGCAG